>NC_079205.1:2909067-3223223 GCF_026745355.1 Beta vulgaris subsp. vulgaris | reverse complement strand
ATATAATTATCTAGAAATTTATAAACAATGGTATAGGAAAATACATTTACTACTTTCACATCAATATGCATTGAACATAAAACTTTATAATCTCTTTCCCAAGCCTACAAAATATCACACATGAAACCCTCTAGAATAGGGCGGATTGCATTTGGAAGATGAACACCTCCCCCAAACTTCGCTTTTTTGTGTGGCTAATACTATGGTGGGATCGGATTCCTACCAACCTTCTCTATATATGACACATAATTCCATCTCCTTTGTGCCCTTGTCGTAATGCTAGTGAAGAGAGCTTCATTCATGTGATGTGGGACTGTATAGTTATTACATCCCAAGTGGGGGATTTAGTGGGACCTCCGGGGGAGTTTTGGGAACCTATAAACATAACGTGGTTTGAAATATTGCATTAATATCCCCCATAGTTACGAGGGTATTCAATGGTCGATCCTATTTCCTAATTTATGTTTGGAGATTTGGAAAGCTAGGAATAAGCTTATTTTTTATGCAAAACATTTTCCTCCTCCCCATCTCTTACTAAAATCTGATGTGCCCTTAGCTAAAGAATTCAGTGCATCTCAAAACTTTAATGTTCCAACATCTATCGATGCTCATGAGTGCGAAAGTTTTTCCCTCCCCTATGGGTCCATGTGAATATTGACGCATCGTTTGTTGACATTGAAACCGAAATATGCATAGCAGGTATTATTCGAGACAAACAAGGACAATGGTGTAGTGGGTTTTATTGCTTGTCATATGCTTCTAACGCAAGCAGAGTTGTTAGCAATCTGTCAGGGGTTGCATGTTGCAAGTGAAGAAAATTATACACACTTTGTCATCCGCACTGATTGCAAGCAAGCGGTGGATATGATTAATAATACTCATCTGGAACATGAAGATTTTTATAGTGACATTGTTATGGATTGCAGGGAGCTGCTGCGGTATTTTCAAGAGACGAGGTTATTGTTCGTTAGAAGGAAAGAATCAAGTCGCGGATGCATTTTCGCATAGATGTAGGAGTGGATCGGAGGAGATGATCTTAATGTAATTCATCAGATTTCCATACCCCCTGATTATTGTATGGACCTTTTAGACTCGGATTGTAATAGGCTATTTGTCATGACTATTTAATCTAATGTTATCGCTTCTTCACCACAAAAAAAAACTTTATAATAATTGACTTTTGACATCACTTCTAAATATCAAATATCCAATCTTTTCTGAGACAATTCTTTCAAAAAAAAAACCCTTCTATATCGTTGAGATTTTGGTCCCGTTACTTATTTATTTTTTAAAAAAAGTATTCCTCTACTATACTAGAGGCTTTCTTATTCAATCATGCAGCTTAATTTCTTCCCCAAAATTCAAGATACACACAAATAAACTTCCACATTTGGTCATCTATTATTAGACTATTACCTTGTTAACAAAAGAACCCAAATCAGAATTCAAACACACTCCATAGTCGTCCATGCATCACACCCATATAACGCAACCCCTCATCACCACCTCCCTTTTTACTACTTCAATCCTACAACATTTAATCTTTGAGGGTCAACTCCCTCCATTTATTCCCTTATATAAATACCTTCATTCTCAATAAACACAACTACTCATAACCATCTTCGCATTGCTTACAAACTCATCTCCTTATTACATCCTTCACAACATTATTTGAACAAATTATGGCCTCAACAATTACAATAACAATCAAGGCATTCTTATTGTAAATTATTTGAACAAGGCATCCTTCACAACATTATTTGAACAAATTATGGCCTCAACAATTACAATTACAATAAAGACGCCTTTTTTTATCATACAAAAAAAATTGATCGAATAGACGTAAAGAATAGTTTGTATGTTTTCAATAATGTAGCATATAACATTCTTATTAAACTTAATATGTCATTATGCACGGGTCCAAAACCTAGTAATAATACAATAATTGAATAATAGTACTAATAATGAAGACTCATCTCGATTGGACTACCCTGTCCAATAACCAGGTCTAATCACAACAGTCTCGCAACCGAACTCTTAAGGATTGGCGTTGGCCATGAAGGTGGGCTATAAGGAAGCAATCTGAACGAATCCGTGGAATAAGAATAAACAGGGGGCTTGAATTCAGAGATCGAATGCACTGTCTTAGTTCTCATGTTCACAGCCAGTAGACGACCTTCGAACACCGATAAAACATACATGACATCTCCATCATAAGGATTAAAACCTTTGATAGAGAAGCAATTCAAATCAGCAGAGTTTATGGTGTCCTGCCAATTGATAGCATTAAATTCGACGAAATACTTTATTTCCCAACTCCGATTGTTTTATCTTTGTAGTCCTTCATATCCCAGACTCTAATTGTTTGTGTTTTAGGATTTAAAAGTCTCCAATTATAAAGACGAAGTTGTTGCTCAATATTTGCTATACATAGACCGTTACCATGAGCTAAATAGTAGTGTGTTAGCTTGTTTTTGGCGATCATGCATCTTGTGGAACATCAATGAAGTCACATTGTTGAGGATTCTTAAAAGGATTATATATCACAATCATGTTGCTAGTACACCAAAGTAATTCTCCATTTAACGTCGTGCCATCTTGCCCTTCTGCTTCTTGTGATCTTACCTTGTCTACAATAACGAGGTTTGGATGTGTAGGAACAAGGTACTTAAGCCAACTATTACTATCCGACGAGAAGACGTAGATATGCAAAAACCCGTCACTTGTAATGCCTCCTCCGACATGATTAGGCCTCGCCGCCTTCGTAATGAGTACCACTTTGTATAGGGCTGGATCATCGATGCTACAAATGCAGCCTCTGAAGTCGATGAAAGAAGAAGGTGGAGGTTCAGGAAGTTTATAAGATTGCTTAGTTATAGGGTTACATACAAATAGATTTGTGGCAAAGGCATCAAATTGGTTACTACATGTTGATTCTATCAAGATTAAATCATGATTAGATACAAATGATACCACACTGTTGTGAAGCCCTTGTTGATTTAGGAAATCAAATGATACTAAGTTGTTGTTTGGTATAGTTTGCAACTTTAGGCACGGTAGTGAAGTTGTAGTAGTGCTCCTAGTCTGCAATACAGAACTGCGATATATATTGACAAGTTGAAAAAACAGGTCTTTCTCATTATCATCCCCTGTATTGCTATGGATTCGACCACCACGACGAAGATGGCGGCGATGGCAATGCGCAAAGAAGGGACTGGAAATCAAAGAAAGCCAATGCTTCGACACACACTTGCATCTATGGCCGTCTTTTGATGGTACTCGTACAAGAATTTCAGTCAATGTTTCATCGTCTAAATCTTCCAATTCTGTATTTCTCCTCTTTATTTTCTTATTCTCCATTATTGATAGGTAACAGTATGAGTTGTTTTCTGTACTTTTCTTTTTATAAAGAGATGAGAAGAGAAGAGAATAGAAGGGATATATATACACCTTTGATCATGTATCGACACCGGCTACTTGATTTATTTCTTGGGTTGGTAGTTGCGAATTCAATTTGTATTAGGAAAGTATATATATCGATAATTGATAGAGAATAATATTAGCTCATTGATTTAGGATAATATTTTGTATTTGTTTCCTGACTTATGTTAGGAATAGGATTTTGTGAACTTATATATGTTGCTCAATACACATCACTCATTAGTTTACCTTTACGTGTTTGGATATTGATAAGTTTATGAGAAACATAGAAATTCCTATCCAGAAACAATCATAATATTATATCTCAACTACTAATATATCATATAGATATTTATCATATCTTTAGTATCTTTCTTTATTTCTAGCAGATCTTCTAAAATTTTAAAATAACTCTATAAGGTAGAATTTAAGCAATATTAACCATTAAATAGAAAAGTCAATTGTTTATACATTATCTCTCCAAATCCACCGGCTACTTGATTTATTTCTTGGGTTGGTAGTTGCGAATTTGCTAGTGCGAATTCAATTTGTATTAGGAAAGTATATATATTGATAGTAGTTTATCTTTACGTGTTTGGATTTTCTAGAGTTTTAAAATAACTATACAAGATAGAGTTTTAGTAATATCAACCATTGAATAAAGAAGTTAGTGGATTATATATTATCTCTTCAAATCCTCCTAATTTATCCCATCTAAATCCACCTCCTAATTTTTCCCTACCATAAATCTTATGTTATTACTTATGAGGTTTCTAATGTTTATTAGTTACCTATCATTAAGAAATTGAGTTAGTGTTCCCAAGTAAGTATGATGTACCATATTTGATAAGATTTAAATCCAAAATCTCAGGGATTACGTAAGAGACTTGCCAAATGATCAAACCACACTACTTTTTTTTTAGGGTACATAATGCAGCCAACTTAAATTACGAAATTAAATATAGTTCTACAATGCAATAGTAATTCATCGATAGAGTAACTAGGGGCTTGGAAAAAAATTATAGTTACATGTTTTTAAGGAAAACTAGAATATGGACTGGGCATTGCCCTGAGTTAGTACTGTTTTCTGAATTTAATATGCATTTTTTTCCACTCCCATTAAAATATAGTACTCCCTCCGTCCCAAAATATAGTTCCCAATTCCCTTTTTTCACGGTAATTTATGCAAGTAGGGATAGTAAAGATTTTTTGTTTAGTTAAATAAATGTTGTATGGGAAAAGATGATTTTAGGAGAGAGAATGGAAAATAATTGGTGAAAGAGCATTAATTGTAACATTTTGGTTGAATAAACAAAGGAAAAAACAAAATTCAAGAAGCACATAAATGATGGGACACGATTTTTCTAGACAAATTTCGGAAAAAAGTGAAACTAAATATGGAAATGAGAACTATATTTTGGGACACCCAAAATAGAAATGAGAACTGTATTTTGGGACGGAGAGAGTATTAAGGAAAACTCAACATTTAAAAGGTACAAATATAATAATGTGGATACTTAAAGCATGATTAAAAGTTGGTTGAATTTAATCGTTGAAATGATAATTGTGTCATATATAATAGCAAGAGGTCACGCACACCTTTTAATATATTTGTACAGATTCTCAAGATTAATATAAGTATATACTCAATGCGACAATGCATATAGTTTTATACTATCAATTTTTTTTCTAGAATTTTAAAATTTTATTCTAATCATCTGTGAATAAGCTAAAGCCTAAAGATTGAATTTAGTGGTTCAATTTCGGCCTTTAAAGATTAGAAAAAAGTAAATATAGCAAAAGTCAAACAAAGAGTGGGACTCTATGACGACACGTGTTGTGCTACTATAGGTGTATTTTGAAATGTCTATTTTGCCCCCCTTCCCTATCTAAATTATAAAAGAAATGTCAAAATCAACATTCAAAGAAAACTAACGAAAATTAATTTACAACACTCACTCACAAATCACTTAAAAGAAGAAACTAAATCACTCATACAATTGAGAAAATCACGTAATAAAAATCACGCAAATCACTCAAATAATCAGGAAACTTTATTAAAACTTAAAATTAACATACAAACTAAAACTAATAACCTAGAACATCAACACAATACAAAAATATTTTAAAAAAATTTACTTACAAATCACTATTCTCAAGAACCATTCACAATTAATGGTGAGTCATGATAAAAAATAGAGGTGTATTTGTAGTGAAATCAGAATTTAGAAGTTAGACAAGGAAAAAGATTATTTACTTTTTTATAGTGTTTCCTATATATAATGAAACTTTTACATATATTTGGACCTATCTTTTTCTATTATATAATAGCGATTAATTATCAAGGTAATTTATGTAAAATATCATTCAAGAACTAAAGTACAACATATCTCTATTATGTAAGGGAAGGGGGGAGTTATGGTATCCCCGGATGAATAGACTATGTTACCCCCTTTCCATTCTAAATTACAAATTCACTTACAAATCAAAGGGGGCTTCAAACAAAAATACCAAAAATATAATTATAACAATCACTCACAAGTCAACTAAAATCATAAAATTGCATAATTTACGTTATGCAAATCACTAAAATGAGAAAACTTTACAGAAATTTAAAAATTCACTTACAAACTACAACCTATGAAAATATTAACTTGAAATCAAATTGTCCACATTCTTTACAATTTATGAAGTACTGTACTTAATTCAAAAATCAACTAAAAAATTATAATATTAGAAATCATAAATAAATTCGATAAAATTTCTATTTTGTTCATAGAATTTAACTTTGAAAAGTAAAAAAAAAAACAAAAAGAATGGTGAGACTTAAGGGACAGAAACTAAACCAATCAAATTTTGCAACTAAAAACAATTATACTTCGTATGTCTAATGTTCAAATTTTGACTCTTATGCCGAAGAAAATCGAGTTTATGTTTCAAAAATAATTCAAGCACGCATCCCGTGCAAAAAAATCCTAATATGTGAATAAGCTAAAGCCTAAAGATTGAATTTAGTGGTTCAATTTCGGCCTTTAAAGATTAGAAAAAAGTACTCCCTCCGTCCCAAAATATAGTTCCCATTTTCATTTTGGGTGTCCCAAAATATATTTCCCATTTCCATATTAGGTACATATTTTTTCCGTGATTTGTCTAGAAAAATCGTGTCCCATCATTTATTTTCTTCTTGAATTTTGTTTTTTCCTTTGTTTATTCAACCAAAATATTACAATCAATCCTTTTTCACCAATTAACTCCATTCTCTCTCCTAAAATCATCTTTTCCCATACAACATTTATTTAAATAATCAAAAAATCTTTACTATCCCAACTTGCATAAATTACCGTGAAAAAAGGGAAATGGGAACTATATTTTGAGACGGAGGGAGTAAATATAGCAAAAGTCAAACAAAGAGTGGGACTCTATGACAACACGTGTTGTGCTACTATAGGTGTACTCATGATTATACAAGTTGTTTGATATTTACTTGCGTTACATAATACGCAAAACTTAAGAAACCGAGTAAATTACATAATGCGTATTATTTATGCAAAGTTTAGAATTTATTTTACAGTTATGTCAAGTCATAACTGATTGCGTACTTTAATGATTAGAGTTATTTCCTTATAATTATATGATTTTCTAACATCATAAAAAACCTTCTTGCGCTTTGCTTCATATCATGGATTGACCACATTAATTCCATGATGGTCGGTACTCCATGTCCATGCATGATGCATGGGTTACGTCTCCCTCCTTTCATCTCCATGGTAGCCTACAGGCTACAATCTTACCAAAGGGTCAAAATCTACTATTACTATTGTTTTCTTTTATATAATTATTATTTATTTATTTCTATCATAAGAGGGATGAAAGAAAGGTGGTAGCTCAGTCGAATACCACCCTGAATTTAAAGACATTGTCCAGGGTTCGAATCCTCATCCCAACAATATGTTGAGCATTGACGAATTATCTTTGCTAATAAAAAAAAATAAAGGGATGCATAGCTTGTATTTTTGTAACACACAATTATATACTACTAAGGTAGCTACTAGCAATATATAAGAACAAAAATAAACTTCCTAACTCGTTCTGTATCACTTTTAGTTTTCAATTTTTAATTTTATGATGGTATAAGTCATTGATATAAGTGCTATGGTGAACTAAGATGAAAAATGTTATATGTAGCCCTTAGGACTAATTATAATAAGTTTAAAATGGAAATATATAATTTAAGCAATAATAAGCATTAGTTATATATATCGATTGGCGTGTGATTGTACCATTAAATCTTCAAATAATACTATATGAAAAAATGTATCTAATGCTTATAGTTAGCCTTAAAGGCTACATATAACATTTTCCAACTAAGATTTAGTCAGATAAAAATGTTTGTTTCAAGACTCGAACCCATGACCTCTCATTTGATATGCTAATTGGGGTTGTTCAATGTCGGATATCGGATCGGGGGAACACCGGGTTTTCGGACCGGCCATTGACATTTTTGAAAAACCTGATCAGTATCCGATCCAGAAACCCTATTTTTTTCGAATTTCGGATCCGAAATCTTAACATCGAATCGGATCGGCGGATTTTTGGATCGGATAATTCGGATCATATATTTTTGAACAACCCTAATGCTAATACATAACCAATTACACTATAATACTCATATTGATCTTTGTGAGGGAAAAATCATTTAAAGACAAGATACTATTTATATTTTTGAAAACTTCAAATGCACGTTATTGGTAAATAATCCGGGACGTATCGCTCCGGACAAGAACTAGTTGCATATCGAAACATCATATATATCTCAGACATTTTATAATGGAATTCGCATCATTGTTAATCAGAATTATGATGTACTCCCTCCGTTTCATTTTAATCTACACACTTTGACATTTTACACTATTCACAAATTTCACTTTGACCATCATTTGTGATTTATACGCAGATGAAAATATAGTCATGTGTGATATTGTTAGATTCATTATAACATATATTTTATTAATATGTACTTTTTATAATTTTTACAAATACAAAACTAAAGATATATGTCCTCAAAGTTTTGCATTGGCATACGTAAAAAGTGTAAGTGTGTAGATTGAAATGAAACGGAGGGATTACTACTCCTTAAAGAAAAAGAATTACGAGGTAGCATACATACATTGGATCAAAAAAGATAAAAATACTTCTGTTGCATACTTATATTATACTAAGAACCACAACCTTTGACCCAATTATTTTACTATAGTAGTAAAGAGATTAATTAAGAAGTTAATCATGCGACTTAGTTCTTCCTAACTCTTAAAGAAACACTAGAAAATCTTTGAATAGTAGTCACCTTCTAATTAATTAGAAAAACAACAACTTAGGATTAGACCACACTTTATGCATCTTCCCTCCAAAATCACCCTTACAACCCTTTTAACCACAATTTTCGCGTCAACTCTTTCCTTATTCCCTCTATAAACCCCTTGCTCATCTCATATCCTCCCTACCTCACTTCTAACCCTTAAAAAATCATAAGCTATCAAAACAAACATAGCATAAGACTTACCACTCTCTAATTCTCCCCTATTGTTGACATTTTTTGAGAAAAAAATGTCGACGATGATTAAAACAATCATCAAGGCTTTAGCCTTGGTGGTAATTACAATGGCAATAACTATTGCATTAAGTTCCATCAATGTAAGCTTTCAGCAACGCGAGTTTAATACTCGCGTTGCTGAAAACATTGATGAAGAAGAAGGGAGCAACAACAACACGCCGTTGTTGCTCCCTTCTAAGAGGGTAAGCCGGTTTCTAGTTGAGGACGACGATAAGTATCATCATTATCAACATGGAAGAAGTTTGAAGCCTGCGGATCATTGTCACAAGGATAACGAGGTTTGTGACATAAATTATGGGAAGAATTTTACATGTTGTGGAAATAAGTGTTTTGATCTTACTATTGACAAAAAACATTGTGGATCTTGCCATAACAAGTGTAAGTTTACGTATGACTGTTGCAATGGAAAGTGTGTAGACAAATTCTATGACAAAAGACATTGTGGGAGATGCAACAGCAAGTGCTTAATCGGGCAATATTGTGTTTATGGGATGTGTGATTATGCTTAATTCATTAATCCCATTTTGATCATAATTATTTATGAGGTTTGTGATTTATTTATCAAGCAATAAAGAACCACATATTTGTGGTGGATCATTTTCATTTCAGTCATACAATTATACAAAGTTCTAATCATATATCATTTAGCTTGTTTGATTCAAAAGCAATAATGTAAGTGCTATGCATACCAAATTTAATATTTGTCTAAGTTGTAATATTGTTGTGTCAAAGAACATATGCATTGACAATATTTTGTGCTTATATATACTAATATTGTTTTCTGTTTTCAGGGAGATTAGTCACATTTCTTTTTTAACATTCTTGTGGAATTAATTTGATGGAGAAATGCTAAGTGAAATAAGTTCTCCCTTCAACTTTTTTTTGTTCTTCTCATTTAGAACTTTTTTGAGAGACAAAAAAAGTCTAAGTAGGAAAAAAATGTTAAAACAGAAGGAAGTATATAGTGATTAAGTAATTTGAATTTATGTTTTGCTTTTCAATAAAATGGTTTAAAGTTTTGTTGAAGTTAATAATTGATGTTTGTTCATGTTTTGTTGTTCATCAGTTTATGCAGTTTAGTACGATATACTTCTTCCTTTTCGTTTTAAATGCAACAAATAAATATTTTGTATCTCACAAAACATATTCTTTTGTTACATATAAAACAAAACGGATGAAGTATGTAAGATTGTTCATTAATTTATTGAAGTCCATAATCTAATTATTAAGATAGTTCAGGTTCACAATCTTCTAAAAGGCAGTGAATAATAGTCAAATCGTCAATTAGTTAAATAAAAAGCAAGAAAAGTTACAAATATAGGTCAATTAAAGCGCAGCTATCTAAAGAAAATTGATGGTTAAACGATTAGAAAAAAATATATACTCAAAATTTATAGAAAAAAAGGTAAAAAGTTAAGTGATATGAAAAAAGAACTTTCAGTTAGATCATTTGACTTATAAGTTATAACCTTGTGATTTTGTAATGGTTGCAACAACTTGCAATCTTGAGCTTCATGCATGTAATGTGATAATTGATATTAACTTATATAGTTATTCTTTTTTTCTTCTAATTTTTAAGTATCAACATAGTATTTATTGAGAAGAACTAAAAAAAAGCTCCCCCGGCGAAAATAATATTTGCGTTGCTAGTATAATTATACTCGATATCAATATATAGCTAATCTTGATAGAAATAGTATTTTTTGTGAAATTACAATTACGGAGGACAGAAATAATTACGAAGACATTACTATCGACACTAGTGGAAAAAGTTCAAAGGTAAATCCTCGTATTTTTGTCCCTACAAAACAATTCGAATCAGTATTTAGCAATGAAATTGAATCAAAACATTGATTTCCAAATTCTGAGCGAGTAAGCAATAGATAGATCTCCTTCTGTTGTGTGTTGATGCAAATTGCAAAAGGCATAATTACATTGTTATGCAAGAAAAGGCTTCTTAATTAGTGTGAACAAAGTTATACATTAAGAATTTTTTTCACATTGTTGCTTAATTCATCACTTATTTAATGTATAAATTATATGTTGTTAGTCAATGATGTGATACTTAAGTTTGTTAAGATACATGGGTTTACAGCCTAACACATTTACGCATGCAAATTCGAAGAGAAAATGCCAAAAATGAACACCAAAAATAAGAAAACAATACCTTGAATTCCACACAATTTGTTTGCTTAAAATTAAAAAAGAGAGAATCCATCCCCATTAAGTTCGCCTTAAAGCACATGAGCACTCGACCCAACAAATTTAGTTTGCACAAATAATGGGCTTTTTCACATGCTTTTTATATAGGTCGTCTATTAGTGAGTCAAAATAAGGAAACTGAAGAAATTATTTTTCAAAGTGGCATAGATGATCTTTGGCTCTTTGCTATTTGGATATTAGAAATAGGAGTTTGTCTTATAAGAAACCGTCTATTTTTAAATTAAAACTAGTTATTAGGCCCGGATTATGCCTCGGGTAAGAAAAAATTTCATTTATTAATATAATACTTTATGATAATACACTAAATACAACTTAGTCGAGTGGTTAAGACTTTAGTATATGTACTTGAATTCTCGAGATCAAACCCTATGTCACACAATTTCTAAATTTTTTATTGTACATGAATTACATGAACTAAAGCTCCCTAGGGAGAGCGCCACGTGGAATAGTTTCTTGTTTATGCACGCCTTTTAATATATTTGTATAGATTATGCAATGATAAGCTCAATATTAAAAAGAGGATTAGCCCAATAGTATTCTTTTGGTGACTAATTTGATCCATCTAGTGACTACGAATACTTTTATATTAGACCGTCTCTTTTAATAATTTTGCAGAAATAGATTAACATTATAAGTCCTTCTGTCCTACTCCCTAATTCTTCATCCTCTAGAATTTGACCTCTTCATTTTGAAGTGTCCCCAAATACTTTACCTTTTTTTTGTGTTCTTTGATCTACTGATTACTTCAATACTCCCTCCACTTTTTTTATCTACTCACCTCACTTTGCGAGAAAACTAAAGAAGATCGAAGTCCAAAAATATGAGAGAAAAACTGAAAAGGTAAAGAGAGAAATTGAAAAGTGGCTTAAAATATTAAAAAGGTGATGATATGGGTGAAAAAAGAGACGGACAATAGATGTAACATGTTACCAAAAAGAATTTGTCTTATCAGAGACCGACTACTTTTAAATTAAAATTAGACAATGATAAGCCCAATATAAAAAAGAGAGTTAGCCCAATAGTGGCTAGGTTAATTTTTTTCGGTGATTAGTTTAATTCATTTAGTGACTAGGTCTATTTTTAATTAAAATGAGACCGTCTCTTTTAATAATTTTTATACCAAAAATAGAAAAGGCAACGGTATGTAGATTATAAAAAAATCAACAAAAAAAAAATTATGTAAATTAAATAAAAACGGAGGAAGCATATATTCATATATCCGTATATATTCTATTTAGGTTCCTAGAGTATCACTTTCTCTCTAGTCAAGAGGTCTCGACCAAGACTTCATGATTATCAATTATTCACCCTATCGTAATGATGTTATTTTATATGTAGATGTCATCTGGCTTAATTGATAAAGTTTTATGAATGTGGTAACGAAGATTTGAAAGTGAGCCCCGTCTACGTCATTGCACTTGGTCGTACCCTAACAGCAAAAAGTTGGTTATTTTACTTACCCATCCAAGAAGCTAATTACTAAAGCATCGCATATTTTCTTGGTCCCGATGATCCGAAACATAAGTTTTAATAGGAACTTTCACACATCATAAGGATGTTGATGAGTTCAATTGAGATTGCATTGTCATTAAGCTCACAGTTTGAAATGCCTCCGAAATGCAGTTACTCTTACAAAGTTCATGATAGATGTAGCAGGACAAATAAGTTTTAATTAAAACAAATATTGTTAATTTGTTATGCAAAATAAGTTAAGCTCGGAAAAATTGGATTCAACAAATATATGTTTAACAAAATTAAAAGTTTAACATAAACAAATTGAGTTTCAACGGATATAAGTACAAGAAGTAAGCTCAACAACTATAAGTTTCAACAAAAATATGTTTAAATTGAGGTCAACAAAAATAAGTTGAGTTCTGAATAAAAGAACTTAATTAGTTATATTCAGCAAAAATAAGTATAACATTTAAGTTCAACAACATTAAGCCAAGTTTTTTAAAAAAGTTTAGTTTTGTAAAAAATAATGTAGGTTCATTAAAGATAAATTTTATTCAACAAAGATAAGTTGAGATGAATTATGCTTTGGTCTTTGTGTCTTAATTCCTCAACAAGGCTTTTATTGACTTGACAAATTAAAGCATCAATTATGCCCTAAACTAAGTGATTAATTGTGAATATGCTTATTTATACCCTAATTTCACAAGCAACGTGACTAATGTATCATATTAATGTACTATACATACGACAATACTTGACTAGAGATGGCAATATCCAGTGGATCACCCGACCATCCGCTCCATCCGGTTTATTAAGTGGGTGAAAAACCCGGTTTAAGCGGATGATAGCCGGATGATGGATAATCAAGTGATGGATGCGGGTCAGGTTCGGGTGATATTTTTTCATCTATCACCCGACCCATCATCCGTTTACCACCCGATCCGTCACCCGTTTAAAGTAAAAAATATATAATTTTTTTAATTTTTGGCTTTTTCATTTTTACAGCTTTATTAATCTATAGCCCAAAAGTTACAAGATGATAATATAAGTATATAAATGTTAATAATGTGGATTAGGGTTAGTTTGGAGACGATTTTACATAGTAAGTAGAATCATATAAATGGATTAGTGGTTCTTGTTAGTAATTTTTCTTTCTTCTCCTAATACTATTTGATTTCACCCGTTAATCACCCGATACATCCATTTAACCCGGTTACAAATGGATGGATGGATTCGGGTGGAGATGGTTGCGGGTGATGGATGGATCGGGTGGAATGGGTGGATGCGGGTGACGCTCCACCCGCCCCGAACCCGATCCATTTACATCTCTATACTTGACCCTCATCTTTTCACCATTTAAATTTCCACTTTTTTTCAAACTAAACAGAGGAAAATGGAAATTCACTTTTTAATAAAATGTCATTTTCCTAAATACTTATCAAACGCTCACTTAAAGTTATTGTGAAAATGATCCATTCAAGTTTTTTTACTCCTAAAGATGAATCTTTTGAACAACAAAAAGTAAATTATTTGTTCTTTTTCTCATAAAGTGTTAATAATAAGTCGAGTTGGTTGACAACTCACCTCAAATCTCCAAGACCTATGAAATCTCAGGTTCAATTCTCATGAGGAGCGGGGAAAGGAGGGGTGGGGTTTAATAGATTCAACATTGGTTTAATAACCCTTGAAGAGGATAGGGCCCTAGGGATCCTTATACTTCCTCCGTTTCAAAATACTCGCTACACTTTCCATTATGGGAAGTTTCACATTACTTGCTACACTTCCTTTTTAGGCAATAAACTCCCTCTATCTCTCTCCTCCCACATGGGTCCCTTTTCTTTTTACTCTCTACCTCTCTCTTCTCCAAAAATTGCCTAGGAGTCCGTGAATTGAGAAGTGTAGCAAGTAAAATGAAACGGATGAAGTACTTGTTTATACTAAGAACCTATGAAGTTGGCAAGAGTTGATACGTCAACAGTCAACTCCATGATTCAAAGTTTAAGGCCTAAAACAAGCCTTTGCTGATACAGAGAATCCCATTACTACACTCACCAGACCAAATGTGGTTTTAATTGTGTGTCTGTGTCTCATGTTCTCAGCTCCACGAACCCTAAGGACAAAGGTGATCCTCTCTCGGACCTTAGATTTCGATTTACGTAGTGATAAAATCATTTTCGATAAACTGCTCCCAGTGCGGGAATTAGTAGTAGTGATATACAGATACTTTCTTGCCTACAGGTGGGATAATCCATCAGATGTACAGACATGAGAAGCAGGTACTTTTCTAATTTCCTCCACTTAAATGCAGGAGATGAATAGGCCTTACAAGGATTGTATCATCAACACGATGATGTAACGCCTCAGACGTCAGACATAACTAGACTCCACAAGCCTGTAAATCATCATGGATGCAGCAGAATTCTGAGCCTCTTTTACTCTTGACTTCACATCTCCCAACATTAACAGCTTCTCATCTGCTGTTTGAATCTCAACAGAGCATACAAATTTCTTTTCACAATCCAGCTCTACTTTGTTGTCTATCCTGCAGTTCATGTTAATGAACAGCCAAGCATATAAGCAAGTCTCTTACAAAGGCAAAACAACTGAATGTGCCAAGAAGATAGAAGCATGCAGTTCGAACAAGGTCAAATATTTCATTTAGTTATCTCATCATTCATAACAGAGAGATAGTGATACCTGTATGTCGGCTTAGACCATTTCTTTTTGACACATAGTGTACCTAACTTCTGCTTAGCACATTCAATTTCACACTTGTCGTTAACTTCAAAATCAACATCCATATCATTAACAGATTTGTTGAGCTTCTCCAGTGCTGCTTTAGCTGCTTTAAGCTTCGCAGTTTCGTTCTGATCAGAAGTTCCAGTTGCAATGAGTTTTCCATCCACATAGATGCTACAAATGTTTCTATCGAGTTTCCTGCAGTCCCTAATTTCAACTTGTTTTCCTTGCATCTTGCAAAACTCATATAGCATTGTCACTAGCTGCATTGGCAATGTCTCAAGGGTAACAATTGGCTCCAAAAAAACCCCTAATTACCTAAAATTCACCGGCACATCCAAACATGAAAGCATAGTTATCAACCATTAAATACGAAATTAACGGGAGAACAAAAGTTAGTGTACTAACCTGCCAAAGCAACTTCAAATCAAAATCACAATCAATATAAGCTGCTGCTATTACAGACTCTACTATGTCAGCAAGAACCTTTGGAGCTTTTACTGCACCTCCGCAAACAGAAGTTTGATCTTCTGATTCTACAACAAGGGTAAACTCTCGAACCTTTAAATTCATGAAGCAGAAACAATCAGACGGGACATTTAGTTGTGCTCTCATATAATATGTGACAGTTCATATGTTTGAGGTAATGTTTATAAACTTTAAGTGGGATATTTTTCATATGTAATACTTAGAAAGGTGCTCAAGAACTTGCCTACAGCACATCATGTTTTCAATTATGCCCATAATCAGTCTCATGTAAAACACTCCCATTATATATATTTATTTCCGAAATATATAATATGATCAGATAATAAAGATAATACCGGGTACAACTAAAGGAGCACAATGCCACATGAAACATACCCTTTTCCTCTATTACGTCAGAAATGAGAAAGATTCAGCGTCTTACAAATATATGCCGAATTCAGTATCGAAAAGATTTACTTGGTACCCTTTCTTCCATCTTGGTATCCCATTGATTGTTTTAAAAAAATTTATATGTATGCTTTCATTTTTATCTAACTCTTACAAAGAGTTCTTAGATTAGCGAAGCTAAGTGATTTTCACATGCACTTCTTTCTTAGAGATGGCAATCTAGTCAGAGTTCAATCCTAATCTAACCCAATATGAGGCAAGAAATCGATTTCAATCTAGAATAAAACCAAATTCCTTTTCTCAGCTTAAGGTCAGTCGAATCTGATTCTGGGGCAGCTTCCAATTCATTTGCTTACAAGCTGGCCTTCTAATATTTTTAGTGGACGTAAAATTTCTAAACCTGCCTCCCCACAGGCTACAGGACCTCTCTCTCTGAGAGTGTCATTTCTATATGTATTCATGGCAGCAACCTCTCTCTTACACACCCTACTTTCTCTTCGCGAGCAGCAGCAGCTGCAGCCACAACAATACCTGATGCCTATACCAGCCCAACATGTCTGTTGGACCTAGAACCCCAAGAGCACAAGGCGTCACCTCAAATTTGTCTGCACCTGAGATTACACATAAGCTAGATACTTCAAAAATACCCTAATGGTGACTAGTCTTCATATTTGAACAATTCATCGTACCTGTCTTCTGTGTTATAGTGTTTGTTTTCACTGTTCATGTGCTCTTACAGTCTTACTTCATTTATGAGCATTTGTGTACATATATAGAACAGCTACGCCATTACTTGTAAATGGCTTATCTCCAACTTTAGTCAGTGGCTAATTAAGACGTAATCAGAAATAGAGTGTCTTGGGATCAGATTTGGATTGGGCAGAGTGGGTTGGAGTTGGAGTTGGAGTTGTAGGCAGCTAGGTTGCACAAAGACGGATAAAGATTCGGGTACAGGAACGAAAAACGGCGAGATTCCAAAATTTTAGGAATGGGTATGTGTACCCATACAAATACGTATCGTATCGGGCACGGGTATGGGTACGAGTACGGCATTCGGCTGGTTACCAATCTTACTTGCTAGTTGCCACATATATGTAAGATTTAATAATTCTCTTTGGCTATATTACAAATTTCACTTGACCATCCATTAACTTCACCTAGCTCAAATCCATAAGCCTAACGTCACTCGGTCACGCACAAAGAGTGAAGATTTCTAGCTGATGAGCATTGAAGATGGAATGATACCTAAAAACTACTTCAGGGAGGCAATGCCTCTCCATCCAATTTCAATTCCTCAAACTTCAAGCTGCCAACAATGTAATAGTAGTTAAAATTACCATTTACCATTTCTTCTATACTATGTTGCTCGGACTCTTCATTTCATCTCAAGTACCCGTGTCGGATCCTCGACACTCGGACATGGATGGGACACTTGGACACTTTGTTTTAGGCTAAAAAATAGAAAAAAATCCAAAAAAGGTACCTGAGTCTGAGCAACATAGTTCTATACACTTCCAATTTCGTATGCTACATACTACATAGTAGTACCACCATTTTAATCTAATAAACCCCACTGGCCACTACTCTTTGCTCGTTGCAACATACTTAACAAAACCAAAAATCTAATTGATTTTCAATTTCGAAAAAAGAAATACCTAATTTAGCACTTCTAACTTCTACATACTTTCACTGCTTTTTTAGTTGCTACACTCCTTTTCACGCCATCCGATACATTACTTTAATTAATGATCTATTTAGAGCATGAGCAATGGGGTTGGTTTTGGTTGGTCTAGCAAAAAGTAAAACTAGCTTTACTTAGCTTTACCATTGGAGCAATTGGCCCTTGGAGTTGGTTGGTCTGGAATTCTAGACCAACCATGCCTTGGATGGTGTGCATAACAACAAATGGGGTGTTGCCATATATATCAATATTGCTTTATTGTTGCTGTTCTTTTTTTACAAGATTGTTTTTTTTGTTTTAAAGTAAATAAAATCAGCTTATAATTTTTTTAAAAAAATTACATTACAACTATAAAAAAAAATTATTTATAAATTGAGCCTAAATTTGATATATTTTATCATATTTTTTCACAACCTACTTTTCTTTCTAATAACTTTCTGCTACCTAAAATTTTTCAAAATGTATATAAATTAATTAATATATCACTAATTAAAACATGAATAAAAATTATCTACTCTATATAAGAATAAGAATATTTTCAATAGGAAAGAGAGTATATGATGGAGTATACCAAAAGTAGGAGAGAGAATTAGAAAAGCCAAGTAGAACTAGTCTAGCCATTGTGAGAAAAAAAAGATGAGTTGGTAGGAAGTTAGTGGGATGTGAGGTGTAAGAAGGAGGAAAGGAGAGAGAATGGGAAAACTACAAAGACCAACAAAAACCCACCCACCCATTGTAGATGCTCTTAAGCACGCATAGCCAAAAGAATTAAAAAAAATCGATATTAAGTAAAGATGAATCAAATAATATTTCATCCCATTTGATTATATTATTTCTTATATACTTCCTCCGTTTCAAAATAGTTGCACCTTGGCATTTGATCACCATTCATGAATCAACTTTAACAAACTTGTTCTCACCATTATATAAGGAAAAATATAATCAAGTGGTATCTTGTTAAATTCGTCTTAATACGAGAATATAGAGATATTAACGTTCAAAAAAGCGTCTTGACAAACGTAAAAAAAGCAAACAGTAGAACTATCTTAAAACAGAGGAAGTATAAGAAATAACAAATCGAACAATATTATATGACAAAATGCTTCTGATTTCTCATACCACCATTGCAACCCATGTCACTACAACCCTCTCATCCCCTTAAAAATAATACCAAATTTAGCAATGTCTACAAAGTTACCCAATAATTAAACTTTTTAACCAAACAAAATGCTTTTTTTTTTACAATTCAACTAAAAAAAAGTTTTTCTTGTTATATGATTTATACTACCTCTGTTCTTTAATTCTTTATTAATTTACCCAAATTCCTTTTTGAGATGTCTTTTATTAATTTACTCATTTCTTTTGTTTCTACTTTTAGAATAGGAACACAAACTTTCCATCACACGTACATTCAATTTTAATATATCTCACACCATTATTTCTCCTAAAACCTTTACAAAAAAGAAACGGGTAAACTAATAAAAACCTCACTCACATTCAATTTTAATATATCTCACAAACTTAGTTTCTCCAAAAACAAAAACTTTATAGAAAAGAAATGAGTAAACTAATAAACACCTCACATACATTCAATTATAATATATCTCACATTATTTCTCCTAAAACTTTATTGAGGAGAAACGGATAAACTAATAAAGCTCGGAAAGAGTAATACCTTAGCAGAAAGAGCAGAATGATTACGAGGAAAACGAAAGTAACTAAAAAGGCGGTGACGAACAGCGACTCGTGCGAGTTTGTTAGTACTTAGTACTTGTGTTAGCAGACCGAAGAAGATGAAGAATGCCTTCATCAACTGTTGGATACGACAAATACGCGAAGTTAGCGAAGGCTAAACCTAAAACGGCGTCGCCTACGAATTCTAGTCGTTGATACGACGTCGATTCGCCGCATGATGGGTGAGTTAGCGCTTCTTCTAGAAGCTTCTTGTTCCGAAAGTTGTAGTTTAGTGTTTGTTCCACTGCTAAAACGCAGCGTTCCATGTCTTCGGTTGGATTATGGTCGCCGGAGTTGATGGACGCCATTAGAGATAAGTTTGGAACGGAGTTTAACGGAGCATGATTGAATTACTGAATTACTCGTGAATGATTAGTCAGGGATGTGCTATAATATTAAAGGACTAACCTATCTTTGGGCTCATTTATGACAAATGAGTGAATGACCCTCTTTTTTGGGAAGGGGTCATCTATGACAATTAATGACCCCGCTTTGGGGGTTATCTGTGATAAATGATCATATTTTCATAATCGTAACTCGAAAAATATAAAATATGACCTACCAATTTTAAATAATATGATAAATTTAAAATTTAAACAAATAAGTATTCTCCGAACTGTTGTTATTATTATTTATTAAAGCGATCTCCATAGTTGAAGCCCAATTATAATAAAGAAAATGTGTGAGCGATGAGAGAGTAATTACGTGGTAAAGGGTGCTATGGGGTGAGTAATAGTTGTGAAATTATATTATTAAAAAAATTTAAAATTAATCATGGTTAAGTTATGCATAATTTTAGATGTTGTATTTAACCTTTTTTTGTTGTATATAGCACCTATGAATGACTAATGAGACACTGATTTATTTGATGGAAATTGTGTTTGTGAGAAGGGAAAACCATCTTTTAATTTAACAACTACTATTTGGGCTCGGGCATTGTTCCGAGTTGGTACCGAACTTAATATCCATTTTTTTCCATTCTCATTAAAATATATTAAGGAAAACTCAACATTTAAAATGTACAAATATAATAATGTGGACACTTAAATCATGATTAAAAATTGATTGAGATGGTAATTGTGTCCTTTATGATAGCAAGAGGTCACATATTTAAATCTTGTTGCAAGCCAATTTTACTTTTGTTAATTGACATGATTTATGTACACATTGCACAATTCTAGTGGAGTAACAGAGGTGTCACATGGCGTGTACATTGTCACGCATGTCTTTTGATATTTTTGTATAGATAGAGTTATGAAACGCAACCCTAATATTACGCCATGTTCTTTTGGACTTATTTTCAGTTCATTTCGTTTTGGTTCAGTCCGGTCTTGTTTAACATTTTTGTTTTCAATATTGTTATAAATATTGTTATTAATATTTGTTGTTGTTGTTGTTGTTGTTGTTGTTGTTGTTGTTGTTGTTGTTACAACCATTTTGTAACAAAATAAAGAGTGGAGTAACAAAGGTGTAACAGAAAAATTAAATATCGGTTCAATTTCCCTCAATTTAGTTCAGTTCATTTCGATTCAACCCAGTTTAATCCAAAAGAACGCAAGCAAAATGTAGTGTTGCGAACCTTCATTTCATATTCTCTATAAAAGAACCTTCTCTCCATAAAAAAAAATGCTCTCCTCCACCTTCCATATTTAAATAAACTTGAATTGCAAGAGAGTAATTGAATAAAATTGAATTTGATGTTTAATAGACGAAATTTTTTGACCCATAAAGATCCAAGGTAAGTTACTCGATTTATATTTCTGAAAATATGACAATTCATGCAATATTAATAAAATCGTTGGCACCATTTCGTGCAATACACAAGAAACTGTATATGCTATTTCATGTAAATTACACGAAATAGTCGAAAATCTATAACGCAATTCGCGGAATATAAGACACGAAATTGTGAGAATTTCCCCACTCAAAAATGGATCGAAATATAGAAAAAAAAAAACTAAGAATTTATTATTTAACAACAATTTTCATAAAGATTGAAAAGAATATGGGAGGGTATTGAGTAAAAAGATTCACTTCGAATATGAACATGCATCGAAAACGGAAGACGAAGAGGGAAAAAGGGGGTTGAAGAAATAAGAGTATTTTGGATATTTAGGGGGTTGTATTTAGTTAGCAACCATGTGAAAATACTCCATCGGTCGATTGTTGTTAGAATCGCGATCCGATCCTACGATTCGGTTTTAGCAAAACGATCCAGATCGTAAGCAGAATCGCAAGGCTGGTAGAATCGCAGCACGATCGGTAAAATTAGAGTAGGATCGGACGATCCTGGTTTTCACTTAGATTGTTGCAGGATCGATCAGGATCGGAGTAGGATCGGTCATAATGGGAAGATTTTACTTCTTTACTTATTAAAATGATCCCTGAAGCAACTAACTTTTCCGTTAAGGTCAATAAATGATAACCCAACTTCATACATGCAAATATTTATCTTCCCTAATCTTTTATGACTCTTGCGAAGCCATATTAACTTTGAAATATCAATATTATGTGAGAAAATCTAGGTATTTAACATCCATGTTTTTTTTGAAAGATGTGTATTTTTTCATTTGGAAGTATTTTTGTTACTCCTTTTTTGCAATTTGGTAGGATCTTACGATCCTATGATTCGATTCTACCGGTTCGATCCCGCCCCCCTTACCGATCCAAAGTGAGATCCCGATCCTAACAACATTGCTTCGGTCTATATTTACTTAATAGTAGTACATTATCTATTTTGTGAAAACAAACTATCAACTTTTATTTATGAGTAAAATATAGTCATATATGATATTGTTAGATTTATGTCGATATATAGATTCATAATATCGAAATTTTATATTTTATACTTGAATGGAATAAAAGCTATTCACGGTTTTACAATGTTGATTGGAAAAACAATGCTTAGAGTAAGGAGTAGTTTGATTGCAAAAGATATTGGAAATATGGAATACAAGGTTCAGCTTATTGACAACATTTCCTAATATAGAAATCAATAAATTCAATTTAAATAAGGGTTTGATGTGGGTGCATTCATCATACACTCATGGTACACCCAAGATTATTTATTGCTCATTTAGAACCTTCAAATGAGCCAAAAAAATGGCCTTGTTACCAAGGTTATTTATTGCTCATTTGGAACCCCTAAATGAGCATAGAAATAGCTTAATATGAGTAAAAAAAAATGACATGTTACACCCGGATATATAATAAAAAATCACGTTTGCTGCTGCAAGAGAGGCCTATTACTCTGTAACAGTTAGGAAAAGGAAAAGTGGCTGTACCTGTGTCTCATGCCTGTAACTCACGATTACAGAAGTTTTTCCACAACTGTAAACCAAGGTCGGCTCCTTGGCGGGATTTTCCATCAGAGTTACAGTCTGCACTCTGCAGACATGAAAAACAGGTACTTTCCTACAATTCCTCCACTTAAATGCAGCAGATGAATAGGCCATACAGGCATTACATCATCACACACGATGATGGAACGCCTCAAACATAACTCGACTCCACAAGGCTATGGATCATCATGGAAGCAGCAGAACTCTCAGCCTCCCTGACTCTCGACTTCTCATCTCCCAACATGAACAGCTTCACATCAGCTGTTTCGATCTCAACAGAGCTTATGAATTTCTTCTCATGAGCCAGCCCCACTTCTTTCTCAACCCTGCAAGTCGACACTTCTATTAAGGAACGGAAAAGGAAAAAGGCCATTATTGAAAATCACTTGGATAATTTGGCATATTATGTTTCCAAAATCTGGATTCTAAGTGCGGAAATGTAAACGTAGTCATTAAGAATGATAGATTCAAGATTAATATCGCTTTTGCTAGACCTCCTAGGATTGGAAGACTGCTCACTGCAAAGTGTGGTTTCCAAATACCTAGATTTAGTTTTGTTTATAAACATGTGAAATTGCAATAAAAAGCTTACTAACCATATGGTAGTAATCTCACAACTAATACACCACCAATTTAAGAGCATGTAGTTGCAACAAGATCAAATATTTCACTTGCTAATCATTTAAACTAATAGAAAATGATACCTGTATGTTGGCTTAGGCCATTTCTTTTTGCCACAAAGCTCGTGTAACTTCTGTTTAGCAGCTTCAATCTCATTTTTGTCATTGACTTCACAGATAATACCCATATGGTTAATAACAGATTTGTCTAGCTTCTCCAATGCCTCTTTAGCCGCATTAAGCTTGGCAATATCCTTTTGATCAGATGTCCCCGTTGCAACAAGCTTTCCATCTACATAGATGCTACAAATGTTTCTGTCAACCTTCCTCCAGTGCCTGACATCAACATGTTTTCCTTGCTTCTGACATAACTCAAAGAGCATCGTCACTGGCTGCAGTGGCAAGGTCTCAAGTGTAACAATTGGCTCCAGAAGACCCCTAATAACCTACAATTTACAGGGACAGTTCGGAAGTCAGACATGTAAGCATTGCCATCAACCGTAGAAACATATTGAGCATACTAACCTGCCAAAGAAACTTCAAATCAAAATCACAATCAACATAAACAGCTGCTATGACAGATTCCACTATATCAGCAAGAACTTTTGGGGCTTTTACTGCACCTCCATAAATAGCAGCAATTTCATCCTCTACTTCCACAGCAAGAGCAAACTCTCGAACCTTCAAGCACATCAGTAGAGAATTATAGATGGCACATGTTCTTATAATCTTAAATCAGATGAGACATTGCATTTGTACGATCATATACATTCTATTTGCAATATTCTAGAGTGCTGATACAAAAGGTGTTCGCATTGTGTTTAAATAGTAGCCACCTTCACCAGTTTATGTAATATGCAGTCAATTCTCATTCCCCGCCTATTTGATCTGCTTGAGCGAACCAAAAGGGACCAAAAGAAGAGAACAATACCAAATGTAACACAGCCTCTCCCTTATGGCCGGGGAAATCATACATACATATCTTTGAGCTCCGAGCAGTTGACAACATATGTAGTATCAATCATAGCAGAGGAAGGGTTCACAAAGACGACAGGGATGACAGGGCTTGGGATGACTCATTAGTAATACATTATAATGTACCATTGGCTTCGACACAGGAAAATTTGACAAATTTAGACAGAACTATAAGTGATCAAACAAAAATAAACCAAACTAAGGTCTATTTTCGGCATCTAAAGTACCGGAAAGAATGACATAGCAATCCTACGTGAAACTTCCCCTCCAGCATCATTAAACAAGCCTATTTTCCATTCATATTAGTAAATTTTCCAACTTTTACATCATGGAATGTATATCTTACTCGCAAGTTCATAATTCAGCCAATTTGTACATTTTCTTACTTGGGTCTACTTTCATTTAATCATCCATAGATTAGTCTATTTTTGTCAGACAACTCTTTAATTACGGATAATAATCAAAACATGTACCATCTTTCTTATCTCTTTGAATTTTTATCAAACTACTTTTGATGACAAATCCTTTTGAATTAGCAAAATTGTACTTTCTAAATAGTAACCTATGAAGTCATAACTAATAAATACAACTTGCTACACATCATCTCAGACATGTCTTCTGAACATAATGAATAAACACTTGATATTTCTATCAAACTCTACTTCAAATTACGCTCTTTAATCAAACTTCAAAAGACTTCTTACGCTTTGTTTTTCTCTTTTTAAAAAAATCAATTATATTTTATAAGTCATCCATTCTATTTAGTGTCACAGTCTGAACTTTTGCACTATTCACTAGCAGACAGGATCTTGCTAAATTAGTCTCGACTCGCAAAATTCAAATCTAATACTCCATCCGTTTATTTTTACCTTGTAAAGGTTTGAACTTTACACTATTCATCAACTCTATTTAGTTTATCTTTAAGATCTTGACTAGTTATAGTTAACAAAATATATATTTATGTAATCAGATAAGATCTTGTTAGATTCATCTCTATGTATATTTTGCAAAAAAAAAAAAATCTTTTTTTCATAATTTTTAATCATTGGCATAAAAATATGAATGGTTGAAGTTATGCATTGACAAACGTACAAGTCAAATCACAATTAAAAAGAAACATATAGATGGAGTACTATTCCCTGACAAACAAAATTACAATTTTTTTTTATTCGGTAATTAATTGGCCCAGATAGGTCAGCAAGAGTAAGAAGGGGATCTCGAGTTGAGACTAATGAGAGTCAAATACCCGACCAACAAGTTAAGAGGTCCCACATGATTCTCAATTACAATTCTCCTTTAAAGTGAACAATTTGACTTTTTACACTATCCTCTACAAACAAACATAATCTTGTTAAATTAGTCTAAGAGCACCCATAATGGCAAGCTACAAGTAGTTGTAGCTTTGTATGCCACATCATATTTCCAAACTACAACATTCCTAAGCTACAACTTCTCCCATTGGAAAACTACAACTACTTGTAGTTTTTATAGGTCCCACATGTCATAACTCCAATTATATATAGAGAAAGTGTATTGGAAAGTAATATATGAAAGAGAAAGGTGAAAGTGGGGTCCACAAAAAATTGACAAAGCTAGTAGCTTTGTGGAGCTACTTGGCTTCACAAAACAACAAGCTAAATTTGTCTCCAATGATAAAGCTAGTAGCTCTATCTTTTAGAAAATTGCAAGCAAGGACTTCCAAACAACCATTGGAAACATGCTAACAGTTTTATTATTTCATCCCCTATAAAAACACGATGTTGTTAGATTCGTCTCAATTATCGGCGATATAAAAACAGTACCTTAGCATCAAGAGCGAGAGCATTATGACGGACATAACGATAAAGGCCATGACGCACAGCAACACGAGCAAGTTTCTCAGTACTAATATTAGCAGCACGGAGGAGAGAGAGAATGCCTTGATCAACAGTAGGATAAGCCAAAAACACAAAGTTAGCAAAAGCAAGCCCTAAAACGGCGTCGCCTACAAATTCAAGTCTTTGATACGATGATGACTCAGTACACGATGAGTGAGTCAAGGCTTCTTCTAAAAGTTTCTTGTTTTTGAACCTGTATTGTAGAATTTCTTCCACTGCTAAAACGCTGCGTTTTGCGTTGGATTGAGGTTGATCATTGTCGGTGAGTTTGATCGGGGTTAACTCGGAGGAGATCGACATTAGAGGAGGTGAGTTTAACGAGTTGGAGGTGAGTTGAATCGGTTTGAGACCGAGTTGGGAGGAGAGAGAAAAAAGAGAGAGTGTGTGTGCGTGGTAAGGTTGGTGAGTTTGGGAGGAGAGAGAGAGAGAACGTGTGTTGAATTTTATTGAGTCAATGAAGTTGATTGTGGGTCCACCACTATAAGACTATAACAATTTACAATTGGTGGATTTTCTTTTGTTTTTTGACAAGTTACAAATTGTTCATTAATTTAGAAAATAGGTACAAAACTTTGATTATTAAGCGTTTTTTTATATTTTGGATAAAGATTAATTCATTAATTTGTCTGTATCTCATCTCCGAAGTCCGAATAAGATTAAGATCGATAGAATTAAGATTTTTTTTTTTTTTTTTTTGAATAGTCGATAGAATTAAGATTGAACAACTATTAAGTACTTTCATCTAAAAAATATATTTTTTTATTCCAAAATATTGTGCCTATTTTTTTTTTTTTTTGTCAATTTATTTGGATTAAATTATCCTTAATTTTTTATACAAACTTTCCAATACTTTTCTCTCAAAACATGTGACCCCATTTATTGCTTTACATCATTCCAATAAACATTTATTGCTTTTTGATTTTGTTTAAAGGAAAAAGAAAATAAATAACTAGTTTCAATACAAAAGTATCAAAAAAAACTTTTCATTAAATGTATTTTTTTGGAAATTCTACCATTGTTAGAAATAAGGTAGGAAACTAAAGATATGCTAATATCTGTGGGATATATTAGTAGTCAGGATATAATATTATCTTAGGCAAATATTATCTTATGATTAATTTCCAATAAGTGTTAGATAAGTATTAAGAATAATATATCATCGAGATTGTTTCCGGATAGGAGTCCTATGTTCGGTACCCCTATATATATTGTAGTTATTGTTCATTATTAAACCCACTATATTATGAGACGGAGGGAGTATAACATAGTAACCTTCTTTTATAAATAAATGCAATAGTTTAAGTTTTACGCTTGTCGATGCACAACTTTTTTTTTTATCATTAACATCTCTAATTATGTATTTGTAAAAGTATAAGTATATGTTATGAAAATATCCATTACAACAAATCCAACATTACCAACAACATTTTATATGATCATTTTTTTCTTATATATTAGTAAAAGAAAATAAGGTCAAAGTAAAGTATATGAATAATGTAAAATTCAAAGAGTTGTATTTAGAAAAAAGTCATTGTTTACAAAGAGGTCCATTACCCAAGTTATATCGTAGACAAGTATTTTCCGATTTAATAGATTGAAAATCTAATAATCAAAATATGTATTAACAATTCGTCAAAAGATAACAAAAACTTCAACACTCTTTGATTTTCAGGCTTACCAACAAGCAACTTTAAATTTTAACCAATCATAGCTTTCGTTATTTATTTATAAAAAATCATATAAATAGAAGATTTTGATATATACAATTAGATAAAACCAATTTAACCAACCATTCTTACATATTATTATATATTTTCTTAACTTTTTACTACCTCAATCATCTGAAAAGTTGATATTCGCAGAATTCTACTTTCATACTTTAGTTTTTTTTAATATCGTTCAAGAAACTCAATATAACCTTCAGAATTTTTAGTCTAATCTAGTGGGTTAAGCTCTTAAGAGTGGACAAAGATAATGGAATTTCACCCAACAAACTTGTAGCATTGTGTCATTGTGTGTGGTGGAATTCGAACTTTACAGTTTAAAGTCACTTGGTGGATATCCCATCATCTACACCAAGTAGTATCTGATAGTATCTAATTGATGTACTACAAAAGCTGTAAAGGAGTTAGCATGTTCTTGAGCTCTGCTCATGTACACTCAGCATACATTTTTTTTTTGACAACGAGAAAACGTACAAGAAAATAAATAAAACTATAATGAAACAAAAGGAAACGCAGATATCCTACGCATCTTCGCTCGGCATACATTTCAAGCTATGCGTAAACGAGCTTTGCGAAAAGATTGTAGTGAACACAAAATTATAGCATGAACACCACAACAGAAGAGTATCCAACTTTAAATGAAAACAATCACCAACCTAAACAATTTAATGAGCCAATATTGGACTGGTGTTGGCCTGATTGAAAGAGCAGTAGTTTCTACTGATAGTTAAATAAAAGAAAGGAGTACTTGTTTGATTTAACCCAATCAATACAGCAATCGACTGTAAGCTTAATTGCATTTCTATTTATACACAAAAAGCTAATAGGTAAACATAATCCACGTTACATGTTGCTCCCCTAGATAAATAAAATCAATCAAATGGAGGAGAAGCTAACAAGGCTTGCCTAGGATAACTACCAAGTACAGAAAACAGCTAACCTTGGAAGTCGGAAGTCGGAACCTGCCCCCAGCTCCTAGTTTTTGTTGGAGGGAGAACAATAAAAATTCCCTTCCCGACTTTTTATCGTCTTTTCCTTGTTTTCTTTTGTACTCTTATTAGATTCACAAGGCAGCTTCTAGTGAATAATTTAATTCCATGGAATATGGAAGGAGGTCAGAAGCTATCACTTGGTGTAGCAGAGTTTATAAATACTTGTATGATCTAGTTCACCAGCATATGTTCAAATCCAGTTCCAGGTTGAAATGTAACTCGCTGTCCTCCAACATTGTGAAGCAACTGTTGAAGCCACTTTCTTGTTGTTGGATCTTCCTGAAATCACAATCATGTATTGAATGCAAGTTATTCGGGAAAGAAATATACTTATATAACTGAAGTCGTCAGTACCAAATCACATGCTAAGACCAAAACCATAAAAAGTAAACTAGTAAATTTACAAAAAAAAAAAAAAAAAAAAAAAGACCCCCATTCACTTGCAGCAGAATGCAGATACAGCCCTGCTCAACCATGGAATAGGTTAGCAAAAATTCTGGCAAACGTTTGCTTTTCTAAAAGTTGCACTGGGTGCAGTTATGAGAGAGTAAAGTGGTGCAACCACATTAATTTCAAGACAGAATAAGTGGTAGGATCATATGGCCATAAAATAGATGGGTCAATCTTTCTAGAAACATCCATTTAAGGAAAACGGGGCAATATATTAGCGACAAGGAGTAACATATAGCCATTCCAAGGACTAAATTCTTTAACCTGTTGGACCACCTGATCCTCGATCCTGGTCAATGAGATTTCTATTGGTCATCCACCAGAAACTCAAAAATACTTGACGACAGTTTCCAGCATGATCACCAAAGCATGGTTACACCTAGACAAGCTCACGAGTAAATTGTGAGAAACTGAAACAGGTTGGTACCTAAATGCTTAGATTTTAAGAAATGTGTGCCTGGTCTCATGAAAATACCACTCTGCAAGAAGTTACTAAAAATGATCTATTGTTCAACCAGCATAACATATTGTAAGGGTTAGGAGAAAAACATTCTCCTAGAGCTGGTTTTCCCAATTTCCTCTGTTTTGTGTAGGGTGGAAAGTAGTGTTCCCAATAGTAAAACATAGTTCTCCCAGAAGGTTGGGGAGCATTTTATACCATGATTTATTCCCTATTCCTTACCTTTCTCTTTCTCTTCTCCCATGCTTCCTCTGCTCTCCATTGTCATTTTTTCTTTCTCTATCTTTTCTAGTGAGGAACCAAGCAAAGGAAAAATAATTTACATGTGTGTCTTCCTTTGGATAAATGATTTTCATGGACATCACATTTTATTCAAAATGTTTCCCATCAAACCAAATAGAACCCAAGAGTTACAATTTACAAACATGCACATTCTGTAATTTGAATTTAAGCTAAGTAGTTGAGCTTGGTTCAACCTATATCATTGGGAAGCATGCAACACAGGAACTGAGTCCACTGACAGGGGAAAAACAAATCTAGTCATATTATTGGATTGCATACTACAACACTGGAACTGAGTCCATTACACAAACTATAACGAAGAAACCTAAAATAATAAGCTGCGGGGGAAAACTTATATTAAATAACATTTTATTTAAAAATTACGAAAAGCCTTAGCAATCAGATACTGTCCTAATTTATTCCCTCCTTGATAACCAATAGGCAATACAGCAAAAATTGTAATTGTGGTGTTATTGAATAGAAACCGTTGTTAGGAAATGGAAAAAGCACATCACGAAGTCTCGCAAAGTTATACATCTTACTGTTATAAGACAGCAATAGCAGGTCAACATTCGTCTGCTGTCAGAAAATTCAGGTTTTTTCAAGTCTGCGTAATTTAGTCATATAGACCTAAAATTTACTGTCAGCACCGCATCAAATCAATTTTGCCAGCTCAGGCTGTCAGGCACCAATCATACTGAAGATTCCTAAAAGAGAACCCTCAGCATGCCAATGCAGCAAAAGGGAAACACCACCACATTAATTGATTTTCACGATGATCCAAAAATTATATTGGACTCATCCAGATTCCAAACCTTACAACAATTAGGAAAAAGTAGAGAAAATAAGGCAATTGAAAAACAAAGAATATTCAACTGAATTTTTTCCAAATGATAGTTGTAGAATAGTGATATTTGCCAGATTCAATCCCCATCATCAGAAGGGATTGTTGAGCAACAAGTAAATTTGAGGATAAAAAAGTGAGCTCTTGTCCAAATGATAGCTATAGAATATCCTATCCAAGAATGAACTGCTGAAAACAATCACAGAAAATGACTACTATCGATATGCATGCTAGAATGGAACCAAGAATCATAAACACAAAGAGAAATTATCACCAATTCTGTAAGTTTCATGTAAAGGTTTATCATATTTCAGCAACCAGGGTCAGGACCATGTACGTTACTTTAATCCAACATAAACTTTCACCCCAACAGATAAGAAATAACTGAGGATAGAATCACAAAAATTATTACAAATGAAAAACTGAGGAAACTTACACGAAGGCAGCTAGCAAAGGTGGCATCCTTCAACATATCTGGCAGGCAGCTTCTCAAAGCATCACAAGCTCTGCAAGACAAATGAAAGATAATGCCAATAATAAGCATGAACAAGAAGACCACACCTGAAGAAAGAACTACAAAACCAATCACTTCACCAACCTTGGATTATCTGAAAGTCGAAGATAGCATCTAATAATATGTTTCAGCAGCCGTGAAGAAGGCTGCTCGGCCAATGCAGCAACCATGTTGGCTAAAACTCTTCCAACTGCGAAGAAGCGCTCCGCTGTCGTACATATGTAATCCAAGCCCACATCATCTAGAAGAATTTTTTGGACTATGAACGTCGCTACCTGTGAACAAGCACACACCTCACTGAACCTTAACTAACAGAGTAATGACAGGCTGACATGGCAGGGAGTGGTGTTGTCCCTCCCCCTCTGTGCTTCAACTAGTTATCATATGATGGTCTAGTGCACACAAAATATAACAATAAAATACACAGTAGAACGCAGACAATGTGTATAACATAAGGAATCAAACATGATATCTCTCTATTTATTAGGAGTATACAATAACAGGCTAGGTGTTCGCTGAAATTAACAGGAAAAATACACAAATTGCAAAAAAGAAAAAAGAAGATAAACAAATTATTTATCGATATCAGACATGGTTTCCAATGTTCCATACTCAAGCTGCATATGAGCGCTTCAAGTATGTCTGCTTGGGTGTGTGAAAGGGGGATGGAAAGGGAAGTCTAACAAGAGAGGATGCTGAAGGGGCATTCAATTATGAAGGAACGCGACTATCAGTGGTAAAGAAGACTTACTGTTTTTGACAATTCACTGCCCATTTCCATGGTACGCAGACACAGTGGGATTATTTCTGTTGAAAGAAGGAAACTAATGACTTCCGTATCATCAACCTGAGAAGATAATTCCTTTGATCAAAAAAGTACATGTGAAACAGAAAATTTTGCAAATATATGCACTACTTCCTGTGTTTTAAAATGTTCTTCCTACTTTGACTTTTTTTTTTCTCCCAAAAAGATCCCAAATAGGAAGAACGAAAGAAACGCTAGGAGTACATAGATGACAGATGATATGCTATAGATTTTTGGAGACTTAAAACTTCCCCAGCTCGCTCATGTTATAGCTTGGAAACAGAAGCACAAAATGGCTTCAGACAGACACTAAATATGAGCCACATTAAGATGTGAGCTGGTTGGATTACACCTAAGGAACTTATTCCAGGGGAGTTACCTACCATGAGAGGTCTAACTTAATCAACCCACCCAGTGCATGCCTAACGCTCATTTCATCTATTCTGGACACAAGAAGGGCAAGCTAAAAATACAGTTTCATTCAGTTGAAAGTTTGATAGAAGCTTCCTTAGGCAATAGACATTACTCATAGAAAGAAAATGATGTAAGAAGTTAGGAATATAACTATGAAGAGGAAATTAGAGATCGTCCAGAAAAGTATTCTTATCTTTCTTTTGCTGGGAATAATCCAGCTATTGATACTCAAAAGCTTGGGGGTTGTAGACGGGTTGAATTATCAATATTACAACTATCTATCTTCTGTTGCTCTGTCTTCTTCTATTTCTCTACAAATTTCTCTTCATTCTACCAATCTGTCTGTTCTATAAACAAGAACGCAAGTAAAAGCTAACTGAGCTCAATGGCTTTCTTCAGGAAGAATTTCCGAGATTTAATTGGAACATACTCAAATGCTTAACCCTCCTAAGAGTGCAATGACAAGATTAATCAAACAAAAGATACGAAAAACTCCAGCAATGTTACCTTTACTAGAGCACCAATGACACCCAAGCTAGTTAGCCGCAAGTACTCAAAAGGCCTGGATTTGCTTGTTGTATTGAGGAAAGGATACAGATATAATGGAATATGGGCTGCAAAGAAAATAATATATTGAGGATGAATCACCGAAATCAAATTTCTTTTACAACATTATGTACTTCTGCAAGTCAATGTACAAACCCCCATTTTTCTTTAAAACTTTGTCTCCTTTGAAATTTCCGACTTAATTTCTTGAGTGCAAAAGAAAAAATTTCTAATTACTTGATCACATGGCTCTTGTCATGTTAACCCATCAACAGCAGATCAATATGTAGTTAAAATAAAATCAAAGCCCTCATTGCTAGAAGAGAAAGATGTCTCTAATGTCAAATTATCTATGCACATGAACCCAGCCACGTGCACGATGTCGGACATGTTGATAGTTTCAGATCACAATGGCATAGTCTTCGGTATCCAAAACTAAGTTATTTGCTTAACAGTGATCTTGCACTAAAAAGAGGAAGAAAGCGAAGAGAAAGATAGTAAAGTGGCAAGAGAAACAACTGCCTCCCAGTTCTCATCACAGACTTAAGTTCCAGACTGAAAGCAATAGCACATCCATGCCTGCCACGAAGTTCTAGAGCCCCAGCTCTTACTACAAGTGTCTGCTCTTACTACAAGTGTCTGCAACTAAGCGCCAGTAAAAAGATATTGGCAGAAGTTGCATAACAAAGAAAGGGAGTAGGAAGAGAATTCAGCTGAAAACTGATGTTCAGGCTTCTTCATGGTAGAGAGAGGACTGGCAATGTGCAGTCAAAGTAATCCATTTAAAAAGCACATCGCTGTTCAGTAATCATCAAGAACTTGGTTCTGAATTTCTTGTCCAGCAGGGCTAAATTATCGCATACATGAAATTTCTTTCTAAACCAAATGTTCTGGAATACAAACACAAAAGGCCCTTTCCCATTTACATTGAAGCTCATATTTAGGAAACTCACCGTTTAAGAATAGCATTCGAGTATCAGGGTGAGATGCTACACACTGCACAAAACAGAGAAAAATATGTCATGATAACAAAAAAAATATTAGAAGCATATAAATATTTAATCAATTACAACAGCATAAATTATATCGTAATCAATAATAACAAGAATCAAGAAAGAGGAATGGTAGCATAGTTCGAAAATACGATTTCGGTCACGGTTGTGGTAACGGTCATGGTGATGCGGGAACGGGGATGATGTGGTTGTCGTACCGCTGAATATCGGCTTGAACCATGAAATATCCCTAAAACCCACCTAAAATGCGGTTTTTTTACACCTTTACGATGCGGGTAATGTCGGTTTGCTTGATTTAAAAACCATTACGGCACGGGCGATACGATCCGATGCGGCCTTGTTTTGACACTATGAATGGTAGCTCATCTAATCTTCCACCCCTAGGTTTGATTCTCATGAATAAGGTGGGGATGCTGTGGGCTGTGGGGCTCAGGATTGCGGGCCTGGGAGAGGTCAGGCCCGGATGAGCTTAATCCAGCTTAATCCATATGTACCTAAAGAAGGGGAGGGGTTCAAATCCTAATCAACAGGAAAAACAAAAAATGGTGAATGGCAGCCGATGAGGATAAATGAAATGGATCAGTTTTTTTTAAAAACTAAGTTCATAATCTTGGTACTTATATCTAACCGAAGATATTGATTGGTAGATAGTGGTTTCCTGACTCATGAAGAAGATTGTGTAATTAATAAATAAACAGCTCAAGATTGTAGGAGCCCCACAGGCAAAGATTCCTTCCTTCGCTTATAAAAGAATCCAGTGAACCAACCAGCCCAGGGAAGGACAAGCCGGACAAGAGTATTACTGTTGGCATCACAAATTCACAAACTCAAGGGACTTACAGCAGCCAAAAGCTGGGAGGCATAACAGATCTTTTAGGAGGATCAGTAGTATGGAATAGTATCAAAACATGATAGAATGGCTTGGAAAACATTTTCAAATATATTCTTATCCCTTCTGAGACATACATTAATCTACAAAATGTAGCTTATCGAATCCTGGACTAACCACAATTACAAATACCATATTCAAAGAGTAGGCTGTTGTTGGTAAGGCTTATTGTTGGCATCACAAATTCACAATCTCTCAAGGGACTTAGAACAGCCAAAAGCTGGGAGACATAACAGATCTTTTAGGAGGATCAGGAGTATAGAATAGTATCAAAACATGGCTTGGAAGACATTCTCAAATATATTTCTATTCCCTTCTGAGACATACAATATTTTACAAAATGTAGCTTACCGAATCATGGACTACCCACAATTACAAATACCATGTACAAATCAGTATCAGAGGACACTTCTTGGTAATTGAATAAAAGAGGTCAAATCAAAGAAGCTAACGCATATTCATTAACTTCAGACTTTGTTTGAGACATAAAATTCTATAAGCTGGTCGTTTGGGGTAGCAAATAACAGCAATTTCTGCCAGTGTGTAAATTTATGGTCCAGTGGCTGGTAGAACATGAGTCAGCAACAATAGCGAGGGAAGAAGAGCACAAAAGAAAACATAGTACATATATAAAGGTTTGTCATGTAAATATGCACTCCAAACAACATACTTCCTCCGTTCTTTAGTAATCGCTACATGTAGGGGAGGCACATATATAAAGGAATAGGAGAGAGATAGAAATCGATAAAAAGAGGGACTCATATGATGTGGAGAGAGATAGAGATAACATAATACCATAAATGGATATATGAAACTTAAAAATAAGGGAAATGTAGCAATTAATAAAGAAAGGAGGAAGTATAAAAGTGTGATTGGTTCTCACCAAAGAACAATTTAGTCAGCGGGGTTTGCAACTCCACTCAACTTGTCCTATAAGACTTTCAATCTAAACTATAAATTGCAACAACTGTAGCAATCACCTCAAGACACATACAAAAAAAGGAGGGGGTGAAGATATTGAAAGAAAGCCACGGATATGTATCTAAATCATTAACAAAACATTTAGCACACTATATATTGTAAGTTTGGAACATGAAGCATTAATCAGAAAAGGCACCAGCTAATTGGAGTGCAGTGCATTTGGAAATAATTTTGTTGCTCTCTTGACAGAGAACTCAAGGAGAAATGAGGCAGAACTTCAAAAAATTAAAAAGCCATTCTAATGATCATCAAAACTGGAATGACGTTAAAGCTGTTATAAATATCCTCTAAGTGATATGTGCTTTAAACCCCTGGCCCTTGAGCCACCACAGGCTGGGATAATACATGTAAAGGCAAGTAATAAAAAAGAATCAGATTAATGTTGGCTTCTCACCATGTAACACACTGAAAAGAAAATGATAACTGCAATAAACCATTTATGAGATAAGTTGGAAAGGAAAACGACTAAACAAATTTAAGAAAAATATTTGAACAAGTTGTATGCAGCATAGAATTGCAAAAGGTCGGACCTGTAAAAGAGCAAGAGCATTGCAAACACGGTTTGACTGTCCCGGACTTAGTGTAGGTGGTGACAGCACAGAGTATATTGACACAATCTCCTGCAAACAAAAATGACTCCCTAAAGTCAACAAAACTCTGATCTATACCAAACAAGTAACTCTTGCAAACAAACTGAGTAAATAAGGTGCTTCAAGTTACATGACCAATTATACGATTACAAATAGGGCGTTTAATCAAACATACATCACAATAAACATACATCGACTAAATGAGATCGCTTAGATAAATTTCCCAATCATCAACTGAATGCATTCCTATGCGTATAATCTCTTTGACTCTGACCTACCTATTCTTTTTCCTTACCTTTCCTAGACTTGTAACAGATGTAAGTAACCTCCTTTTCTCTCTTGTCCCCTTATGTTTCATGGGCCACTCTCAACTCAGACAATACACCCTCTATCTCCAACCTCTCTTTCTCCATTTCACTAGATCAATCTCTATCATGCTAAATTCTCCCCTCCTCTAGATCAAAACAAGAAAATCATGCACTTTAATGGTGAAAGTTTCATACTGCATCATTAGCTTTTCTCCAACTTGTGCAATTTTAGAAATTTTGGTATTTACAAAGCAATTTAAAATCTTTCCTAGAATCAAAGCATCACAGGCAGGCTGCAATCAGTAAAAAAATATTCTTTCCAGAAATTCCCAAATCCAAGACGATATTAAATTTCCCTTAATGCACTTCTAGAAACATATATTGCAAATTTATACTATCTAGACTCTTAAATGGCACAATTTTTAATCCAGAATGTGATTATGATTGCGATATGATAATGATTTACGATTGTTATAGCCTAATATCACCAGCCCGGTAAACAAATAACCTTTACAATACATAACTTTACCCTTGAAAACTTCACACATCTAAAATCAAAATAATTTCTATGCATTCTATCAATCAGAAAGACTATAATCAAATTCATACAAAAAAAAAGGAGTAAACTTGATTAACGAACTTACCTGCAAAAGTGCAGCAATAGTTCCAAACGAATTCCACAACAACGGCGCCAAATCCTGAAACAACTCCCTTTTCTAGCAACAAAATCCAAATAAAACCACAAAAAAAACTTCAATCTTGCACCAAAAGTTCAATCAATTTGAAACCCTAAAAAAAAATTGAGAGAGGAGAGAGAAAAAACCTTGGAAAGTTCGAGAAGAGCGTTTTCACGACGATCAGGGTTGCTAAGATCAAGTACAAGAAGCTCAGCTGACTGCATTTTCCGATCGACGACGTTGTTAGGGTTTGATTGAGAATTCGTCGAAGAAGAAGAAGAAAGACCTCTTTCTTGTTGTAATTGTAATTGTAAGTGTAATGGACCGTAAGCTGCTGCGTTTAAGGAGAGTGATTGTGGCAGATTTGCCATTTCTGTGTGTGTTTTTTTTATCTCTACGCGACTTTTTAGTTCGTCTTACACAGAGAAAGATTAAAAATGGTTTTGTGAAGTGGAATGTTGTACGGTAAAAAATATATTGATGGAAGATGAGAGATGAAAAGAGAATTTTTATAGTAGACCTGGGTAGGGATATTTTCGTAATTTATTGCAACTTAAGTACACGCAGTCCAAACTTTTGAGCCCAAACTTTTGAGCCCAGGTAGATATTAAATTTCTCTGATTTCTCTCTCCTCTTTTTTCTTTACGTTTCTCTCTCCTCTTTTTCTTTACATTTCTCTCTCCTCTGTCACTGTGTCTCTTGAGCAAGTAAAACAAGCCTAATGAGCAGGAAATTTTGTGAAAAGTTTAGCACAATGAGAAAACAACTATACTTGAGCAAAACATACTTGAACAATATATTTCTGCACATTTTTGAAATAATAAAACAATGTATAGTTTTTAAATGAGTAGTTGTTATGTTTTTCATGAGCAATTCAATGTTCATATCAATATTCATTATGTTATTAATGAGCAAATAATGATATAACAAAGAAGTGAAAGTATTGGGTCAGACCGTCTGACCCAATACTTTCCGTCGGACGGCAAGTTGACGACGACATCAACAACGTACCTCTGCGACTCTGCGACTGCAACAACAAACAAATCAGAACAAAGAAAGAGGATGAGTGAATAAAACCAGACAATATTCTTGTTGATACGATTCTTGAAACAGATGGAATAGAAAGAAAAGAAAGAGGATGAGTGAATAAAACCATCACTTTCTCCCTCCTCCATTGTATCCTGGTCTTCTGGGTTTATAAATAATGAAGATAATGTAATGTTGATGAATGAAGTTGTTGGTACACCGTATTATGTTGCGCCGGAGATATTAGAAGGTAATGGGTATGATGAGAAAGTTGATGTTTGGAGTGTTTAATTTCTCAGTCTCACCCATCATCTTTCTCTCTCTGAGGAATGAAGAAGGGGGAGAAAGTGAGAGAAATCAAAGGTTAGTGTTTTATTTTCTTTTCAGTTTGACTTTGTTTTCTTTCAGTTGGACTTTGTTTTCTTTCAGTTTGACTTTGTTTTCTTTCAGTTGGACTTTGTGTTCTTTCAGTTGGACTTTCTTTTCTTTCAGTTGGACTTTCTTTTCTTTCAGTTGGACTTTCTTTTCTTTCAGTTGGACCAACTGAAAGAAATAATGGGTCAACTGAAAGAAATAATGGACTAACTGAAACAAATGAAGACTACCTGAAGAAAAATGTAGACTACCTGAAAAAGAATAAAGACCAACTGAAACCCAAGTAAGTCTAACTGAAGCACAAAAAACCACTGAAAAACAAAGAAAACTAACTGGAAACAAAATGAAAACTACCTGAAAAAAAATTGGAACCACCTGAAAAAAAATGAAGACTACCTGAAAAAAAATTGGAACCACCTGAAAGTCGTCCGACCAAGATTATGGTCGGACGAGTCCGACACAATACGTTCTCAACAAAGAATGATAATGAACATGCTTATTCTACATTCAAAGAGTATAAGCAATTGGTATGAGCAGTAAATTTTTGCTCATTGTTGTATGAAATGAACAAAAAATTTCGGTTTTTGGATTAATGAGCATTAAATTTATGCTCATTGTGTTTAAAATTGTAGTAAATAATCAACTGCTATTAAATGAACAATCAATTTTTTGCTGCAATTAATGAGCAGTAACCTGGGAATAGGTATTATATGAACAAAAAAATTTCTCTCTCCTCAACAACTATCATTATAATAACATGCAAATCAAATTATCAATATAGGACGAAAAGAGAGAAAATTACAATCTCATATTCATCAAATCCTATAACTTGCAACCTGTGAAACAATTTCGAATCATTTTGATTTCGAAATTTCAGATCTAGAAGTTTTGATTTCATGATTCCGGCGAGAAAGAAGAGCGAGAAATAAACGCCATAGTTTTCGCCGGAAGAAGACGACGCCTTATCGACGGAAATGAGCAGCAACAAAAGTAGCGACAACATCGCCGGAAAAAATGGCAGCGAAGCACACAGAAGAAAAGAATACGCAGAAGAGGAAGAGGAGAGAGAGGTGGGTTGTTTCCTCTGTAGTTTTTTCTGTTTCTAAGCATTGGAAGGAAGAAGGAGAAAGAACAAATATTACCCAAAATTACCAGCGTGTCCTTAGAGTTCCAATTAATTACGAAAATACCTGAGTGTACCATGAGCATGGTACACCCGGGTGTACCATGAGTGGACTCGAGATGAAAATGGTTCAGCATGGGGGTGATATGAATATCTTTTGTTAGTTTTTTTTGTTCTAGGTTAGGTTTATCGATTTGATTCGAAATTATTTTTACTTATTTAATTTGATTTGAACTTATTTTTTCTGATTTTGATATGATTTCGTGAACGGGATCTGCTTAACAACTTTCCTAGATCTTCACTCGGTTAAGGTTCACTAAGGGCCTGTTCTCCCCAACTTATTTTCAGTTCAGTTCAGCTCAGTAAAGTTCAGTAAATTCAGTTCAGTTCAGCTCCATTCTTTTATAACCATTTTGTTAAATATTATTATTATATTGGTATAATTTATTTTACTAATTACTCTTATTATTATTATTATTATTATTATTTATATCATTACTATTAAGTATTATTATTATTATTATTTATATCATTACTATTAAGTATTATTATTATTATTATTATTTCCATATGTTATTTTATTTATTATAGTTTTACTCATTATTATTACCATTATTATTAGGAGGAACATGGTTTAGATCAAAAAACAAATAAACCCACGTTTTTTAGCCCATAAACCAATCAAATCGCGTCAAAACGGTTTATGATGCAATTTTCGCGGTCCGATCCAATCATTATTTTTATTACTAAATATTATTATATTATTAAATCTAATTATTAAAATAGTAATATTAATTTACTTCTTAGATATTATGTTATTATATAATCATCATCAAGTATTAATATATTAATACAAATAATATAAAATAATTATTATTAATTATCATTAATTATTATTATTAATTTATGATTATTAATATTATTTATTTATAACTATCATTTAAAAATATCCAAATACTATTATTATTATCATTCATTATTATTACTTATCATTATAATTATTATTTAATATTCATATTATTATTGTTTAAATATCATTTATATATTTATTACATTCAATTATATTTATTACATTCAATTTAATTCAATTCAATTTAATTCAATTCAGTTCAGTTCAGCTCAGCTCCAATCAATTCAGCTCAGTTCAACTGTTTTATGCTGAAGAGAACAGGCTCTAAGGGTTCAACTATGACTTCACTCACTAAACAATTGTTTCAATCAGTGATCTTATGTTTAAGTTCACCTCCTAAAAACAATGATAATTATGGAAAATACTTCTGAAAGCAATGAAGAATAATTAAATACAACTTCTTTAACAAAAAATCTTTGAGTTTTTAATGATAGCTGAACTCCATATATATAGAACTAAAAAAAACCTAAATGCGTTAAAGAAAAATGAAAGTGGAAAAGTATTTTCTACTGTCTTGTAAACATTTTTCTCCAGAATTTGAAGGAAAACAGCTCTCCTCTACTATCTCATTCCCAACATTAATAACTTTTCCCTTCTTAGTTTAATACTATTTTCATCAAACCAAACAAAAGAAAAACATATGTAGTCATTTGCATTTTTCACCAAAAAAAATACTTTCTATGGAATATGTTTTCCATCAAAACCAAACAAATAAAGAAAATTTAGATTTTAACAGAGAATTAACAATTTCATGATAATTATTATCGTAGACTCTCCTATTCGGTACCATATAATCTAATGTAATAACTAGCATGAACGTTATCATGTAAAATAAGATGAATAGCAATCTACTGTTTAGATGGATTGCTTTTATTGCATATTGCCAAAAGAATATTTTAACTCGTGGAAGACCGTTAATCAGATCTTATTCCAAATACCCAAATGAGCAACTATTAGAAGACTCCGCTAACTTTGAGTTGTTTCCACATATATACTAAAGTATAAATAATATTTAGTTAATCTATAAAAAGACTGTTTTACCTTATTAGTTGAGTTAAAGAGATCAATTGAAGAATAGCGTAAAGTGACTCCTTTAAGATAAATAATGAGACAGTCTCACGATAAGACCGTTGCATTTGAAAATTAGCCTAAATATTAGAGTATTCAGTTGCACCTGACATTTGAAAAAACAGAAACCCTTAATTGACATAGCAAAGCATTGGATGATCATATATATTCAAAAGTGTACATCAGTAGTTCACCACTATGGTTACATTTTCTGTCCAAATGGACCTCCAATGTCACTCCAATAGTTTAAGCTACCTTCCTCTCAAGGTCTTACCTACATATATCTCAAAATATATTTACAAAACATGGCCTAAACTTGCTATAAAAAAGCTTCAACCATCTCTATCCTACAAATCTACAGTGTTCACAGATCATGGCATGATGCATCCAGTTTATCACCATAACCCTTCTTTTGGCATAACGGCATCATTTTCGTAGCCAGAGTAGCAGATGAATACAGTACCTTACAAAAATGTTCTGAACAAGATCACTGGCTATGCAATCCATATAATCCTCCAATAGAACTGATTATTGTATCATAGCAATATGTACAATATTGTCCACTTTGAGATGAGTTGCCATAATCATTTGATACAAGTCTGTCCTTTATCCTTTACCAATAGGCATGTTGTTCTTGACCTGTTATCCAGATTCTTAGCTGTGAAGCTTGCTAATCATATTACAATTAGCATAGTAACAACAGTTCAAGAAGCAGGCTGAATAGTCCACAATATAGCTCTCCTCTATCCGTGAAACAATCATACCCTTAATATTCGAGATAATTTGTACACCTGCAATTCATCAAAAAAGCACATACATCATTTTCCATTCTTGATCCACGAGAAAAACAGTGAGGATATGATAACGTACAAGCAGATCCCCAAATAACTAGGGAATCCGGAAGTCTCAGCATCTAGATGATTATGCACTCTTAGTGCATCTTTGGTTCAACCTATATAATGGAAAGGAAAAGGAACAAAGAGGGGGGAGGCATGGTAAAAATAAATGTTTGCCTTTATTGGGTGTTTGGTTCCACTATGGAAAGGGAACACTTATAAATGTAGGACTGAGGAGGATAACATAATGCGTATTATAGGGTTAAAGAAGGGTGATAAACAGCTGGAAATAATTACCCTCAAGAAACGAAAACCATCAGCCACCCCTCATACCAAACAACATGTAACAAAAATGGTTTCTTGTTTCCGTTTGTTGCACATAGAAAAACTCATGCCAAACATGCTTTTATATTGAAGGATGTTATCCACCTTTTGCACCAGAAAACAATTTATAAAGAAAAAATAAGTAGCCAATCATCCAACATCCCCGCTTTTGACTTGTGTTAATGATGTGTTAACTGTGTACTTCAGTTCATAATTGACTATAAATAGAACTGGGCACCCAGTACAGCACAAATTCCCACAACCAAAATTGTAATATATACATATACATATATTACAGACCTGAGCAGTTCTACTAGGTAATAGCACTTGTAGGCAGTCCTGGAGACCATCGATTCTGCAATAGTAGTACACGGAGAATGAACAAAATGGCAGCAAACCAATATATACTGGGCGTATACAAAACTCAGACAAAGAAAGAGAGTAAAAAGGAAAGAAAATGCTAACCTCTTCCTAATGCTTCTTTTGAGATATTGCTCGCTGCTGATAATATCTCTTCCACCATATTTCTTCTCGTCAGTGTTTAATATGATCTGTAAGATCAGCCTTACAATAAAGGGATTTGAATGGAGTATGTTGCTTTCGCATCAATATATTATCAAAACAAACTCCTCGAAGAACAGATCTCACACTAAGTTAAACATGGAGCAATGCTACAGATTACGAAAATTCTTGTTTGAGTACAAAACTACAAATTCATAGATTCTGCGGATTTTCTACCAAGAGTTCTAGGGTTTAGGGGTGAACTTTTAGGCATTTAAAGTAACCTTTTTTTGTTGGGGGGGGGGGGGTATTGACTTTTAATTGATAAAAAAAAAATCACAATAAGAACAGTGAGACAGTCTCATCCAAGACTTGCTTTATAGTTCCATTTTCCTCAAGAATTAAACCTCATTGGCCTTAACATAGGGTCAAAGAATGGAAAACAAATTTGACACAAGGTCAGAAAAGCTAAGCAGGAGATGAACATTAAACTATTTAACTTCTGTTTGCTTCTAGAATTTCCAAAAAAAGGATAAATGAATGATATATTATGCAATACCATGGTACTTCCTCTGCTTCCAAATAAGTGCAACAATTCGAATTTCCAAGGTCTAACTTCACAAACTTTGACCATATATTCACACAGATATATATCAAGTTATGAACAATCAACAAACATAATTATGCGGGATATTATTAAATTTGTTTTATCATGTACTTTAAAATATCAACTTCTAGTAATTTCTAATGAAATACAAAAATCAATAGTAAATATCAAATGTGTGCATTAGAGATGGTGAAAAGGCAATTTTGCATTCTTCATTTCACTTCAAGTATCAATGGCAAAAACTTGACATTGTGACATGAGTATGTATACTCCAATTGGGTCTAATACATGCAAATTTTTAACAAATGACGAAGCCTAACATCCCTGCACATGAATCTGAGCAACATAGACCATGATTAATGATTGATCTACTGTGATCTATAAAAGAGATGCTCCCAGGTATGTTAGGGATGGTGTTAATTTCTCAATCCCTCTTCCATCCATTCTCAGAAAACTAACGGTTACCATAAGTCAGACGGTGGCAAGGCAAATATAAGATGCCACCGCATTCATGGTGCTAGATGCAGGTAAGTGAAACAATCCAAAGTCCAAACATGCATAATGTCCAGTTTACTACTACTGTCCCATATATGCTTCCTCCGTATCTCTTTACTTGCAACATTGAAGAGTGACAAAAGAATTTAGAAGAGTAGAGAGAGAGGGGGAGAGAGAGAGAGAGAGAGAGAGAGAGAGAGAGAGAGAGAGAGAGAGAGAGAGAGAGAGAGAGAGAAGGAACCTTATGTGCTAGGAGAGAGAGAGAATATGTTGCCAATAATGTTAATGTTCAACTAATATACAACTTCCTAAAATGGAAAACGTTGCAAGTAAGAAAAACAGAGGAAGTACTATTATTCGCATTCCCATAATTAAATTAGCACACTGATTTTAGTAAAAAAAAATCATTACTTGATGTAGAAAGTTGGACCTCATCAACCACTCACCTTGATTCTGTTTTCTTATTCTCCATGCTATCTCCTTGTGTTAATTTATATATGGGACGGAGCCGAGGGAGTAGTGATATTGATATCAAACATCGTTATGATGCAACATCTTAGCATACACAAATAATGCTAGAATGATCAGGTCATAGAAAAGGAAGTGGTAGTCATAGACATTCTGTTCAAGATATTACATAAACAAGACGACAAACACAGAGCAACATAGACAGTAACGGACCTTTAGTGCCACCAGAGGAAACTTTATTATAAAAATGAGGAGCAAGGAGACTAGGAGAATGGATCTGGACTTACCTGATACTCTCCAGCTTCTTCAACTCCAACACTATATCTCTCATATGAGTTAGTTGGATGAAAGTTGAATATGAACAAAAGAGGACCTCTCATGTAAGAAATTACCTGTAAAAGCAAGAGCACGTCATATAAATGACTTGTTTGATTCATACTGATGAAGTGCGGAGGAAAGGAAAACATAAAAGGACCATTCACTTTCTTAAACAAGTTCCAATGTGCTTATAAACCTTATTGGAATGTCACTATGTCTAGTACTAAAAGTTTCTTCACAAAATCAAATTACACTTACAATTTAAGTATAAAAATCTGTGAAGTGCAAATTTGTGTACAAAAACACTGGTAACTGAAAGAACCACTGTGGAGACCCCTTTGAGGGTAAAAAAGTTCTATACAAAGCCTTACACAGACAATCAGAAAGGGAAATGCAAATGATGGTGTGCTCGTGTAAGAAGTGTTTCCATGACCCCATTGTAGATGCAGAATGTTACAGCCATATAAAAATTATCAACAAAAAGAAAGAGATTATCAAACACTCATAGAAAGGAAATGCAAAATCCTCCAACAGGATCGACAGATATGTGCAGAAATGGCATAGAGGTTATGACAGTGTGTTTCAAGATCGACTAATACTTGACACTGGACAAACTACACAGATTTTTCGATCAGGAATATGAATATCTAGAAAGATGAGAACAGGTATAGTGCAACAGGAATGGAACAGGAATCATTTCCCACAAAAAGATAGTTGGAATCACCAAACATACCATAGTATCATCATTTACATGATGAACATTTAGTAAGCCTCTAGACAGGACCCTTTCGGTTTGATCCAATTTCATCATGTCCTACAAAAGAAAAGACTGGCCGAACTCAGTGTCTCATATTAACCTTTATACATTGAAAAGATCAACTCTCCACAACACTTCCTCTTTTTTTTTTGGGAAGGGGGGGTGGGGAAGAAGGAGAAATGAAAAAAATAGTCGTTCTCAACCAGAAACAAAATGAAACAGTAAGGATAGAATTGGACCTTGTCAAAAGAAAACAAATCAGAATAAAATCCTTGGTCTGTCAACAAATCCCAACGACGGTTTGCTAGTTCCAAAGAGAAGTTGTTGCTTGCTGTTGGGAACTCAACTTTCTGATAAGTGGAAAGAACAAACTACATGAGAAGATGCTACGTATATTCAAGCATTTCAAGAGAGAAAAACATCACCTTTGGATGCCCAAATTCATTGCCCATGAAATTGAGATAGGCACGACCACCGATAGTAAAGGTAATCAGCCTGATAAGCTGAGGCAGGAAAAAGAAAAGCTTCTTGAGGTAAGCCTCTTAAACTAAATTAGTGCAATAACATCAGCAAGACATCACTGAAAAACGTAGACAAGCCAAGTACAGCCTAAACTGATGAGAATAAAAAAAAAACATAAATTACACATAATAAAACGAACATTTTCAGAGGAGAAACAAAGATATATATCTGTCTCTCTGTCTCTCTGTCTCTGTGTGTGTGTGTCGTGCGTGTGTGTGTGTGTGTGTGTGTGTGTGCGTGTGTGCGCGTGCGTGTGTGTGTGTGTGTGCGCGTGTGTCGTGCGTGTGTGTGTGTGTGTGCGTGTGTGCGCGTGCGTGTGTGTGTGTGTGTGCGCGTGTGTCGTGCGTGTGTGTGTGTGTGTGCGCGTGTGTGCGCGCGTGTGTGTGTGTGTGTGTGTGCGCGTGCGTGCGAGTGTGTGCGTGCGTGTGTGTGTGTGTGTGTGAAGAATAAAAGAGCTATATTCCCTGCATGGCTTTTGCAAGACACAAGTTGTAATTTAACATCAGGGGGAAATTGGACCAAGGAAGGGGAAGTTAAAGACCTACTTTGTGCAATGATGACCCTCTCAGCAATAGGTCTGTTGATTTTGGTGACTGTTCTTCAATATTACCAAACAATATCTCTGCAAAAGACCGCCCTCCAGATATAGACTGAACAAGAAAGGAGATATGAGAGAGCTATGAAGATATCAATAGAATCAAAACTTCGCAGATCACTGTATGAATTGGAGGTATAACTCTGATGACCAGAAAGTAGGATCACCTGATTGTGATTTTCAGCATACAGAATCATTTTATCAGCGTACAATTTGTTTCCCATTAAAGTTGTCACAATCTGCGGAAAGTTTTTGGCAAGAAAAAAGTATGAAACCAAATAAAAGCTGACCATATTTAGATAAAAGGTAAAAGGTAAAGGTGAGATCTTAAAAAAAAGGTAAAGGTGAACCCTAAGTACTAAGTTGTACAACCTTACTCATGCTCCATTTGTTGTCAGGAACATTCTCGAGAAAGGATAACCACATCTCAGACGCAGAAGTATTAACGTAGTAATCAAACCCTAGTCCACCTTGAGAAGTGGGTTCACATAATCCAGGATAATGTGTCACCTGAATTATAGAACAAACACCTATCTTTAAGTCAAAGTTCAATGACCACAACCTGTCAGAAAAGCTCAATGACCACAACTACACATTTCTGAAGAGCTAAATCATAGTTAATTTTAAAACTCAGCAAGGGCCGAGAAATTTTAAGGTATATACATACAGCTAAGCAGGAATAGACAGGAAAGAAATATGAAGAATGAAAAGGCAGTACCAACATACAGTGAGAATCCAAAAGAATTAGCCTTACATCTTCTGCAATTGTTATAATATTGGGATGCAGAGCATGCAGGATGTCATTTGCCATAATGAGGTACATAAGGGCATCCCTGTCTACATACTGATTGCAATATCTGTAATTAAACAAGTTCCTCAAGTCAGTGTCAATTTTCAATCAGTTACGATACAATCCAACAGTCACAAGTATGTATATCAAAACTATTGCCTCCTTTGCGCGAACCAGAGATCTCGTAAAGCTTATATAAGTTACAGCACAAAAGGTAAACAGTAAAGTGCTTCTAGAAGAGGAAAGTGACATTCTTAGCAACATTTGTAAAGTGACAATAATTTTCAAATTGATGACAGCTCTAGTATGATATTCAGATCCATAAACCATGATAAGATTGACATTTTCACTATTCTATTTTTTTGATGCCCCACAAAATACATTAATATTGTTGCTGCAACAAGTATGCCCAGCAGGTCAAGTGAGGGGCTCAAAGATGAAGAAAAATACATATGTAGTTATGTACAACATCAAATTCATGCATGTCTAGTTTGCGATGTGTCGTAATCAAGCAATGCAGATGCTTGGCAATGATAATTGGTCAACAAGGACTTTCCTGAGGACTTACTCCTCCAATTCACCAGTAAAAGTAGCAAAGCCATTGTGTGTATAAATCATTGAAGAGAGCGAATGAAACTGGAAGCCATCAATTTGATATTCTTCAACCCACCTGCTCAAGTGTTAACAGATCATGAAATGAGCAAACAAGGCCACCAAACAAGCAACTCCAAGAAAGATTCACATACATGTGAAAAGCAAGACAAATAGAAGTCAATAGTTGATTTTACTACCAATTTAGATTGGAAAGGAGATATTGTAACACGTCAACATCGCCGTACTTGAACATTCTAGTTCCCCAGTATTTGTGCTGTCCACGTTTTCCTAATCCCAGGGCAAGCACAGCAAACTTGTTTCAGAGATATTACTTCTGAAAAGGAACCTTATTTAAATGCGTGAAAGAACAAAAACTTAAAGGCAAAGGAAACAAGCTTTTTGGAGTTGCAATTTTACTCGATTTATGCATTTTTGTTGCATAGATTTCTATATAACCATGAAGAAAGAATTTTCTAGGACGCATAGGGTATGGCAAAGCACTCAAGTTGGAGGGAAGCTAGTGAAAGGGTAATCATTTTGTTCCACTGAAAACCAGAAATTATCAAGATTGATTACCAGTATGAAAGCAGAGTCATTAGTTCCACCAAAATGCGACAATGCAGCCAAATTTCAAGATCAATTACCAGTATGAAAGTAGCAGTCATTTGTTCCATCAAAATGCGACAATCCAACCATCTCATCTGCTGCTGAGTATGAATGCACAATGTCTAAGAAGACTAGCAGTCCTAGACCTGCAAAAAAGCAAATACAAGCAAAATCATTTTGTTTCCTATCCCTTATTCCTTTGGAACAAATAAGAAGAACAATCCACTAATATATACTGAGGTTTGATACATTGAAAGTGAGCGGCTTTGTTTTTTAAGTTCAAAAGTGAGGTACATATTCATAGAGGTACCTTATGCACCACCAATGACCATTTTTTTTCCCAGAAGTGAATGAAAAATAATTGGGATTGACGTCAATAGAAATCGGTCACTGGTTGAGTGGTGAGTCCTCTTTCAAAATAGGCTTAGATTTCATCGACCTCAAGAATATAGATCAAAGTCAATATAATTTTATCAAGTTCTTCGGAAATTCACATAAGAAAGAATAAGGCTGATTTGCTTATACTGCAGTGAATGGAGAACAACCATGAGCTTCATCAACCAAGCGCTTAAAGTCTTCTGGAGTGCCATATCGACTGCTTACAGCATACATGTTTGTAACCTGTAGCAGTATTGAGCAAGTTTTCATTAAATAATGAGAGGAAAACAAAATACATCAATGGTTTTTCTCACAGATTTGTTGCAGAAGCAGATAAAACTTGAAGTCCTAGATGACATTTTGATAGAGGTTTCTTATCAAGAGAGAACACTACCACCGATCCGAAGAGTAACTCCACGGTGTAATGGCCTCATGATAAGGAAGTCAACCTGAATGTTGACAAAGTTTCTTTGTACTTAGAGTCCAACAGAAAGGTTTCACGACTCTCATAAAAATAGCAGCTAAGGTAAGAGCACGTGAAGTATGATGAGGTATCTGTGTACTTTTACCCGATGTATACATTTTATGTTCAGATATCAATTTTACAGGAGGTTAATACATTACATTCACAGGTATATTTGACAATAATGAGCAAAAAGAAATAGATAATTATTTCAAGAATTAAGCATCTGAAAATAGAGCTACTGACAGTAATCACAGCAACAAAATCAATTTGGACAAACAAGGCATGCTGATGTTCAACCATCTTCCTTTTCACAGTAAGGAAATAAACATAGAGAACAAATCTCAACTCACTCTATAACCAGCTGTGAAGTAATCTTTGTGCTCTATAACTCCAAATAACTGGACTGCATTGTATCCGAGCTCCTTTATGAAAGGAAGAGTCTGCACTTATCAAACAAAAAAGAAGTTAAGAATGAGCCATTGACATCTGATCCAGGATCAGCACATATATCCTACGTCAATACTGCAGATATACAAGGGATAAAGTTTGCTGGAACCTTTTCAGTAAAATCATTAAAGGAGGTTATTTTTGGCTCTAACCCACTAATTCCAACGTGGCATTCATAGATACGCAGGGACTTTGAAAGCTTCGGAGGCTTGTTCCTCCACTTGTGAGCACTCTCAAGGGGTGGATCCCAATGAACTGCACAAGCTTGATTTTCCTCCACATCTGTAACATGTGCACCAATCAACATAAATCAATTTTCAGTCTCTGCAAAGATCGAAATTCCAGCATGCGTAAAGAAACACCAAAAGACTCTAGGATACAAGGAAGTAATGAGAGTATTAGAAAAGATGATATTTAATGGTGAAGTTTGGAACCTCAATCAAACATAGACATCTTGTAAGTATAATAAATTTATGCTGCAGCAAAATCACCTATCCACAGATGTTATTACAGTCATGAAACGAGATGCCATGTCCATAATAACATCAATTCAAGCCATGACAATGAAGATGATCAGAAAGAGAGAGACATGGCCAACAGCCAGGACTACAGGGATATGCTGCAACTGCTATGTTTGAATTACGTTTAAGCTTATGGATGTTCTAGCATATTAGTCACATGCAACTCAGGAGGTAGGCATGTGCAAAGTTCTCAATGTGCAATAGATTCTACATTTGAAAGTCATCTATAATAATCTACTCAACAACCAATACTAACAGGCAACAGCACAAAGCACAAGGCAGCTTCGAATTCTGATTAGAGTGAGGTTGAGGCAGCAGAAGTCCCCAGCCAAATTGGTAGAAGATAGATCATAGTCACGTAGAGCATCCACTGAATGTATCCAAGACAATACTGGAAGTATTAACATATCTCAGAAGGTTCCTTTTTACTTACAAGACAGCATGTGCATAAAAGACAAACGGCTACAATCAACAGACCAATGTTCAACTGATTGTTCTGAGCATCATATCTCTTGAGCGGAGTTGCTGGTGATACATTGCTCAACTCAAAACTCAAGGAACTAACAAGGTGATTTCAAAAGTGAATAAAACCTCATGCTATCAATAGAGTTAACACAAATTGCAATAGAAAAGCATATGGAAGAGCAAAGGAATATAGTTTACCTGGAAGAACATAAGTAGCCCAGGCTGGAACTCTCTCCAAAGCCCCATTAGGAGTGTTGAAATAGACCCTGTACTTGCTTCCATGAGGAAGACGAGGATTATACTTCTTCATCCAAGCTTTTCTTCCTTTCCGTGTCTCAAACCAGTAAGCAAGAGGAGGCTTCTTTTTACGAAATTTCTCTCGAGATATAGGATCATCCACAACATTATAAATGTCATATTCCTTCTCACTATCAATCACATCATAACGGAAAAATTCAGGAGGCTTATCTTTATGCTGTTCTCTGTAAGCCTCGTATCTTGTTTCAGCATCTGGAATATCTCCTAATTCCTCCATCGTTTGTGGCCCGTTTGGACCAAACATTTGTTCATACAGTTTGGATGCTACTTCATATCGAGATTTCAGGAAGCGGTCCTCCCCTGGTTCCCAGTACTCATCATTTGCTTTCTGAAAAATTTCATGAATAGAAACCCCGCTATCACCTTTATCATAGTCATCAACATAATTGTATTGCTGGAAATACAGATCATCAGCCTCTTCTCCGTCCCTCAACTTATCATCAAGAATAACAAACCAGTACCCATAATCATCATGGCCAAGGTGACCTTCTCTAGCAGAATTCTCAGTAGGAGACCAATCATTAAAGTCACCAACTAGAGCACAATATCGTGCACCTGCAGTACGACAACGTGAGAACACATAATGAGATAACTTTGCACGCTTGCGCACACACACAATCACAGAATAAAAGAAAAAAAGAACATTATCATAAAAAGCGACCACATTGAACAAATAAAACCACTGAGATAAACTCAGAATCATCATTTAGAACACCCTTGACGGGAAGTGGTATTGCAAGTTAGTAACACTAAAGTCAAAACAGTCATCATAAAAGAAATTGCAACACCATTTTATCCACTTCTTTCACAATAACATAAAGTTAACCTTTGATTTATAAATGTGCTATATAATCTTTTAGAAAAACTGAACACCTAAAAGACAAAATTGCTACAAGAATCATGATTCAATCAAAGGATAACCAAGGGAAAACCTGGAGCCCATTCCATGAAATCGGCACGATGCTGCGGGTGTCGATGGACACCCAATAATTCATGCCTACAGAAGCAAAGACAACACAATTATCACACATCAGATTATAGTCAGAAAACTTCAACCATAGCACATTGTCCACCAAAAAACAAAAATTCTTCCATTTTCCCAACTTTTTAGGGGAAAAGTGAAATAATTAAACAGAAACTAACCCTGAAGCCAACTCTTTGAGGTTGATGAACCGATCAAATATTTCATCTTTACGATTCTTCAAAGCCTTGTGCCTGCAACAATTATACTCTCACAAAAATCCCATATTTTCCCAAAAAATAAAAGAAAAATTGACATAAATAATCCCAACTTTCACCTGTCTTCTCAAACTAATCCAACTTTGGATTATTTCATAATAATCCCGACTTTTGAGGGAACCTTCCCAAATTAAGTTAAACTATCACTTTTCTTTCCTACCCTAATCCATTTTAGTCTATAATACATAGAAAATCAATATTTCAGATTATTAAGGTACCTCCTAAAGTTGGGATTATTCTAAAATAATCCAAAGTTGGGATTATTCATGTCAACTTTAAAAAGTTGAAATAATATTTGAGAAAATATCGATAAAAAGTTGAGAAATTCAACACCTTTCACGTAAGAACTGAGAAAAAGCTCTGTGGGTAATGCCGAGTCGAGTGAGAAATCCAACTGGGTCAACTCGTTTTTCACTCGTTGATGGTTCTTCCTTTTTTCTGGGTTGATTTTGCTGTTGTTGAGGTTGCTTTGAAGAAGCAGAACATCTCCATTTCTTCGAAAGTTTGAATTTTTGGAATTGGGTTTTGTTTGGAAGGTGAAAATTGGGATGATTATTGCATAACAGTAATGGAAGAGACTGAGGTGGTGCAGTTAGAACGAAGAACATTCTTTGAATTTTTTGAGGTTTTTGATGTTCAATGGAAGTTTTAGATAAGAGGGTTTTAGAGTGTACTAGAGTACTAGTGTGAGTCTGTGAGCAAGGGGTTTATGAGTTGAACGATTTTGAGTCCACTCGGTACAAAAAAATGATATGCATTAGACAACATAGGCAGATAGGCGCATTGGATAAAATGTCAAATTCATCATGTTCTTACTAAATAACGCCCTAAAATTTTCTAGTAACACCCTAATACAGTATTTTTATATCGTATTTATACACTTACATTTTTTTCTCTCTCCTCCCCTTGACTCACTTTCCTAACCCCTTGACTCAGTTCCTGCCACACCACCACCACCACCACTGCACCCGACACACCACCACCTCTGCCGCCGCACCACCGCTGCCGCACCTCCGCCGTAAATAAGATATTACTGGTATTGAATGATAAGGATTAGATCAAATATTAAGTCGTGGTCTTTTCTTATTTAAAAAAATAAAAATTAAAGAAAAATCACGATTTAATATTAGTTAGGGTTGTTCGATCCGAAAATTCATTGATTCGATCAGAAATTTCGAATATACGATTGGATTTTAAATATTTTGGACTGGATGTTCGTAAAAAAATTAAGATGTTTGTATCGTATTTTTTCAAAAAAAATCAACGGCCCGATCTTAAAACCTGACGATTCGTCCGAAATTTCCGAAATTTGATATTTGACAATGAACAACCCTAATATTAGTAACATTAATTTATGAAAATGTCACTTGATGTTACTAAGTTTGTCATCTTCATTTCCGAGATGAATTGGCACTCGCTCAGCTAATTGCCTTTTGTAATGGTGTCATAATACATTTTGGGTCAAGATAGAGTATTTGATTCATACTATCTATGGGCATCTGTGTACTAATTATTAGGGACCAAAACTACCAATTGTAGTAAACGATAATAACTATTATAAGCACGTGTTATTACTGCCAAAAGATCGACTCAATCAAAATCTTAAACTAAAGATTGAGGCTTTAAAAATAATTTTATACTCTATCAGTTACAAACTTATTGTATCAATTGAATTGGCGCTCTAAGGTTCCACCTCGAATTGAACCCCTTAGAAAAAGGTACCTACATCATAAGGAAGTCTTTATTTCGATATACTTAGAATAAACGCAAAATAATGTTATTATAGATATTATAAATATTTGTGGTCAAAATAATGCCTCAACATTCGTAAAAGTGAATTTGTAACATTTAATTTAAAACAGAGGAAGTATTCATAAATCATTATCTATACAGATGTATAATTGTTATCATTTGGGATCATAACCATTCATCTAATCAACGGCACCAGGAAATGGTGAAGACATAGGGGGTAGAGTGCAAAGAGGAAGTAGGAGGATTTCATTGGAGTAAGAAAAACGAAGATAGTATATGGGAGCAGAGTTTGAGTATATTCATGCCATCAATTGCAGAAATAAAAGTACGGCGAAACGTGTAAACTCAAATCCATAAGCTAATTGAACAGGTTTTACAATGGCAACAGACTTTCAGATATAATTTTTGATAGAGTATAGAGAGCTGAAGTTTGTTATTTGGTATATAAATTTAAGCTAACAATGGATGTAGCAACAACCAACTAGCACAAGTACATTATGACTTGTGACAGCCAGTGAGTATATCAACAATGTACAACCAAAACTGGAAGTTCCAGTATACATACAATGGGACAATTAGAATTTCAAGCTGAGTGCTTATGGATCAGCCATATATAGTAGAAGAATATAGGCGCCGTGATAGCTATCCTTGCTTCTTCGGGTATTCCCTCGGACCAAATATGGTAGACCCGATCCTCACATTAGTACTGCCCATCTCAATCTGCAAACATATTTAGAGCACATAATAATTTCAGACCGTCGTCCACTATAAGCAGTATCAATAATAACTGGAGTCTGGAAATATGGTGTTGGTTTACCGCTAGCTCATAGTCGCCAGACATTCCCATTGACAGTTCAAACTGCTCCTCCGCAATTCCCAGCGCTTTGCAAACCGCATCTAGACAGTTTGAAAGTGTCTGTCACAGCCATAAAATCAGTTCAGCAAACCATCTCAAGAAAACCAAGTGGCGAACTAGTACAAGATTGAAACTACTAGTATTATGAATCAATTACTTAATAAGAAACTCCCAGGTGACAAATGGTGATCTATGTTAGTCAGACTCGAGTACTTGTGTAGGACGTGGTATGTTTCTCGGCTGCTTTTTACCACAGTTTTGACTTAAATTTAAGTGCAGGAGTGTTCTTACCCATGTTAAAGTGTCAAAGATTTGACATAGGCACCTTACGTAATATGAAGTCTGAGCATTACTGCAGCTGATGCAGCGTCACACAGCAACATAACCTCAGATCAACGATCACATAATAATGAAGGTTCACCAGATTCAAGTTGCTGAGTCACAGAGGAATTAATCTCAAGTAACTAACAACCTGAGTTAGTTACATCTGAGATTCCAAGGACTGCTCCGACTATTCCTTTACAAATTTTAGTTGATTTACTAATGTTTGTATTGATGTACTAAGACACTGGTATACATAGGTTAAATTCTTCAAAATTTTCAGTGTTCAGTTCATTCTGTAAGAAACACTCTTGTACTACTTTCCAAATGTCCAAGTTCTAAGAACCTTAGGGTGATGAAGGCAAAGTTTTAATGTGTGCTTTACTTATTTTCAGGCTTTACAACAATGGAGTTTTAACCCGAAATTCAGAAATTAATACTGTAGTGACATAGATAGTGATGCAAAATTTGCACCTCATAGCCCCAATGAACCCAAATATTTCTCCCAAATTATTCCCTAAAATACTCCCCTAATTGTCCCTCGGATTTGCAAAACACCCCCATATATGCATTTTAAGCATATCTCGACTTAATAAACCTTGAAAGCTACCAATACAATGACCTCTTTCAAAAAAAAAATGAAAAAGAAAGAGCTACTTAATAGTACATTGACCTTATGCAATGAAAGAACTTCAGATATATTATATAGATATGCATTTGAGGCAGATCGTAGTTTAGGGAAAATACATATAAAACGAAAATGGCATACAAACTTAAACATGGAGATGAGTTGAAGTAGCTACACTAGGAGACAAATTATCACCTTGAAATTCTCTGGAGTAGATGAGTAGTCCGGCATCCCTATTGTCATTAAGCCACGAAACTCAAGATTTGGACACTCTGACTTGACATGCTTTGCAAGCTCTACACATGCCAGTGGCTCGACTCCAGATTTCGCTGTACCAATATCAGAATACAAATGTCCTCCATGAGCATAGCATTCCCACTGTATATATAATTTATCATTATATCAGGTGTAAATTCAACAGCAAGAGCCTCATATAGTTCAAAAGGCAACAGCTTGTTCTTTGAGGCAGCCATCAATATACCAAAGTATCTGAACATATACAAAATAGCTTCACAGAACAGAGTGGCCTTCATTTCATCCCATACTATGAACATAGTAAGGAGAAGAGCAGCACAGAGAGAAGAGGTGAACAGTATAAACAAGATTGGTTATAATATTCTATCAAGTTAACCGAAGCCAAGTGCAAACTTGGCTACAAACGCATTCATCTTTGATAATACAGTAACCCAAGCAAATATGTAAGGCTCCAAAACCCCTACCACCCTTCCGCAATGAAAAAAAAAAACTGTTTTAGATGAATAAACTCTGATGTCAATACTCACATGTTTCTCCACTAGTGTTCACTTGCAACAAGACCTCAAGAGGCTTTCTTCCTATAGCTGACACTGCACGATCAAGATGATTGGCTAGCTGTTCAGCATGAAAATTTTTGCTCAGCTCAAGGATTTCATATAAAGCAAAACGAAAGTTACAGAACATCGTAAATGAACATTTAGAATCTGTTCAAATGCTGCATACATCAGCTATTGACTAATCTCAATTAACCAGCAAACAATCATACCTTTTGGCTGTCTACACCCTCAACCATGGAAAGATGTGGCACTGTAGCTGCACAATAGAAACAGTTACTTTTAACTGGAACTGATTCTAAATAAGTCCCAAAAACAAATTATGGACAAAGGTTATGAATCATGTACATAAACAAGTCTTGCGATGATCAGTGATGATTGAGCTAGCAAGAGTTTAAACCATTCCTTAACTTTGCTCATTACTAAAGACCTGATTTGAATATTTGCCTATTTGGTCAATCGCTAAAAAAATCATTCATGAGGTGTGATTCGATATCAGGAGGCACAGTGAAACACAGATAAGAAAAGGAGAAAACAAAAGGCTTCGCCATTACAATGGTCGTACTAGGTAGTATTAGTCCACTCTCTCAAAAATATCTGACAAAATATTTCCAACAATCTACCATATCCATCATACTTTTAGGATCCCTATATTGGATCTCATTACGGCCATAGCTCATAATAGATTGACAGATATAAAGAACATGAATTACAAAAAGTCTCCATTTTTGCACAAACATACACAAATACAAAACTATTTTTAACAGACCAGTTGAAGGGGTGCAAAATTACTAATGCATTACGTTTTTCTAGTAAACAAAACCATCACGGCCCGTTTGGTAAGAGGCCATAAATGGTGTGAATGGTAACGCATTATAGTGTAAATTTGTACCAGAAATCCAATGTCATTACCTATGGTAATGCTACTCCATCCCAAGATATCCATTTTCTTCCTAAAATTTCATTACTATCCATTACCACTTGAAAAAGTGGTATTGGATGGTAACGGAAATTTAAAAATGGAAACCCATATTTTGTGATAAAGTTTCATTCCCATGGTCATTGACATGAGAACTTCTTTACAGATTTATACTAAATTATATTACCATTACCACTATTTATAACCACTTACCAAACGAGACGTCAAGGTTAACTAATCTATAATCTAGCATAAAATACAAATTCAAAGACACTTAGAAACTAAAACAGCAATAATCCAATCTAGCTTATTTGGTAAAATCTCGAGGGTGGTACCCACTAGTACCACGACCTTGGATCAAATCTCGTCTACATCACTCCGCTAGATCGCGCTCCCTAACACCAAAAAAAATCCACTACAGCAAAAACATGCACATGAAATACCAAATTTCCATTCTAGAAAGCAAATTAAAAACCCATGACTTCTAATATTTCAAAATATACAATCATCATTAAGCAAAAACCATATTTTTTTTCTCCAATTCATATTCCAATATTCCAAAATAAAGATTATAAAAAAAACTTACCCAGAAGAGATTTGACTTTATTGGTCTGTAAATGCCCAATATAGTGCCATTCTATATCATCAGGCAACTAACAAACCCACAAAAAAAAACACAACAAAAATATCAATAAAATCCCATAAATTTAACCAAAAAATAGCTCATAAAATGAAATTAAAAAAAAAAAAACCTGGGGAGATTTATCAAGGAGTTCTTGGACATAATTTTCGCCGAAACAACGGTGACCGGCGTCGTAAAGTTGACGGATGAGAGAAATGGGCTTTGTTTTGGACACAGCCACTACTCTTACTAGCCCAGGATCACGGCCCACTCTCTCCGCTGCTTGTTGGACCCGGCCCATTACTGATCTTAATGCTGTTACTGCTACACCTTCCATTGCTTGAGCTGCCATTTTTCTTCCTCTCTTTTTCTTTTCTTTTGTGTGTATTATTATTACGGTGAAACTGTGAAAGTATACTTTCTGGTTGGAAACGGGTGACTTGGAATTTAGGGAGCCAAGGGAATACTACCCTTGTCGACTTGCTCAATTCATTTTTGGGTGTAGATGAGCTACTAAGCACATTGATGTAGGCGGAATTTAGTTTTAGATATTGTGTACCTTTTTTATAGGTTTTACATTTTACTTGTGGTTCTTTTCGTGAATAAGAATTGTAATATTTTCAGCGGGATGTTTTTTTTTCAACTTGTTTGGTTTATCTGAAATTATTAAACCAAATTCAAACTTATTAGAATTTTGTCAATGTGTTAATCCTTATTTTTTGATAAAAGAACTTATCTAAGCTTATTGCATCTTATATGAATTTATCTGAATTGAATATAAATTATGCCAACAGTTTCAAAAAAAAAAAAGAGCATCATTAATATGTGAATAAGATTTGGCCTCATAAATAGGGATGACAGTGGGGTGGGTCAAGTAGGAGACTCGCCCCATCCACGTACAATGGGGGCGAGGATAGGTTTAGGTTTGGCGGGGATGTCGTACCCGCAATGGGTGGTGGAGCGGGTGTGAATTTTATGATATACCCTCCCTGCCCCCGCCCATCTCGCATATTTATTATTAAAAATTTTATTATACACTTATATTATTAATAATTTTATCTTAAAAAATATAGAAATGTGGGTATTATGCGAGTACCATGTGAGTGGTGGAACGTGGATAAAGTGGGTACAACACGAGTACGAATCGGGTGTGGGTGATGGGACGAGGATAGGGATGAGAATTTTATGCGGGTGCGAGTATGGATGTACCATCCTCCGCATGCGCCTCGTCCAATTGACATCCCTACTCATAAATATGTTTTCACCATATATTCTCTTTTTTTTTTCCTTCAATGAATGGTGGTAATTCACTATTATTTATACAATTAATAATATCACAAATTATTAATGATGGGTTGACTAGATGGGAATAATTTATTCACTAGATTGGGTTATATATATTAAAAACGATTCAAACTCAACATGGCTCGACCTGTTTGCAACTCTAATTTTTTCGTTATACATCTAGTGGAAGAAAAATGAAAGAGGGGGAAGTTCATTCATCATAAACAACAAAGTTCACACAAACATCATGACAATTTTCATAAAGTCATGTTCACCCTCTTAAAAAGCAATGACAATGTTCAATTACAATATATGACAACATATTTATGAGGCCAAATCTTATGGCAGTGGAAAAACACTGCATTCAAAACCTTGCTATTTACATAAATCCTGTAATTGTATGCTGCAATCCTCCAAAATCTTTTGAGAACACTGAACATGGGAATGTTCCCATCCAGAGTATTCATTTAAATAATAACCAATAGAGCTTCATTTACAAATGTTAAGGCACACACCCTCCAAATTCAGGAATTTGACTGACCCATGAGCCTTAAACCTTCAAGAAGGGTTCCCTTAAACCTGTCTAGGTTAATTCTAAAACTCTGTTCATCAACATAGGCTTGTTTCACAGCCATATATCCTTTAGCCCAGATAGAAGCTGCATCAGAAACAATAGGATGGTCTGGACCATACTTTTCGTAGAGCGAGGTCTCGTTGCGCCAAACCTTGTATCTAATGTACCTCAGTCCAATGCCAGGGGCAGGCTCACCAAAATAGTGATCAGAAGCCCAGTTTAAGCCTAACGGAACGATTTGAATCATCACTGCACCTGTGGGCAGAAACAATGCATTTGTGAGCCCGGCACCATGAGCCCCAACCATGATGTCACATGAGTTGACAATTTGAGCAAATTTCTCCAAGTTCTTTGTTTCATTAGGCAAGGCTTTATAAACTTGAAAGCCTAACTCTTTTTCCATCATATTCACCATCTCATTTTCATTGAGAAATATCCTTGATGATCGACGAGAAATGAGGAGGACTTTTGGCCTTTTGAGATTTAACTTGGTTTTTACCTTCACATGGTAAGTGTTCCACAGAAATTGTCTGACATCTTGCATCGTATATCCTAAAGGCGCATCGTTGCTGTTTACTGCAAGATTGTCATGGTACCTGCAGGAAATAAAATTATATTGATCAGTAACATCTCTATGCATTAGCCATAGCGGTAGACTGATATATGGGAGAGTTCGATCCACATATAAACCCAAATGAGGTTCAATACTAAAACCAATTGGCAAATTGTGGTACTTTCTCTCCTATTTCTCCAACGTGAGACAACTCACATGTGCACAATATATATGAGGTTCAACATGGACTGGTAGTAGTAGCATTAGAGACCATACTTGAGAACATGAGTATAGCATTGTACAACTTATGATAGTCTACTCATCAGTTATCATCTGTATTTCTTTGGACTCAGGTACACGTAGGACACAAGTATGTATCTAAGTGTCTGATTCGGTTTTTTTACAAAAAAAGTTCCATGATTTTGGCCCAGGATGAAGAGTCGAATTGTCCAAACCCATGTCGGAATTCCAAGGTTCCAACAGAGGTATCTAAGGGAAAATGCAAAGTCCAAGTAACTTAGCTTACCACAAGGTTTATGATACTTCAAAAACAGAAGCTGGAGGTACTGAGGTAGATTGAGTTTAGTAGAGGTGTCAATCTGGGTCACTGGCTGGGTTTGGGTTGACCCAGGCTGGGTCGGAATGATTTGGGTCGGAATAATCTGGGTGACACCGTGTCATGGGTCGGAACTGGGTGGGTCGGGTGAACTTGGGTCGGGTGAAACTGGGTGAGAGGATCTCGGAACTGGGTCGGAAATGGGTCGGGTGAGACTGGGTCGGCCGGTATCTGGGTTGGGTGAATTTGGGTCAGAATGGAATAAGGTGAAGTCGGTCGAAATCGGCTTTCGGAATGACTTGGGTCGGAAGAAATCGGCTTTCGGAATAACTTGGGTCGGAAGAAATCGGCTTTCGGAATGACTTGGGTCGGAAGAAATCGGGTTTCGGAATGACTTGGGTCGGAAGAAATCGGCTTTCGGGTTACTTGGGTCGGAAGAAATCGATATCGGAATGACTTGGGTCGGAAGAAATCGGGTTTCGGAATGACTTGGGTCGGAAGAAAACGGCTTTCGGGTTACTTGGGTCGGAAGAAATCGATATCGGAATTCGGAATAACTTGGGTCGGAAGAAATCGGGTTTCGGAATGACTTGGGTCGGAAGAAATCGGCTTTCGGGTTACTTGGGTCGGAAGAAATCGATATAGGAATAACTTTGGTCGGAAGAAATCGGGTTTCGGAATGACTTGGGTCGGAAGAAATTGGTTTTCGGGTTACTTGGGTCGGAATCGATATCGGAATAACTTTGGTCGGAATAATTCATTAAATCATTAATAGTTTGATACTTATATTATTATTATTAATTTGAAATGTTACTACAATAAGACTTATAAATTATACTTATATTATTGGGTCATTCACCATTATTGGCTATTGGCAATTGGCCTATTGACTAAGTTACTAAGTAGTAACTAGTAAGTATCGCTTATTAGTTATTCAGTTATTTAGTTATTCTTATTCATGATTGCATATGTATTCAAGTAACAAGTAACAACTAACATATAACAAGTAACAGCTAACAACAAACAACCATAAGGATTATTAGAGGTGTCAATTCAGTTCAACAGTTCAGTTATGGTTATAACCAAACAGTTCAGTTGATATCAGTTCAGTTTGTATCAGTTGAAATAATCAACAGTTCAGTTCAGTTAACAAACTTTTCAGTTCAGTTTAATTCAGTTTTTTTCCTTTCCATTTTCAGTTCAGTTCAGTTGCAGTTTAAATCAGTTTTAACCAAACAGTTAAACCAACCAACGGTTGAATCCATATCAGTTAAAATTTGTTGCAACAAATGTAGAACAATGGAACTCAGTAGATTGGTTCAATATAACAATAATACTCCATTTAAGTTAATCGTCTCTAAGTTAAATTCATATTGAAACTCAAAACATCTACTTTAACAGTACCCTAAGTTTAATTCAAGATAATAACAGTACTCTACTTAAGTTAATCATCTTTAAGATGAATTCATTTCGGAACCGAAAGCGTATAATTCAAACAGATGTAAGAACAGTATAACTCAGTAGATTGGTTCAATATAACAATGCTTCATTTAAGTTAATCGTCTCTAAGTTAAATTCATATTGAAACTCAAAACATCTATTTTTAACTGAAACAAGTTAATATTGGATTAGATCGATGTATCGATGTAAGTCGATTAGCTAATTCAAGATGGCGTAAGTTCGTTTAAGATAATGGATATTGGATAATATCAACAAATGTATCAATGTAAGTTAAGTAATATCTTTAAGTTAAATTCATTTCGAAACCCAAATCATCTAATTGAATTGAAACAAGTAGTTAATTATTGTTACTATGTCGTAGTAAACCTTATTGCTTATCAGTAAGATACTAATATGAAAAGCGAAAATTCGTATATGTAGTATACTATAAGCTAAGGTCTAGTACTGATTAAGGCTTGTTATGACTTATATAAGTTCACTTAACTGAATACAATCAAATTGTAGCTGAGTAATAGTAAATAATTGTATAAGTAAGGTTATAAGAAATCTACCTTAATATATGGAAGAAATAACCGTAGATTAATATAAGTTTATAACCAATAACTTAAGTATTAATGTAAGACCTTCACAAGTAGTAGTAGTAGGTTAACTGTTATTGTGTTACGTCTTACATGTTAGCATTAAATTCATCCCTAATCACCGCATGTAACATGTTCACATAGTTCCTAATAAATTAGTCCTTAATAGAAGAAATAACCGTAGATTAATTTAATTTTGAAAGTTTATAATTTCTATTAAGTTATAATAACACTACTAATTTTTAAAGTTACTAAACTAATAATATTAGTTTTAGAAATTTACAATACTCAAATCAAAATAATATCAAAATACAATATTAGTTTATTAGTAGTTTAGGCCATTGATTTTAGAAAGATAAAAATCCAACCATTGATTAAGTTAGCAATCCATGTGATTGGATATTCTCAATTCTCATTGGTCAAAAAAGAATGTCATGGATTATGAATTAAGACCATTGATTTTAAAAAATCAAAATCCAACCATTGAATCCCTCCCTATCCCTAAACCCTCCCTCTTTTCTCTCATAGTCGTTCCTCACAACCCCCCTCTTCATTTTCCTCATTTCTCTTCCTTCTACACGCACACCATTGAATCTCAGATCTATTTTCTCTCTCATCTCTCACTCTCAACCTCTCAGTTTCTCTATCTCCTACCTTCATATGTTTACATAATCAACCATCGAACACTTTTATAATCAAAACCCAATAACAGCGGCCGCGAGAGCAAGAACAGGGGAGGGGAGTTCGGGCCTCCGGCGAGTGGTGACGGCGAGTCGACGAGGCTGAACAGGAGCAACGCGACGCCAGTGACATGATTCTCGATGCAGCAGCAAGCCAGAACGAACCACGAACCAGAGGAGAGAGAAACACGGGACAGGGGAGGGAACCACCATAGGTAGAGCAAGGGTTGTGAAATGGGTTCTTTATGCCATAACTCAAGTAAAGTTGAAGATCTCTAGTCAAAATCGCAAGATTCAAGAAGAAATACCAAAAATATGAAAATCTCATTGTTTATATACTTGATATAATGCTTAGTGTTAGATCTAAATATTAGGATAACTCTAGTTTTCTTAGAGTTCATGTTTATATTTTTCAATTTTTTGTTAGTATTTTTTTGTTCAGATTTACATGTCTTGTTATTTTTGTTTGATTTTTTCTCCTAAAAATGAATGGGATAACGCAGTAATAGTGTATTTAACAGTAATTTCGATGGTATAGCCGTATAGCCATTATTCTTTTGCTTGCAACAATGGAAGAAAGAAAAGGTGAAGTAGTATTTAGCAAGTATTAAGCTTTTCTAAAAATTGGACGTCGGAGTCAAAATGATGAAAGTTTTTTTGAGGAGGAAATGAAGATGTTGGTGAACCGTTTGTGTGTAAAACGGTGGAGCCGAATGGTTCAAAGGTTTCATCTTTGATGAAGGATGGTGATGGAAGTAAGGGGGCTGCTAAGTGCTAAGAGGGATGAAGGGGGTGGCTTTGTTGTCACCGATGCGGAGTCCGAGTCCAATGGCCACTATGATCACATCGGGCCGACTGGACAGGTACGAGAGGGAGCTCGAGGTGGTACAAAAGCAAGCGAGGGAGGAGGAGGGGTCTGTAGATGGAAGTGAGTAGGTGAATGATGGTGGCAAGATGGATGGGGGAGGTGTTATGCGAGGCAGTGAAGGTCTCGCTGGGGAAAGTCCGGAGCTACAGGAGGTGTTGTCTTTCTCTGTTGGCCGTTCGAATGGGGGCTCGAGGAAAATAGTGATTTTCTCCCAGCATAGCTAGTTTTTAAACTTTTCAATCCATATTTCTTGAACTTTTAATTAACCACAAGTCAATTTTTCGGGTAATTTTACCAAACACAAGCCTTCAAACATGGTTTTCGCCTTTTCAGAAGGGTTATCGCTTGTTTGGTAAAAAAAATTGTGTATGAATGTAGTGTATGAATGTGACGCCTCAAGATGGGCAACAAATATAGATTTCATGGCACATGCTTCCTAGTATGGGGGAGTGGGGACACAATATGATATTTAGACGTCCTAGCCTTGGGGCGATGCTAATAGAGCGACAAACCTAGCGTCAAAATATAATTTATCTCCCAATTTTGAGCGTTGAAAATTAAAGCATGGGCAACGCTTCATTTTGATGCTCAAGTATATTAAAGGCTGACACAGTGTGAGTTCATTTTCTGTGTTTCTATGTGAATTGGAGGTACTATCATGAATTTGGCTAATATGTGAATTCGGTTCGTGTACAATTAAAAATCAGTTTAAAAAAGTTCAGTTTGAATCAGTTTCAGTTCAGTTCAGTTTCAGTTTCAGTTTGAATCAGTTCAGTTAATTCAGTTAAATATTCAGTTCAGTTCAGTTGATTGATCAACTTTTCAGTTTTTCACAGTTATTTTCAGTTACAGTTTGTTTCAGTTCAGTTGCAGTTCAGTTTTGGTTTTTCATTTACAGTTTATTTCAGTTTCAGTTTAGCATTTTTCAGTTGATTTCAGTTACAGTTACTCCCAGTTCAGTTTAATTCAGTTTAAATTTCAGTTTGTTCAGTTCAACCAGCAGTTCTTTAACCAAACTGACAGCTCTAAGGATTATTGATTATAGAGTTATAGACTTATAGTGTTAGTGTTAATAAACTATTAAACTTAAACATTTTGTTAGTTAGTGACTTACTTACTCTTTTGTCTGAAATCTGAATCAGTTACTATATAGCAACAAAAAGAGTTAGAATTAAAGAATTAGGTTGACGTTAAAACATTAATGAAAGCATCTTAATTAATTTGTAATTATAAAATTGTTCGACTTTTCATCGATCATGGAACAACTCAACAAGTAATAATCATCATTGTTAATCACTTAATCGAATATGTCATATGATCGTTCAGAAGATTATACATAATCATACACTATATCACTAAAGGATGAAGATGAAATATTGAAGCTATGAAAGTAGATCATGGTCTATAATCAGTATGAAATAATAATCATGTCATTGTATCAGTAGAGGATGAAACATTGATCGAATTTCGTTCAGTTAAGCTGTTAAGGTTGACATAAATCAAATTATCATAAAGTTGGCCTATTGCCTAAGTATCGCCTATTACTCTATTAGTTATTCACTTATTTAGTTATTCTTATTGATGATTGCATAAGTATTCAAGTAACAAGTAACAACTAACATGTAACAATTAACAACCATAAGGATTATTGATTATAAACTTATAATATTAGAGTCAATAGACTATTAAACTTAAACAGTTTGTTAGTTAGCTTAGCGACATAAATCAAATTGATCATAAGATATTAAGATTGATTGTCTTCGACATTAATCAAAAGTCAAAACCATCAAATGATCATACGATTGATCATCGATGTTATTACACAGTTTTAACAATAATCAAAGCATACTATAAATCCGTCTATTTCATTACTTAAATAATCACACATTAATGCATTTCATACTTAACAATTAATAATTGGGTTGGGTCACAACTGGGTCGGTGATAGCTGGGTTGGGTCACAACTGGGTCGGTGATAGCTGGGTTGGGTCACAACTGGGTCGGTGATAGCTGGGTTGGGTCACAACTGGGTCGGTGATAGCTGGGTTGGGTCACAACTGGGTCGGTGATAGCTGGGTTGGGTCACAACTGGGTCGGTGATAGCTGGGTTGGGTCACAACTGGGTCGGTGATAGCTGGGTTGGGTCACAACTGGGTCGGTGATAGCTGGGTTGGGTCACAACTGGGTTGGGTGGTAACTGGGTTGGGTGATAACTGGGTTGGGTGATAACTGGGTGGGTTTAACTGGGTCATTGGCGGGTGAAGTTGGGTGCGGGTCATTTTGGGTCGGAATCAGGTTGGGTCTGGGTCGTTATTCACGGGTGCAACTGGGTACGGGTACAACTGGGTCGGCCCAACTCAGGTTGGGTTACTAATTCCACGGGTTAAACTGGGCACGGGTGAACACTGGGTCGGAATGGGTCGGCTTTCCAACCGACCACTCTCGGCTCGGAACAGGTTGGGTCTGGGTCGCATGCGGGTTCACCCGTGGGTCGGCCCAGTTTTTGACACCTCTAGAGTTTAGGAAACAAATTTATGACATCAAATAACCCCACTTGAACTACTCCAGAGCAACTAAAAGGAGATAAATACATAACTACATAAGACCTAAAATCAGAATTTTCGCGTTACAGGATGATTTTTAGCCATGAATTAAATTGCACAACTACATGGAAAACTACTTATAATTGAAGAAAGATAATACCTGAGCCCAACAACAGCAGCAGGAAAACAATGAACCTTTTTACTTGCATCCATACCAATATTCTCAAAGGAGGACAGCTTCTGTAAGAACTGAGTATATTTCCAATACCACCGTCCTCTGAAATCTGTGAGGACAAACTGCACCCTAGATTCAAAATGGCGACTGGTGAGGAACAATGGGATAATGATCTCATTGAAAGCATGAAACGGGTTCTCTGCAAATCCGGCAAATGAGAAAAACAAAGCAGGTACATTATGTGTAATCTGACAAGCTGGAGGGTTGATACTGCTGAAGTTTCCACTGATTATATGCACTGGTGCAACCTGTTCCATGGCACTCGGATCCTCTCTTCGTGGATATGGCTTAACCATCATTTCAGTAAGCCCGTTTTCATCATTGGAGGGTACAAAAACAGTTAAAGATTGCTCGTCATATATAATTGGTTTGCTTATTACACATACTTCAGTAAAGTTATCAACATCATAAGCAAATCCCCTGGATTCAAACTCAGCTACATCTTTCCCTGCTTGATCATGTAACAGTTGATTAAACTCCATTCCAGAAAAGAAAACGTTTGATCAGTTTATTAGAGTAACGTTATATGTGAAGGGTAGAATGGTCTTTTACTAGTCATAGGTATGTATTGTAAACACTATATATATTGAATGCCAGGATTAACCTAATCAGGTTAACACAATCATTCTCCACACTTGTACACAGTTTGCTGAAATATTGACAAATGTAAATATCCATACAACAATCACAAACAAAATTTTGATTTTTTAATACAGATCTAGTTTAATATAAGAACATCTTATTTGATGTATTAGCTACAATATCCATAACTCTTCTCCACCATTATGTTTAAGATTAACATAGTACTAAATCTAGAATGTGGCCTATTACATTGGAACGGATCGAATAACTAACATAGAACTGAAAGTAAAAACACAACGTAGGCACGATTGTGTTCATGTTATTTTAACTAATTTACTATCATACGTACATAGGAGAATAAGTTCCAATAAGTTGCGAGTTTAGATAAAGTAAAAGATCACTCTCGATAAGTCAAAATCAGTTGAATAGGAAATGGATGACTCAGGACTATTTTATTAAAATAATTAACAAGTTTGGCTTAGAAGGGAAATACAGTAGATTATAATGATTGCTAATTCAGAGATTATAATGCTAACACATACAACTGGACAGTGACGACAATGGCTCTACCTACATAAGGAAAAATAATAATTCAGACGTGTGGACAAAAAAACTTGAATTATGTACGAAACTAACATGGCACATGCTTAAAGCTTCTTAAAAACAAATTTAATTGGTCTCTAAAATTTGATACTCTTCAACTAGGCATCTTGAAATAATCATTTGTTAAGTAAATCTAGAAATCAACACAATTTTCTAAATATTTTTTCACTGTCATCTCTACCCCGACAAATGTGCCATAATTTATTTTGAACACAAACTGTCTAATATATCCAATGAAATGAAACATTCTGGTTCATTTGCAGCCATGTTTTACCAAATGTTTCATAATTTGTACGATATTATTTGCAACGATTAGACATTTTCTACTCACACACTTTATGTCAAATTGTTGCAAATAATATAAAACGGAGGTAGTATTAAAATTTAAATTTATGAGATGGGTATTGTAAATTTTTTCACTAAATTGGATGAAATGATGAAAGTTTCTTGCTTTTTATTCTTTTCTTAAGAAACTTTTTATAGGGAAACTTTTTTTGACAATTTTTTCCTTTTTTTCATTAAAAAAGTTGAGAATTGTGGTAAATTGCTAGTAAATTCTCAAAAGATTGAACAAAAGTAACCCATAATCAAATACAATTATTTAGATGACATAATGAGAGACTTTCAAGTACAAATCATGAAGCCAAAAATATGAGAATGATGAGAGAAAAAAGCAATATAACAAATTAATTATTAAAGGTGGACATAAAAAAGATTAGATAAAACAGAGAAAAATTAGTGATTAAATACACTAATTACTAATTACTTACCTCTAACAAGTCTTCTGAGTTTCAAATGTAGCTTGATTAAATCTATTTCTTCATAAAAAAGCCCATTTCTCCTACTCCCAAAAATTTCTTGCCCTTAATTTCAGCAAAAAATCCAATCTTTAATGATAATATAATATAAAATTTACAGGAAATATAATTTAGAAAAAAAAACCCAGAAAAAATTTACCTGGATAAATAGAAAATGGCTGTTGATGATGAATGAAGAATAACAAAAGAATGAAAATTGGTAGAGCAGAAAAAATGAGCAATTTTCTAATAATGGGTTCTTTCTTCTCCATTATTTCTGAAAAATATGACTGCAAAAAAAACAGTAGCCAGAGAAATCTTCGTTGGTTTTTTGAAGTGTTATAGCTGAGGCTTTGGTTTTGTCTTCTTCTTTTTATCCAACTGTCGGCATAATATTTGTTGTTTGTGTAACTTAAATATTTCTACAAAATGTGATTGTATTAAAGTTTTTGCATAGCTTTTTTGTATGAGTTTTGCATAGTTGAAGTGAAAATGAAGTGGAGTAAAACTTTCTTTTTAAAGAAGTGGATCCCTCATACTTTTGCTGCTTTTGAGAGGGAAAGATGGTGTTAAGAGTTTAAGACGGTTCTTTTTTAATTTAATCTGATTGCTTAACTGATAGTGGGATTATTTGGTGTTTTTGGCAATGGATTAGTGGTTGGTAGGACTTATTTATTCTATTCAGTCTGATACTTCTCACTGTTCTGCAACAGACTCTGCTTAATGCTTATTAAAAAATAAAAAACTATAAAGAAGGTTTGTCTGGTTTGATTAAGAGAGGTTTGAATCGTATTAGAGGATTTGAGTAGGCGATCCTTTAGTTTGAGTATTTGGTAAAGATAGGTTTCAATTACTTCATCCGTTTCGTTTTAAATGCAACAAAGGGATATTCTTCTGTGAGATATAAAATATTTCATTGTTGCATTATTTAAAACGATTCGGAAGAAGTAGTTGATTGGGCTCAAAAAGTTCTTTTTTGAAAAAGTTAGGGTGGGGAGCTTTTTGATATTAGAGGTTTGGGAATGAGTTGGCCAATTATATTTATGTCTTACATCTATCTATACTAATATATTAAAAGGTGTTCCTAAACAAAGAACGGAGCCACCTTGCGCTCTCCTTAAGGGTGTTTTAATCCATGTTATATAGGATTTGATCTCACGACTTCAAGTTTATATACTAAACTTTTAACCACTAGACTGAATGATATTTAATGTTATTATCTTAAAGTATAATATTAATAAATGAAAATTTTCCTTACTCGGGGCATTGTCCGAACTTAATAACTAGTTAATAAATAATCAAAGGTACAACAATTGATTATACACATGTCCTTATTGGTCATTTCATACAATTATGTAACAATCAGCTATCAGCTACTTACCAAACACATATATACAAGCATCAAGTCAAATCATCTAATACAATCAACTGTCAACTATTAGCTAATACAATCAACTATCAGCTATTAGCTAATACAATAAGCTATCAGTTATTAGCTAATAGTCTAATATAATCAGCTAACAGCTCACAACTATCCGCTAAATGTCAAATAGGGCCTTTGTTATCTCCACTTCAAAGAAGCTGATATAGTAAGAATTTATGAAATCATTTATATATTTCAATTTCTATTCTAGTCTCTTAGTTGACGAAAATTTGACCTTATTTGATACTAATTATAAGGGAAACTAAACATATTCATGGGTGATCTTGTTAGTTTGTCTTAATATCTCTTTTTCAAAAAATATATCTAATTTTCACAATTCTTTACTATATACGGTATTGAATGTATTTGACAATAAATAAACAGAAATATATAATAATGTTTGGTTTGGTCGGGTTTAGTTGGATTTAATTCCAACAAGAATATGTAGTAAGCTCGTGAATGTGGTTATGTCATGTTCAGCAAAAGTAGTTGTTATGAGAACTGTAATTGTAATGGAAATTATTATTTGTTATACTTACTGTTTAAATGTTAAAGGTTAGCTACCAAAATTGTTTTAAAATTATTGAACTTAATCAAACTTCAATAACTATTCCTAAGGTAACTAACAAACTCAAGCCTTTCTCTCCCTAAATTTTCATCCTCTACCTTCTCTCTACAAAGAACACGCCTAACCCTATAACTCAACGGAGATCCGGCACCGCGCAGGTTTTCGGCGGGTCTCCGGCGAGTTCTATCGTTCTTTTCTTTTCCTTTTCTATCGGTTTTCCATCGATTTTCATAGCATTCGCCCTTCAGCCTCGTCGCCTATGTTTCCATTGGTCTCGTCGGGTATTTTTTTTGGTCGTTTTTTCGTCGCTCGTCGCCTTGCTTTCCGGTCGCAGCTTCTCCCTCAAGCCACCAACCTTTGCTCCAGACCTGTCTCCGCCGTCTCCACTGACCATCGTGAGTTAGTTTAGTTTGGGCTCCCCCTCTCCCTCTCCCCTATTTCGTGGTTAGGTGTTTCTCCCCCTCCCCTTAGTTATTAGTTTTGGGCCTCCCCCTCCCCTTAGTTATAAGTTTCGGGCCCCCTTCCCCCCCGAGTGTAGTATCAGGAAAAACCTCAAGGTACCGGGCTTTCTCCTCCCCATCCCCCCTGAGTATAGTATCAGGGAAAACGTCAAGGTACCGGGCTTTCTCATCCCCATCCCCCCTGAGTGTAGTATCAGGGAAAACGTCAAGGTACCGGGCTTTCTCATCCCCATCCCCCCTGAGTGTAGTATCAGGGAAAACGTCAAGGTACCGGTCTTTCTCATCCCCATCCCCCCTGAGTGTAGTATCAGGAAAAACGTCAAGGTACCAGGCTTTCCCCTCCCCATCCCTTTTAGTGTTGTGTAGGCAATTTCTCACGGTGGTTGTGCTTTTCACCCCTTTCACCTGGTGTTGCTTTGGATCTTGGAAGTGTGTTCCCCTTCACATTTACTTAACTGTTTTTCGTTGTTGAGTTTTTGGTTGGATTAGCATTCTGTTGCTGATTAGTATGGTGGTGGTGTTTGTTAAATCCGTCTGTCTAGGTGGTTGGTAAGGGTTAGAAATTTCATGTTTGGGGTTTGGTTTATCCGGTTTTCATAATCGGATTGTTTTTCGAGATCTAACCTTGGTTAGATTTCAATCTCGCTTGGTAATGATTTCATTTATCATTGCCTTGATAAAACGGTATCTGAAGACGGCTCCCCAATTTGTCAATTGGGTTTATAGCGCGTCAACTCATTTGAGCTTCTCCATGATGGAGAGGTCTCGAAAAATACCCTTCCAAAAAGGTATTAAGTCACACACGAATATGACTCTTTCAAGAAACTCGACCTGGAATTGGTCCCGTTGCGAGTTCATAATCTCGCTGTTCCTTGGTTACCCCGCTCGTGAAATCATCCTTCTCCTCCCACTGCTTTCAGCAGGGTTCTAGCGCTCATCATCCCCCAAAAGAAGCTTCATCCACCAGATCGAGTATTTTTACTATAGTTTAAGTTATTTATGGTTTTGTAGTTGTTGTGTAAGAGCGAGTCCAGCTCAGTTTAATTTCTTTATGTTCATTAGTTTGTTTTTTAGCATTAGGATATTATTCTGTTTTTTACTTAATGCACATTTTTCTGATGTAAAAAAAAAAAAACTATTCATAAGGGTGTGATGTTATCACCTAGTTACAACTTACAACACTCTCCATCTTTTTATGATTGCATAGAGGGGGGATATAGGTGTTTTCTTTTTGAAAAACATTTCATTTTAATTTAATTGTCACATTCTAGGGATAAGAAAGGAAGAAAATTTATTGAGAGGATCTTAATACCCTTCTGCCTCTTTACATAAATTTCGATCATCTTAACTTTTTTTTTAAGGATCTAAAGTTATACTTCAATGAACCAAATATAAAGACATGTTTTCTCCACCTTATTTTCAGTTTAGTTCATTTCAGTTTCGTTCTTGACAATACTTTTACTTTCACATATTATTACTTATTTCAGTTTAGTTCGATTGTTTTATGTCGAAGAGAACATGCCTAAAAGTGAATTGGAACTGAATATTTATTAATCATTACATATATAAAAGAAAATTCCTTTTAGAAAAAAGTTCCTTCTGATTCCTTGAAAATTAATAAAATTTCAACGTCAAAAAGAAAAAAAGGTAGATTTTCTCATTTCGCCCTTTTCTGGTGGGGGTAAAGACTAAAGACAAGAGATGCTTTTCAATGGTGATGGGCAATTTCCTTATCTTCCTTGATGCATTTATAGCTTCATTTCTGTAGATGTAATTCAAAGCACATTTCAGTAGATGTAATTTAAAGCTTCATGTAGATTCTGGATTCATGTCATGTCATGTCAGTACATTAGGCTGAGGTTTATGATTCAGAGGTTGGTAACAAGTAGTACTATTATAAGTTGTGGCTCATGCACATGCACTTAGGGCTATGAGTGGTTTGGATTTTGTCAAATTCAAATTAAGCGCAAAATTTTTTGGACTCGAGATATTGAGTTCAAGTTCGATTCAAATATTTTTTGAGTCCAATTCGATAATTTTTTCTTGAGTCCAAATCCAGTCTAGTCTAGTCCAGTCCGATTATTATTATTTTATTTTTTTTCTTCGAATTTAAATTCTATGAACAAAATAGAAATATGAAGTATACTTGTTTTTAGTTGCTAAATTTGATTGGTTTAGTTTTTGTCACTTAATTCTCTCACTAATCTTTTTTTTTTTTTTTTTACTTTTTGAAGTTAAATTCTATGAACAAAATAGAAATTTTATTGAATTTATTTATGATTTCTAATATTATAAATTTTTAGTCGATTTTTGAATTAACTACACTACTTCATAGATTGTCTAGAAAGTGGACACTTTGATTTTCAAGTCAAATTTTTGTTAATGTTTTTGTGAGAATGTATTGAAGTTGTAGTATATTAGTTGTAGTTTATAAGTGAATTTTTAAGTTTTTCTAAAGTTTCCTCATTTGAGTGATTTGTATAACGTAAATTATGCAATCCTATGATTTTAGTTGACTTTGTGAGTGATTATTATAATATTATTTTCGGTATTTTTGTTTGAACCCCCTTTGGTTTGTAAGTAAATCTGTAATTTAGAGTGGAAAGGGGAGTAAAATAGTTTCTTCATTCGGGGACACCATAACTCCATCCCCTCTTCCCTTATATAATAGAGATAAATATAAAATAAGTGTACATTATAAATATAAATATTAAATATACATTATACACATAAATATTTTTGGACTGAATTGGACTTACTGGACTCTATAGGGGTGAGTCCAAATCCAGTCCGAATATATTTGTACTCAAAAATTTGAGTCCGAGTCCAGTCCAAAAAAATTCAGTCCAGTCCTACAAGTTTGGGCTGGACTAGATTGGACTCTGGACTTTTTGCAGTCTGCTTACACCCCTACATGCACTAGCTGCTTTTGGTAAGTTGATAAATTAAGTAGTTGCGATCAATAAGATAATACTGCCTCCGATTTTTTTAGATGACCTGTTTTGACTTTTGACACTAGTCACATGTGTAACTTTAATTTGACTATGTTTAATTAGTGAATTGTACTTAAGGAAAAATATAGTCATGTGAAATCTTGTTAGATTCATCTCAATGTATATTTTCATAATATCAACTTTTTAAAATTTTCGCTTATTGATAATTAGAGATATACAGGTTTAAAATAGTGCATTGGCATGTGTGCTCAAGGAAAACGGAACAACAAAAAAAACTGAGGAAGTAGTATTTTACATCTACTAAAAAGGTCTTAGTTTTTTTAGGGGAAAAAGGTAAATATATTAATCAATGTACAAAAAATCCATCATAACATATCGAGACACTCAGTCAGACAATGGTGTTCCCATCGCTGTTCTATACCAAACGGAATAAATCTAGTTAGATGATAGTCAAACCCAATTTCCATCCCTGGACACATGAGCCACCTAAAATGAACAATAGTTCCTCGACTTTATCTCCTAAAATGAAGCAAATCTTACCATTAAATACCCAAGGATAATCCCAAATGCTAAGAGCACCATTACTCATGATTGAAAAAAAAGATCATCCCACTCTCTTTCTAACTTTCTCTATCTTAAAAATTACATCCTACAATCTTTTCCCACTCATCTCCTTAACCATGAACCATTTTTCAATCATCCCAACTACCTTTTCCTCTCTCTCTTACTTTTTGACCCCACCCAACTACTTTTCCCTCTCATCACCCAACTACGATCATACAATATTTTTATTATTTACTTTTTAATGATATGAAATATTAATTACTAATTGATATTTTATTATTAATTAATTAAATAAATAAAATTATAATTATAATTATCATTTTAATAATTAAGTTATCTAACTTTTATTAATACATAGCATATGTAATTAGCGTTTTCATTAAGTAATTAAATACGAAACTAGTTAGCGTTTTTAATGATATGAGACACAATTAGCATTTTTAATATAATTTTAAGAACAAAATACATAAAATGCTACATTGGTGCGACAATTACAAGCTTAATTAAGAAAAAAAGTGCATAAAACTTCTCCATATCAAAATTTCAAACTTAATTAGCATTGCCACCAAATTTCTGACATATATTGGCAAGTCTACTCCAACGACCTTTCAACATAGCAGCATTTCTTGGAGCAATTTCTGTTGGGTGTGCTATTCTTCCTACCTCGAAAGCTTCCCAAACTTTTCCCCATAAGACATTTTTCTTTTGGTTCGTCCCACTCACCTTATCAAGAGTCGTGTTTATAAATGCGGAGATCAGGAGTTCATTTTCATCTTCACTCCAAACCCTCTTACCACAAGAACCATCAGAATCATCATCTTCACGGTATTGACCAACATCATCACCATCACCACCTTCTTCGTATTCACCACCATCATCTCATCAACATCATTGTTCAGAGATGCATCTTCTTGGTATTGAGAAAATCCATAATTAGGATCAAGTTGACGATATGATAGGTTGGCATTTTCAGATGGGGATTCATGGTAGAGGTTATCATATTGAGGAGAATAATTTTGAGAATTTCTTATATAATTAGGATGATTATGATCCATAATTATAAGAAATTGAAATTAAAGAGCAATGGAAGAAGAGTTAGAACAAATAGAAGAAATTAGTGAAGAGGGAGAAAATTAAGTGTGCCCAAAATATAGCAAAATGGGTCTCTATTTATAGATCTCGAAAAAATAGAGCCGTTGGTTTTTTTTTTATATATATTTTTTAAAATATAACTGTTGTAAAATTTACAACGGTTATATTTTAAAAACCAATAAGAAGCTGATAGGGATGGCAATTGGGCGGGGCGGGTGCGGAGGATGGTACCTCCACACCCGCACCCGCATAAAATTCCAATCCCCATCCCCGCCCCACCACCCATTGCGGGAGAATATTTTAGACCCATCCCCGCCCCACCAAGTACGTATTTATACCCATCCCCGCCCCACCACCCGCATGGGTACCCGCACCCGCTTCATATCCGCGTCGTACCCATTTCATCCCCACCCACACCACCCACATGGGTATCCGCACCCGTTTCGTACCTGCATCACACCCACATATTTGTATTTTGCAAGATAAAATAATTAATAATATAAGTATATCAATAGAATTTTAATCATATATATGTGGGGCGGGCGGGGATGGGAAGGGGTGGGCGGGGATGTGGCGGGGTGGGCGGGGATGTGGCGGGGCGGGCGGGGATGGGGTGGGAATAGCATAAAATCCATACCCGCTCCACCACTCATTGCGGGTAGAATTTTAATCCCCATCCACGTCCCATCCCCACCAAACCTAGACCCATCCCCACCCCACTTGGGCGGGGATGGGGTGGGTCTCCTACTTGACCCGTCCCACTGCCATCCCTAGAAGCTGACACTTGGCGGCGTGCGTGACAAATGTCACGCTGCAACTGGCGCTGACACGCGTGTCAGCTGCAGCATCAGAAAGTCAAATTTTTTTTGACAGCTCAACGCAAAACGCAGCGTTTTGCTGCGTTCTCAGCCAAAAAAAAATTAACAATTGATGACCAGGCAGTGGGTCCCACTCCCACGCCTGATCATCAATTCAATCACCCCATCCCATTTTTTTCCCCAATCACCTCCAATCATCCCACAATCTTTATTTCAATTGTGGTTAAGAGCCATTTTTTTTCAATCACCACCATGATCTTAATTTTCAATTGTGGTTAATGATGCTCTAACACTTGCCCCATGCCCACACGTCAAAGGCCTTCTTAATTAGTGAAAAACTGGAAATGTTAGCCATGGTTTGTTATCGTCATTTTTTAAATTGTTGGAAATTTGATATGTAGTTACGGTTTTTAAATAATTCCAAATAAATTATGGAATCTAAATCTCAAAACTAAAAAATGAAATTTGACAATGGTACAAAATGGATCATTTAGGTGTTTGTATCATTGGTATGAAAAAGCACAAGTATCTTAATTTCTTGAAATTGGGATATTGTGAAGCTCTTTGTTTAATAAGATAGACAAGAAAAATGCAACTAGATAGGTAATTAGAAATAGTAACTTACATAGCCTCCTCATGTATGTGAAACTTAACTTTACATGATAAATTCTATTTCTTGTATATATAATTGAAACTTCATACAAAGTTACACATCCTACTGTTCCCCATTGTTCTTGACTTTGTAAAGCTTGAGTGCTTAAAGATGATGGCCGTTATGAAGATGATACATAACATGGTTTAAACATTACTATTGAACTAAAAGCTCTAGAGAGAATCCTTGAAAAAACAAAGCTCTAGAGAGAATAAGGAGTTTTTTGCAGGGATATATCAAGATAAAAGAGCATTTTGTAGGGATATATTTCACTATTTTTTTTTTGTGGGGAAATATTAATCTAAATTTAAGTTTTGTTAAAAAATACCAAAAACACTATTTCTGGCGACAAAGTCAAATTTTCAGTCTTTGACTTGCTTAATCTATACTAATATATTAAAAGGCGTGCGTAACAACGTCGATGCGCCACGTGGCACCCTCCTCCTGCCACCAGAATTTCGCCACGTGTCTGTTAACCAACAAAGTCAAGTGGTCATTATTTTAAAAATAAATATGTTGAAGCTTGGGCTCGAACCCCTGACCTTATGTAAGGGTTTTCAAAGAATCACCATCTCATCTAACTTCTCTTGGTGATCCATGTTTCCAAAGTTAATGTTATTAAACATATCCCTTGCATCCTTAAAAATAAATAAATTTGCATGTTCATTAAAATTAATTATGTATGCATGATACCATTTGAAGAGTAGTGTTGACCACTACAGTACTACCCCTAGGGAGTTTTAGTTCATGTAATCTATGTACAATTAAAAAATTTAGAAATTGTGTAGTATAGGGTTCGATCACGAGACCTCAAGTACATATACTAAAGTCTTAACCATTAGGCTAAGTTGTGTTTATTGTTATTATCATAAAGTATTATATTAATAAATGAAATTTGTTCTTACCCGGGACATAGTCCGGGCCTAATAACTAGTTACTCTTTATATAGTGTGTGATATTCAATCGCTTTTATCACATTCATTTTCCCCCAACTTCCTCACTGTCACTTCGTGGCTCATTCGCGAGTTCGTACCAAATCAAAGACTAAATAGTGTTTTTTGTACCTTTTGACAAAACTTAAATTTAAGTTGGTACATCCCCACAAAAAAATATTAGTATAGTATATCCCCACAAATTGTCCTATTATCCAAGTATAATAAGTTTACGATATATATTTATCCAAGAATTTTATGATCAATGGAAGATTAAGGATATTTTCACAATCTAACAAGTTTCTCGTAGTGGCTAGTAATTTTCTTTGCTGAGTTATGCAATGTTCAATTATTTAATATTTCATCTAGCATTGAATCTTCTGCATTTGATCCAATTTTGTGGGACTACTATAAGCATTATTCCAATTAAACATCATTTTGGCTGTTTTTTGTTTGTTCGATTGATTATTATTTGTTCGTTGGAATTTGTTAGCTAGCGTCTGTCGCTAATAATAGTAGCTTTTTTGTGTGCGCTGTCGATGTTGTCTTTATGCAGTCGAATATGAAGCTTATATGGTCGAGACGAAATCATAGTGGATTTCTATTGTCGATTTGCCGTGGTATGAGGCGGCGAAAAACGAAAAACGAAAAACAAAAAACAAAAAATGGCAACTAAACATGAACATGTACCTATACTTTTTAAACCAACTTTTGAGATGAATGTTGGAATCCTATCATTAGTGTGAGCATTTATTCTACTCCCTTCGTTTTATTATAATTGTCACATTTTGGTATTTTACATTATTTACAAATTTCACTTTGATCATCATTTTGTGATTTATACGCGGATAAAATTATAGTCATGTGGGATCTTGTTAGATTCATCATAATTTGTATTCTATTAATATGTATTTTTTATAATTTTTACAAATACAAAAACTAAAGATATATATCCTCAAAGTTTTGCATTGACATGCATGAAAAGTGTAAATATGTAGATGAAAATGATACAGAGGGAGTACATCCTAACTCGAAGTTTTTTTTTCTCATTTAAAGTAAAAAAAAAATACAAGTGGTTTTTTTGAGTTCTCAATAGTTCTAGACTAAAAAATATAAAGAGAATGGTCGTTCGGCCCACGGGCCTTATATGCAGGCTTGTGCCGAGTCGGTCTGTAATAAACTTTATTGATCGTGACAGTCCCACGACCCACGTAGCGGACAACGACTCGGGTTGGGCTAGCCCGCGTGTTGGTCTGGCCCATGCCCACAACTACCCCTATTCAGATCTTATTCGGATTGGATCATAATCTGATTTGATTTTAATATCAGATTTATGTCGTATTATTTTGCTCAGTTTAGGTCTGATTAAGGGTCTGTTTTGTTTGGCATAAAACAGCTGAACTGAATAGTGATATGTAAGAGTAAAAGTATTGTCCTGAGTTGAACCGAACCGAAAAATAACCTAGAGTAGAACATGCCCTAAGTCAGATTCAGATTATTTTATTGATCACTTAAGATAACAAAAGCCCACGTTTTAAAATATAACTAGACTTTATATTACTTTTCTTGTAATAAGTTTTTATTATAAGCTTTATATTCTAATTAATATCGCACTGAAATTATGTTCGGATGGAATTTGGGTATAATTTTTGGATATGTTTTTTTTAGAAATTTTGGATATCCGAATTGGTTTGGATCTTATTCTGATTGGATAGTTGGATATAGTAGCAAATAAGCCTTGTTTTCTATCTTTGTGTATTTGAGACTGGGCTTAGTTGTTTTTGATAAAATTCACTGGTTTTTATGAATTTTTAGATGTTATTACTGAATTTATTTGGGACTGTATGAATTACATCTATTATCAAAAACTTTATTTTGATGTTCGTGCCTAAATAATTCAATAAAAGGATATAGTTTAAAATTTTTGATATTTCAAATTGGATCCGATCTAATGCCTGAAGATTCGGATTGAATTAGTTTGGACTCAAATTTTGATTGGTTCGTATCTGGATAGGAAACTTGAAATCTAAATTTTGTTCGGATTGGATAGGACTAGGTTTAGTTCCAAATCGTACACTCAACTTTTACCCCTAATTACAAGGTGAAGATGATCTCCGTTGGCCTTAGTACCAAGCTAGGTAATCAGAATTATGGTACAGTCCTTGCTTTGCCAATGTATCCGTCACAATGTTAGTGCTTCTATCTCTGTGAGATAGATAGATGAACTCCTCGGCTCCTCGTCTTGGAGAGGATCTAATGAAATTGAGAATGAAATTCAAGTTTCATGACCCCATTATCATTGGTGTACCATTGAACTGATATTAACATAATTGTCCAATTGACCTGTTCTAAGGTAGATTTAGTATTTAAGTTGATAAGGTGACATAAGTAATCAGATTTGGGTCGGATTTGTCGAATTATACTAAGGATCCACCTCTTGTAAGATTTTGATTAGATTTTCACATTGCCTGATATCAAATTAAAAATAGACGATATCTCATAAGAGTAACTGATGAACAATATTTTCATAATATTTTATACTAGAGTCCAGCTCCTGAGGTGAAGTGTGAACTATCGTAACTCGTAACAGTCGTAATAACTGCTTTTTTCCTTAGTGCTAACTCGTAAGTGCTTTAACGCCATATTTGCACTTAGTTTGTTGAAGCGTTTTGATCGATTATCATTTTGTTGAAATTGTACTCTTTTCCTTTTCTCAAATGCACTTCTCCAACAATTATGGTCAAGATATACTCCAACTCCACTATGTTTTATTTTGGATCATTATATGGGTTTGAGTTTAACGATATGTCAGACTCAACAATTTGACGATCCGTTTGATAGTTGTTATAAATGGTGATAATGGAAATGAATTTGTGAAGAATATTATTGTCCATCTCATGGTAATGTTAATTTATCTTAAAGTGTCTACTTTCCTTCTTGAATTTTCATTACCATCTAATACCACCTTTTAGGTGGTAATGAGTGGTAATGAAAATTAGTTTTCCTTGGAGACAAAAACAAAGTTTAGGGGTGAGATTAGAGGTGGGCACGGGCCGTGCCGGGACGGCCCACGTGCCAAGCCCGCGTGCCTCGTGCCACAACGTGCCGTGCCAAAACGGGCCAAGAAATGCTCGTGTCGTGCCGGGCTCGTGCCAAGTTGTAAAATCTAAGGCCCATGCATGACCCGGTCCACGTGCCGTGCCGTGCCATCGTACCTTATATAAATATTAAATATTATGAAATTTTAACCAAAATAAGTGTGCCAACTTGTGGGCCGTCCCGTCGTGCTCGTGCCGGGTTCGTGCCAAACTTTTAGAATGTTGTTCATGCATGGCCCACAGCCCACCACTCGTGCTGTGCCGTGCCGTGCTCATAGCGGGCTCGTGCTGGGCCGGGCTCAAATCGTGTCGTGTCGTGCTGGTCCTCGTGCCGATTCGGCCCATGCCCAGCTATAGGTGAGATTGCTTGCCCATGGAGAAAAAATGCCTCTCTGTGGAAATTTTGAGGGTCTTTTCCTAATAAAATTCATTTCTATTACCAAAATTTATTAAAGAATTCCAAACGAACCGTGAAAGGTAATTAATTAGGCCTAAGTCATTCTTGCAAGTTGCAATAGCTTAGGCCTCAGCCCATTGCCAATTTGCCACCCATGTGGCCATATGTCCATTAATTGTGCACCTCCTAATGTTATTTCACACAAACCCTTAACTTATGTTAGAAAAAGAATTTATGAGTGTTTTTAATTGGAAATGTTGTCCATTAGGTCTGTCTTACCTCAAGGTTCGGCCAAAGGCCCATAACTAAAGCAATTGAAAAAAGATCATATAATTCTTCATGAAATTGAACAAGGCCTTATAGAAATCGGCCATATGAAGAATGCAGTCAATTTTGATCAAACTAGCTAATTAATCTTAAACAAGTACTAGTATTCCAAATTTATAGTTACTTTGATATTGACACTTCGTTTCATAACCAGTAGTTATACTATATATATATATATATATATATATATATATATAGGAACAAGATCTCGTGAAAACAACTTTTAATATGAAAACTGAAAACATTGAATCGTGGCCGTTGATCTTTCATCACGCGGACATAAACCAATGAATATAATCGTGGCCGTTGATCTCTATCCTCTCATCCTCTCTATCTCCTTCGTTTATTTTCTGAAACATCTACTCTCTTTCTTCTGATTTCTGAAACTCAAGTTCTCTCTCCTCTCTCCTCTGTCCTTTCTCCTTCGTTTATTTTCCTGTAACAAGGTCTCTCTCTCAAAACCTTTACTCTCCATTTTCGATTTCATCTTCCTTCAACTCTCTCTTATCTCGCCGCCATTTTTCGACGAGGTTCGAGCTTCCTTCCTCGACAAATCCGAAAGATTCTCTACATATCCGAAAGATTCTACTTTAAATGAAATCATATCCGAAAGATCCAAATGAAATCATCATCCTCGACAAATCCGAAAATGGTGGAATAATTTTAGAGATGATCTTGCTAAGAAGATGTTCGAGGAGTACTAAGTGCTAAGGGTTCAAGCTATTTGAATATGTCCTTGACAAAAAATTCTGAGAAAGTTAGGTCTTCGATCATCCTCAGAAGCAGATGTGATGTTGAATGTGCCAAAAGAGTTGAATAATATTAAAATTTCTCTGTAATCTGGTTTGAGAGTTATGTGATTTGATGAGTAATTGTTAATTTTATGATAATTTTGAGCTTATGAGTAACCCAAAAAACCCAAAAAGAAAACCCCAATTTTCACTCTCTCTCCTCTGTTTCGCCCCCCACAACTCACCGCCGTCGGCCACCTCGCGCGACGCCGACTCTGTGCCGCGCTCCGTCGCACCTCCCCCCTGCCTCGCCGTCGCTCGTCGCACACTCGTCGGCCACTCGCCGGATCTGCCAACTTTCTCACACTCTAAGAAGCAGAGGTCACTACATTTCCTTAAAACAAATTCTGATGTCTCTATTTACTAATGCAAGCCCAAGTTTATAACCTTTAACCTTTACTAATTTCCAAAGTATTGTTATTAGTTGCTGTTTTAAAGCTATTTGTTACCCCCTCTCACTAACATATATTTGGCGAAATTCATACAAAGTATTGTTATTAGTTGCCAAAGTATTGTGATTAGTTGCTGTTTTAAAGCTATTTGTTAGTTGTTACCCCCTCTCACTAACATATATTTCAAGGTAAAAAGTTACCTTAAAAGTGGTAATAGTTACTCTTATAATAAATAAAGTTACCCTTGAAATATATAGAACTATCCTTAATATAATAAAGTTACCCCAAAACTGACAAAAGTTACCCTAAAAGTGTTAAAAGTTACTTTGTTTTCAGTTTTCAGCCTAAGAGTGGTTTTTAGCGGATCCTTCCCCTATATATATATATATATATATATATATATATATATATATATATATATATATATATATATATATATATATATATATATATGTTCTGAAAGAATATCCTAAGTCAAATCTCATGTTAATAAAATTTCATCTCTTACATGAGTCTCTCCTCAATTTCATTACTATAAAAATAAATATCTGATGATGAACAAAAATGATCACGACGTCTTTTTTATTAAATTTAAAGTATTTTTTTTTGACAACTAAATTTTAAGTAACTTTATCTTCAATATCGTTAATTATCATCATCAATCAAAAGAGCATAATCTTAATAACGTTGAATTGATGAAAATTAACTCATTAAAAAGGAAAAAAAGATAAATAAATAGATGACATAGAGACAAGATGCATGCATCCTTACATTTGTACCTAAATCTTAATTCATTTTTCATGAATAGAACTTCAAATTGACTATAGTTCCTACTACGCAGCATATTATTTTGGACTATATATAATTTAACTTGAAAAGTGTTCCACATTGACTTAGTATGATGTTGTACACCGTTGCACACAATACTAACAGTTCATGTTAAATGAAGAAATCTTTATATTAACTAGTACTCTTACTATTCACATTTCCTACCACAATTCCATCTCACTTAAAATCACGAACCTAGAAACTTTAAAGCTTTTTTGAGAGTGCCTCTAAATCTTGCTATATCAATGGTTACATTTTGACCATCAATGTATAGTGACCTAGAATTTCTATACCCTTGTTCAAAGACAACCAATGGATCAGAAACAATGGGATCATCTGGACCGTACACGTCATAGAGAGAGCTCTCCTTGGGCTTGATCTTATATTCCATGTACTTCAACCCCATCACACGGGCCGTATTACCATAGTAGGTATCTGAGGCCCAATCCAAGGCTAATGGCACAATTTGGATCACAACGGCCCCATTACGAAGAAACACCTCATTTGTGAGCCCAGCACCATGGGCCCCCACTAAAACGTCACATGAATTTACAAGTTCAGCAAAGTGGTTTAGACGTAGCATGTCATGGGCCAAGGCCTTGTGGATCTCAAAGCCCAACTTTAACATCATCTTCACCATTTCATCTTCGTTTAGTATCACTCTTGTTTCTTTACGAGATATGAGAATAATTTTGGGCTTCTTTTTGGGCTTCAATGGGCCACTTATAGTTAAATTGTAAGAGTTTCCAATGAAGTGTCTGAAATCTGCCATTGTATGACCTTCTGGGATGTCAAGGCTGTTTAGAGCTAGGTTGTCATGGTACCTGTTTGATTTAGGATATAAGTTCATTATTTAGAAACTAAAAATATTTTACTATATTATGGTGTAATTTCTTAGAGAATTAACTATGAAGTAAACACTAGTAGGTCTCAAAATTGACTAGCTCCTTTTTATTTATGAAAATCTCTTCAGGATCCATGAAAAGAGTCAAAACAAATAGGAGTTTGAATACTATAATATACTGTACACATTTGGTTGACCAGTAATATACCTAATGAAAAGACCCAATTAGTTTTTAGAACTAATATACCTAATGATTTATTGATTTTCCCCCAACTACCACAAAAATGATAGGATATAACAAGCTAAATTAGATTTGGTTGACCAGTAAAAGGTACCCGTCCTTGCGACCGACGCAGTAGAAGCTTCCCCTCAGCAGAGGTCTCCCAATGTTAATTGGGCTAATTGGGTCTATTTAAATGAAATTCAGGTCTATTATGTCAAGATTAGGTCCATAATGTAAAATTTTAGATCTAATGTGTTCAGTTCGGGTTGGATCGATGTTAACATAATTAACCATTAAGTAAATGAAAGGTCTAACGATGGGTACTTAATATTCCTTTTTTTTTCAAGAATGTGATCTAAAGTATACTCAAATTACTCGAAAAGTTATTGTCTAACATGCCATAATCACATAATTGATGTAGAAAATTTACCTGAGACCAAAAACAGCACCTGGAAAGCAATGAACTCTTCCATCAGCATCACCATTTAAAACATCAAAAGCTGACAACTGCTTCAAAATCTCCTTATACTTATAACTAACCCACCAATCTGCATAATCTGTGACAACAAATTGCACTTGAGAATTGAAATGCCGTGATGTTATATATAATGGGATTATCATCTCATTTAGCTCATGAAACATATTTCCTATAAATCCACCAGTTGAGAAAATTATAGCTGGAACTTCATGAGTTACTTCACAATAAGAAGAAGCATTTTTTCTTTGAGTGATATTTTTCCCATGAAGTATATGTATTGGTGTGACTTCTTTCATGGCCGTTGGATCTTCTCTTCGCGCATACGGCTGAATCGTCCGCTTTTCCGGTGGTTGATCGGAGTTAGACGGTACATATACAACCATTGGTTCGTTGGCTGGTATGATCACTGGTTTGGTTATGATGCATTGTTCAAAATGAAGATCATAAATGCATGACATTCCGGTAGCTTCAAGTTGAGCTAGATCTTTCCCTGATATTGGATTATAAGAAGTGGAAATTTCTTGTCAAATTTATAATAACCGCAAATTAGATGGTAGACTCGTCACTCGTGTCTACCATCTAAATGTGCGCACCATTTAACATAATGAATAAAACAACATCCTCAATGAATTATGAACAAAACAACATAAGCTGAAAACATAGCAAGTATGCTTGTTCAAGTTTGTTAGAAGGTGAAAAATGTTGCTTCTAACTAGATGAAGTGATGTAAGTACATGGCTTCTCCTACTTAGTGCAACTTTTTGTGAGAATTTCTTTATCATGCAGTCAATCAAGATTTCTTTTACACTTCCAAGGAAACAAAATTATACCTACCTATCATGTATGTGATATGGAAACTTCCTACACATTCTGTTTCCTAATCAGTGAAACATAGAGAAAGTAGGTGAAATGAAAAAGTAGTTCTTGCTTCTTAGTGGCATACATTGGTTTTTTTTGCCACCATTTCAAGCTGGATATCACTTATTCAGACATTTCCATGTGTGACAATAGGTAACGAAGGTAGTATAATCAAATGAACCTTTTAGCGGACCAAAATCACAAAATGACTTCACAAAATCATTTTAGTCAAAGAGTTCCACCAAGAATCTTAGAAGAGATAGATAACAATAGTAAATGTAAGTCGATAAATTGTTTGAAAATATCGTAAATCACTTCTTTTAAAAAAATGATCGTATATCACAAAAATAACGACTATATTCTTCCTTGAAGCGTTTCAAATTATAACTTTATGTCCAATATATTATATGATGTATAAGTTACTTAAAATCTTAAAATGTGGTATCACAAAACTTATAATCGAATGTCGTTTATGTTTTTGTAATTTTACGATTTCCTATACTTTCTATACATTAAAAAACATACGGGAAAAACTCTAGTTACCTTTAACGAGTCTTCTTAAATCGATCTTCATAGCTTCTTCCCCTCCCACAGAGCTGCCATCTTTCATGTTCAATCCTTGATACTTCCCTTCATTTACATAAAACCACATTTGCATCAATCAAAGTCAACGCATAATTTTTTTTTTAACAAGAAAAATGAATGCTACTGATCAAAGTATTACTTACTTGAATAACCAAAAGTAGCAGAATTGCTAGAAGGAGATGATTCTTGAAGTAGATGGAGGACAAGAACAAAAAATATTATTGAACCAACTGTTAATGCGATAATTAGCCTTCTTTTTGGCTCTAATTTCTCCATTAGTTATTGTATGAACATTTGCTTTCAATATTGGTTAATGTCTAATATAACTTTATTAAACTGAAAAGAAAAGGTTGATCTAGATCCATTAGAAGGACATTAATTAATTAGTTGATTATTTCTCTTATTAATGATCTCGTGCATACCTCTGATCTGCATCTTTGTTTTGTTTATTATTTCGAATTTAGTTAGTCAAGGGACGTGCTATTGCAGTAAGCAAATGTTAGCTTAAAATAAGGAAGATCGCGATTAGAGGTGGGTCCGGGCAAGGTTTGGGCCCAGCCCGGCCCAACCTGTTGTCTGCTACGTGGGCTGCGGGCTTATCACGGTCAAAAAAAATTATTTCAGGTATGTATCGGCACGAGCCCACCTAAATGGCCCGTGGGCTGAACGCTCATTTCCTTTGTTTTTGCCTAAAATTATCAAAAATTCAAAAAAATAACATAAAACACGGGAGATCCACGAGTCCGGTCAGCGGTGAACATGCCCGGCCCGACCCGACCCAACCCATGTCCAGTCGCGATCATAAAATATTAGTGTATATATTTGATGGGTAGATTAGCAATGGAGTAAATAAAATGTTTTCTCAAATGAGAATCATGTCCAAGTTTATCCTAGACTTTTACTAGTAATTTACTACTACGAGTCTATGATTGAGATTTGGTTTCCCTGTCCGAAAATTCACTTGTCAGCGGCAGAGCACCATGGCACATTAGTCATTAGCGAGCATATTTCTTTTTTATTACTACGATCCTTTGTCATTGTTCCTCGTGTTTGATGAACTTCATATTTAATCATATCATTAGCATGTAATGTGATTATATTTTTTTTAAGTTGGTAGGATAAATGACCCTATTGAACTAACATATCGAATATGTATAGTATAACCAGTCAGGTCTGTAGGTCAGACTCCTTACATGCAGAGGAATAGTAAGGGAAACCTCACCCCAAAGAAACTCATTTTTCATAACAAAATACAATAATTTACATTATAATAAAGAAAAATTAATAAAAACAATCTAGTTTAGGAGTGTCAATAGAATGAGACAACTCGTCAGCTACTCGAGATTGACTCGTTGAAAGCTCGACCTGAGTGAGTTGGAATAAGACTCGAGCTCGACTCGAGATGTTGGCGAGTCGAGTTGGGCAATCAATACTCAGCTCGAAAACTCATGAATGAGCTCGAATACCCAATTACATATAGCAGAATACTAAATTCAACATATTTTCTGACTTATAGTTGTTTTTATAAGATACAATTGCAAATTATTCGAGATCTATGAAAGCTCGACTAAGTCGAAGCTCGGTCAGAATTCGACTCAACTCGTACTTGAGTCAAAATGCTAATAAGTCCAGTCGAGTCGACTAAAACTCTCAAACTCGACTCGCATTACTTATACCCCTCATCTAGTTATCCTTGAATTACTTCTGGACCTAAATACTAGTCTAATTTACTAAATGAAAATTATATTAGCTTGATTAACCAAATAATTCGACCAACCCATTGAGAGAGAGTGAGAAACACGAAAGAAAGAGAGAAAGTGGCGAACAAAAGCTAATTCCTCTTTCTCTCTATTTCTTGCTTACTTCTCCTACCTCCATTATTATTCCTCATGAAATACACTCAATTTTTTATATTCGAATAAAATAATCGTGAAAAAAAAGGGGGAAAACGCCTCTTTCTTACATGCAACCACCATTGATTTGAAGCAACATAAACCTAATTTTCATCATCAAAATTTACAGAAATTTACTTCAAAATTCATCAATTTCTGCTCGTTTAAACATCAATTTTGTATAACTTAGAATTAAAATTCTAAATTAATTATATATAAAAAAAATGGTTTCAGCAAACGAAGAAATGGCGGTGTACTGTTTCGACACACTTGTTGCTCACTACAATAGCGACCAAGTTCCTCCTCCTGCTTTCGAGGATGGTGATCAGTATGAACTTTCTCTCTCCTCTGAATTTTAACTTTTTTTTTGGGATTTTTTTGAGGTCTTATTTACATACTTGCATGTTAGTTAATTTCTAGATTTTACTTTTTATTTTTTGTTTTATTTGATGTAATTTTAATTTCACTTTATGTTAGAGAATTTGAGTGTTTTTGGAGTGGTGTTGCTAGGATTGCTGGAGAATATTCTAGAATTGAATATTGCTAAAATTAGTGGATTCATGAATAATTTGGAGGTTTTTAAGGTGTTGATTGTTGGTAGCTTGCTCTTGTTCGTTTTTCATTAAATGTGCATCATTTTGGTATGTTTTTTTTATCCATATGAGCGACAAAGGCAGTACAAAGTACGCATCATTTTGGTATGTAATGGAATGTACGATTTTTGTCCGTTATTGTTGGAAAAGGAGAGGGAGGATAACTAAATTCGACCTATATGACTATATAGGTGTGATGAGCTAAGTAACCTATTACTGATTGGTTTTAGGATGGAACCGTGCTGGTTTTGTATGTGGTCGGACAATTTCACTTAAGATTTATTATAATGTTATGAACATTCATCTAAACAGCCGATTATATGCTCTAGGAATGGCATGGAATTTAATGAATTACCGTTCATTTCCTTGCGTTTAACTTGTTCAACAGATTGATGGTTCTATCTCTTTGTCATTGTTTTCTTGTGGTAAATCAATTTTAGGCCCTTTGTTACTTAGTAGTTGTCTATTTATTCACCTCGTCTTATTATGCGTTGTATACTTCTAGAGTTCTAGTATTACTTTTAAATACCCATGGAATACTACTATTTATCAATCAATAATATCTGTGAAATTTTATTTCGGAGGAGTTGGTTTTGTATGCCAATGCAATAAACAACGAGTCTATGATACTTGCATGTAACCTAAAAAGACACTTCCTCCATGCCTAAAGAGGCCATTTCTATGTCAGCATGTCCAAAGTAATCAACCACTTTTGAGATTTAGTATTGTTTACTATCTGTATTCCCATATTACCCTTAATTATAAGTTTGAGTAAAATCTTCAAAAATTACTGCATTGGCATGGTAGAGATTTTAAAATTTCAGGGATAGTTATGGTGTTTTAAGACTTTTAACTCAAATTGTTAAAAGTGACTGACCCCTGATCAAATGTGGCTTATTGTATTGTGATGGAGGAGTACTTACTTTGGAATGGAAGGATTAGCATTTAGCATTGTGTATATGTTAGCGAATGAGTTTTGAACTAACTGGTCGTGGTTCTGTCTGCAGCCCTTTGTTTGTAACCTGGAAGAAGGTGGTTAATGGAGGTGAGCCCCGCCTTCGTGGCTGCATAGGGACTCTTGAAGCCCGTGCCTTGATCAACGGATTTAGAGACTATGCTCTAACTAGGTATTGTCTTTTTTGTGTTTTTGTTTTTGTTGTTGATGCATTTTTTGTATGTGAATTTCATTACTTTCTTTAAGTACAATGGCTTGATGATGAGTAGAAAAGACTAATAATGTATGTTGCTCTCTGTTACTAAAACAGATGTTCCAGAATTGTTTTTCACAATACAGTTTGTTAGAAATCACTAATCAAACAGCCTTTAACATTTCCATGAATGAATTTGACGTCCTCAAGACTGAAATATGTTGACCTAGTAGATGACTAAATACTATATCCTTGTCACTATTTATGCAATTGGAGTCTGTATATGTGTAGGTGCCAATATCTCACCCATTGGTTCCATCTTCATTGTGATGCCTTTCTCATCTCCTGTCTATTCTTTTAGGGAGTGTTATATGAAGTCTATTCTAGCTCATCATGTTCATTCTTGATCTGAACAGATGAAGGTAACTCCACTCAAAATAAGAGTTAGCTATTCCAAAAGTAGTTTTTTCTAGATTTATATTTGGCTCTCTTGAGGCTTACAAGGGTGGTATGACTAGGCCTGTGATTGTCTTGCTTGAAGATGAATGAAGAGATGGAAGATGTAAGTTTGGGGTGACGCAAGAGGAAGCCACGTGACTGATGATTCTGTTTGACTAGTGTCTTTTTCTGCAGGGCAAGTGAGAGAGAATGACCACAGCAAAACATGCCTGGCCATGTTTCTCTCCTCATTTGCCTTCTGTACCTTTTACTGCCTCTTTGTATTGTGTACTACATCTAAGTACTACGTATCTTTATAATTTAAACCATAAAGTTAAATTACAGGGTGAAGATTAAGTTTTCTTTGCTATTGAATAATACACCCTTCTTTATAATTAAACCAGCTCAATTTGATGGTTGATGATTGAATACCCAATTCTCCCTCTGTGGATATATCAGTTACCTTGGTGGTAATATAACCCTGAACCTTCTGTGACTTTAAGGCCTTTGTGAATTTTTTTAATTAAAACCATCTTTTACGACTTCTAAAACTTCAGTTGAGAGATTATAACTTGGTTAGTAAACAATACCAAGTACGGTAGTACTAAACTGGGAGACCACAACTCAATATGTTGGGAGCTGGAGAAAATTGGAGTCCACTTTCAAAGATCCTTCGTACGAATATAGTTATACCTTCATAATGGAATAATACAAATTAACTTTAGAGTTCAAATTTTGTTGGAAAGATTGATGCAAACAAACATGGGCCACTAAGCCTTTTTGTGTTAACACTTCAAAATATCTTCAGGTCAGAGTATGTTTTATTGCTTAAATACTACTGAGTTAAACTTTATGTATCTTTTTGATGTAGATTGCAACAACATTCTTCCATGTCTATTAGCTTTTATGAGTACTCTTTTATATTTTCTATTTGTAAATTGCAGTGAAGTCTTCTACTTAATTGGGTAATTTACGAAGTGTACTTTTCATTATCTTAGTCAAGAATTTTTGCTTGCTTCTCCTCCAGTATTATATAGTGCAATTTATGATGCAGATTATTATTTTTTCATGTGTTTTTCCCTGTCATTCTGCTCTGTTTTACATGTATGTTATGTCACAGTGCACTGAGAGATCGCCGTTTCCCCCCAATTCAAGCTAAAGAATTACCCCAATTAGAATGTACAGTTTCGATACTGACTGATTATGAAACTGCCGCTGACCACCTTGATTGGGAGGTTTGTGCTCTTCTGCCTCTTATTCTCGGTAGTCAGACTTATGATTTTCTTTCAAATAGAATAGTGTGAAATGTTATATCATTATAAGCTGATTCATGCACATATATTTTAGGTAATATTTCATGATGGGCATTGTTCAACTGTTTTGAGATTTGGTATTACTTCTGATGGTAGATGTGGAGAGAGGCACTTTGTGTCTATTTCTAGCTAATAGGAGTTGTAGCCTGAGATTCAACTGGCAATTGCCAATAACAATTTAAAGTTGCTGAACTGGCTTATTGTTTTTAGAAATTTTGTTGTGGAAGTAACTGAATGCTGATGCTGTGGTTGGGACTGGTATTTACCTCGTAGATTCTAAACCTTCCGTCGGTTACTGGTTACTCTAAGTACTATTTCTGCTTCAACTGCCAGCCTTATATCATTTGAATGTAAAGCTTCCTGAATTAATCCTTCTGCCTATATCCTTTTGCATCTTTCATTTTCTGGAGGCTGGAGTGTATTGACATTATTTATGGTACCCATGAAACCAAGTTTTTTCTATGACATTTACGTTGGCTGCTGATCACAGTAATTTCTGTACCACCAATTAGATCTGCTGCAGTGGCTGCTCCAAGCCATGCAACAGACTAGCTGTGAACTTCCAAACTTCTACGGATAATGGTTGTTTTCAGAGGTAGAGGTTTGAATTGAATGAATCAGGATCCACCCTAAACATAAATTTCTATTCATTGTCCTCGTAACTCTATTAAAGACCTTTCTCTTCTCAGTGGGGTCTGGGACTCCTGGGGTCTTGTAGTTTTTTGATTCAATGTTGTGCTTGGTGCTGATAGGGGAAGCCATAAGCCAACCAAATTCGGTAATAATGAAACAGATCTGGGTGGGTGGGTGGGTGGGTTTGGGGGGGGGGGGGGATCAAATGTACAAAATTGAAATTTCCCATGGAAAGGGTTTTAAAGGATGTGGTTTGAGTTCTTTTCTAGTATTTGCGTACAATTGTAGTATTGTACAGCAATAAATAACCAACCTTTTCTAGCTGATACCGTCACTTAAGTATTGTTTGATGGATATGTTTTTTTATCTAGCTGTTGGGTGAAATAATAATGGGTTGGTGCTGTGTGATGTATTCCTATGGCAGGTAGGAAAGCATGGTATAATAATTGAATTTACTGATCCTGACTACAATACCAGGCGAAATGCCACATACTTACCTGAAGTTGCTGCACATGAAGGTAGGTTGTGTTTTTTGTAAGAAAATTAAGTTTGTATTGTTGATTTTATCCGTATACATCATCTGTTCTTTATTATTCAACTAGAATTAAGACAAATATACTACAAAGACGATCTTATCAAAAGTTGACCATGTAATTTTGAAGTCAAACTGAAGCTGTGGTGGCATATTCTAGATACATAAAACTTTTGGTTAGGTTTTCAGATAGAGGTTGAACAAGCTTAAGGAGATACTGAGCAGGACTTCTACCCTCACAGGACTAATAATAATAGCTTCGTTATACGTGAATTTTTTTTCATCCTGTTGGGTAGAACTGAAAAAGTTAAGATGGTTTGCAGGTTCATGAAACAATGTGTTCAATTCTGACACGATGGGTTGGTGAACGATGGGAGTTGATATTTTTGCTTCTTATTTATGCCCCAAACTTCGGAATTTTTGTTGGTGTTTGATGCTTTACTGTTGAGCTGACCATAATATGTCATGTTGGCTTGTATTGCTGTAGTGGATAGGTTAGGGCATTAGCCTTTTCGTGTATATGAAGTCGGCAATATGTTATATTTCAAGCGTACTGAATTGTAACAAGCTAATCAAGTGTTAAGCCTGTGGGGGGGAGCCATTCTTCTCCTTGATATGATAAATGGAAGTGCAAGTTTGAATTGATCACAAATCATGATGCTTTTCAGGTTGGACAAAGCTCGAAGCCATTGACTCCTTAATGCGAAAGGCGGGTTACAATGGTGTAATCAGTGAGTCAGTCCGGCAGCGCATTCGGTTGACTCGCTACCAGAGCACAGCATTTACGATGCACTATGGAGAGTACATAGCGTATGTGAAGAATACCCGAGGCACTGCGCCCACTATTAATGGGTTGAAGCCTGGCAACTAATTGTCCTACATTGCTTTATTTACCATTTGAAGTTTGCTTCCTCAAAAAAGGAATGAATTTCATAGGATATGGGGTGGAATGTTTTAGCCCTCATAAAGCCATTGTTGGTGACTTCTTTGGAACTTCTAATTTTAGGGAAAGAACATCTAAAAGATGAACACATCATTGATTTATTGAGGCTATGATGTTTTGACCCAACATTATCTTTTACTAATTCCTGAATGAAAGTTAAACTGCCTCTTTTGTGCCCGATTTCAGTCTAGCTTAGCTTAGTTCAGTCAGTAACTCCGATTTATTCTTATTACTTCAGTTTGTCAAACCAACTTAATTTTACTGAATTGGTTTTTGTTGAACTGAATTTATTGTTGCTGAACTGAACTATTGTTGTTTTTAAACTGATTTTACTAATTAAAGTGAGCTAAACTTGAACTAGTTTTTGCTGAATTGAACTTATTATTGTTGAACTAAACTAATTTCACTTATTCTATCCGAATTTTTTTTAAGGTGAATTAAAGAAGGTCTAAGCCATTTTCTCTTAATTATATCTTGAATTTAACAATTTTAACCATTAAAAGGTACTTCAAACACTAGTTTTCATCATTATTTGCATTTTTGCTAAGTCCAAACTCTGAAATTCATTTCAAACCTGTTGTTTAAAACGCTCTTTATCTACTCCCCTTCAGTTCTAGAAGCTATAAATTTATCACTATGGTATGTGAATAGTGCATATTATCATGACTATTTTGGAGTTTTTATATATAGGGACGTCAATTTGGGCCAATGAGTCGGTTCGGGTTTGATTTCATGTCAATTTTTTACTGTGCTGAAAAATATCAAAAATAGTGTAAAACTTAAAAGTACTATAAAATATAATTATTGCATATCGGATTAAAATTACAATAAAAGTTAAAACACTTTTTCTTTTTTTTTAGAAATTTCCAAAATACCAATAATTTTGACCAAAACTTATATGATATGCTATTTATTCAAATATCACAAGACAAAAGCTCCTGCGGCCCTTCCCCTCAATTTCTTCATATTCATACGGTAAATCAAAATTGAATCGAAACATAGCAATGAAGATAATATCGAATCCTAACGGCCCGTTTGGTAGTTGGTCATAAATGGTGGTAATGGGAATGAATTTGTGTGTAAATTTGTGAAAAATATCATTGTCCATTCCCATGGTAATGCTAATTTATCATAAAGTGTCCACTTTCCTTCTTGAATTTTCATTCCCATCCAATACCACCTTGTAGGGTGGTAATGAGTGGTAATGAAAATTGCTTCCCTTTGGAGACAAAAACACAAGTTTTGGGATGAGATTGATTGCCCATGGAAAAAAAATGTCTCCCCATGGAGATTTTAAGGGTGCTCCACTAATAAAATTACACTTAAAATTCATTCTCATTACCGCAAATTATTAACGACTACCAAACGGGCCGTTAAGGAATTGCAGTCAACACGGAGTAACTTGGCTCCACAAGAGTTATTGTCCTTTTTGACATGAGAGACATGAACGATTTTGACTCCACAACAAAAGCACACGCTAATAAAGGTCAGGTCACTTTGAGCTATTGTAGATTTATAAGAGAACATTAAGCTAGTATAAAGAGTAGTAACGGCATGTTTGGTTAATTATTACTAGCATTTTTTGTCCGCTATGTGTGTGTCCTATTAATAATTTTTTGTTTCTGAATTAATTATTCATCAATACTAAAAAAAATTGATTCGAAAATACATTTATAATTATTATTAACTTTTTACAATATTTTTCTTAAATCAATGTTTCATTGGTTTTATTAGTTATTTGTTAATCATTATTCAAATATATTATCGAGAAAAAGAAATATAAATTAGAAGAAATTTTGTGCTCAAATAAAGTGTAAGAATTTGTGTATCAGGTTCAATTGTCGAAAAGAATTTGATTTATATAATAGAGATTACAGAAAAATAATTAACATTTAGATTTTAAAATATTATGAATATACTAATTAATATGAAATTCAAGTTTTAATTATTTCTTTCAATTGTGTCAATCAAGTTGTATTATTATTTTGATTTTTGAACAATTCTTTTCTCACACTTAGGTAAGAAGAGGAAATCATTCTCCTTAATTTAATATTTAGTTGAAATTTCAAATTCAATTCCATTATTAACTTGTTCAATATATATTGCAAGTAGGAAGAAGAAAAGATTTATATGATAATTTAATTTCATTTAAGGGTATATTAGACTTTTTATGAGAAGACACCATCTTCCCCCCCTTCATTTATCTAATAGAGATAAATAGTAGCAATGGTAATTTTGTGTAAATTTATAAAGAAATTCTAAGATCAATAGCCATGATAATGAAATATCATCACAAAATGTCAGTTTTTCTTTATAAATTTTCAAATTACTACCCAATACCACTTTCTCAACTGATAATAGATGGTCAAGGGATAGATGTACAAAGTACACAATGTTACCTTGAATTTTCAAATTTTCAAAAAAATGAATATCTGGAAATGAGATAGCATTACCTTGAATTTTTTTAACATATTTATACTACAATACATTACCATTACCGTCACTTATAATTACCAACCAAAGGAGCCATTAGGCTAGTACTTCTACTACTTAACTAAGCAACATCTACTTTCAAATTATGTACAAAGTACACAATGTTACTACATAATACTCCTACTTCTTTGCTTTCCTTTATCTTCTTTGCCCTGCCTTTGCCATCAATGAAGGAACCAACCTAGAAGGTGCAGCCTCTTCAAGCATATGAACGACACTCTTCATAGTTGGCCTAAGCTCGGGAAGCTTCCTAGTGCAAAATATTGCTATCTTCAAAACCTTAATCACCTCTTCATTTTCGGACTCCATGATACTTGAATCTATTATGCTTGATATGACGTTCGAGTTCCTGAGCTTGATGGATACCCAATCAACAATGTCGTTCTCTCGGAATTCTGGCTCATTGATCGGCCTTTTTCCGGTCACCAATTCCAACAAAACAACTCCAAAGCTATATACATCACACTTTTCGTTCACTTTAGATGTGTATCCATATTCTACACACAGAATCAAGCACAAGGAATAAGGATGTTAGTACAAGAAAATGCTTTTTTTGAATTACTATAGTAGTTAGTAAGAGTACTTAAACATGTTTAAAGTTTACATGACTATAAAATTTACCTGGAGCAATATAGCCGTATGTTCCTGCAACTACATGAGTTGAATTTGGACAAACAACATTCTCTTTGACAATCTTTGCAAGCCCAAAATCAGCAATCCTAGGCTTTAAAAATTCATCCAACAAAATATTGCTAGATTTAACATCCCGGTGAATGACTGGTTTCTCATACCCATGGTGGAGGTACTCCAATCCCCTAGCAGCACCCAACGCGATCTCATACCGACTTTGCCAATCTAATGCCGATTCCTCATTACTGTTATGCAATCTATCCCACAAGCTACCATTAGACAGGAACTCGTAAACCAACAAGCTCGAGTCATTGCTAGTTATACTACAATACAACTTCAAAATGTTAATATGCCTTATTGAACTCAATGTTTGAACCTCCATCTCAAACTCCTTCATCTTCCTACTCCTTCCACCATTCTTATCCAATATTGGTGTGCTTGCACGATTCTTCTTCTCATTATCGGAGAAATCGATATACCATATATGTTTAACAGCGAGTTCCTGCCCATCTCGAAGGATGACTCTGTAAACACTTCCACACCCTCCTTTTGCAATCAAGTTCTCTGGCTTGATTGACTTAAGTATATCCTCTTTAGTGAAATTGAGCATATGGTATGACTTCATGTTCCAAAGATCATCGTTGTTGAGTAACAATGAGCGTTTTTTATCCTTCCAAGCAGTATGCAACTTCATGTATACATAACAACTGGTGAAAACAATCAACACAACTATTCCCACCACCAGAAAAATCATGTAATGATCTCGAGGTCTTGATGAACATGGCCTAAAAAGCTTAGAATTTCGACTACAAAGGCCATCGTTACCAATAAAACCTCCATTATATGCCTCAATGGAAAGCGAGCCTGGGATAGGACCAGATAACTTATTGTAGGACAAATCAAGAAGACTAAGACGAAGAGAAGAGAGTGTACTAGGAATTACACCCACTAACTTATTGTGTGACAGATTCAAAGAAGTTATGGTTGGCAACGAACCTAATGATATCGGTATATGACCCGAAAGCGAGTTTTGAGCTAAATTAAGCTCACTAAGATGTAGGCAATCAGCTAGAGAAGCAGGAATATCACCAGAAAGTTGATTCTCATGCAAATAAAGGCTGTTAATATTCTTGAGTTTACCAACACTTTCAGGAACTTCTCCTGTCAGCTGATTTTTGCTCACATCAATCAAAACCAATGATGAAGCGTCAGAAATTTCCACTGGAACAACACCGGATAATTCATTGTTGGAAGCATAAATCTGGAGCAGCTTCTTCGCCTTCGAAATATCTCGTGTGATCGGACCTCGAAGCTGATTATCTGCAATATCAATAGTCTCCAAATTCGGCAACCCCCATATTCCATCAGGAACTTCACCTGTGAGCAAGTTATCACTTACACGAAATCGATTCAACGTCGAACAGGCAGCATAACTCGCCGGAATTTCACCGGAAAAATTGTTCTGAATCATCAGAAGCTTCGTCATAGTCCCTTTCTTACACATATCAGGAGGAATTGCACCAGTTAATAAATTTGTTGAAACATCAATATAATCAAACTCAGCCCATGAACCAATTTTGGCGGGAAGTTTTCCTGTGAGCTTATTATTATACAGAGACAGATTCACCAACCTCTTAAAATCTCCAAACTCCGGCGGAATCGTACCGGAAAAATTATTTCTGTTCAACACAAGAGAAGTAATCTGATTCAAGTATTTGAGCTCAGATAAATCCCCTGTTAAGCTATTAATAGAAGCATCAAACTGCTGTAAATTCGTCAAGTTTCGAAATCCGACTGGGATTTCTCCAGTAAGAGTATTTCCCCATAGTATAAGCTGCCTTAGATTCTTTAGCTTGGATATTTCTGGTGGGATTGATCCAGATAAAGAATTATTTGACAATTCGAGATCGATAAGTTCAGATAAGTTTCCAATCTCAGGTGGGATTAGTCCTGAAATGCTGGTGTTATACAAATGCAGCAAATTTAATTTCTGTAACTGAGTGATTTGTTTAGGAAACAGAGTGATATCAAAAGGGTTATCACCTAAGCTAAGTTGGATGATTTGAGTAATATTAGATAGAGAATTCCAAGGAAAAACACCAGAAAAACCACTTAATTGTAAGTATAAGTACTTTAATTGGTTTAAAGGAGAAATGTCAGGAAATGAGCCAAAAAAGTTGTTGTTACCCAAGTTTAAGTACTCAAGTTGAGTGCAGTTTCTGAGGTGGGGAGTGATGTTGCCTGAGAGAGAATTGAACCCGAGATCGAGTTTTTGGAGGGATGATATAGAGCATATTGCTTGGAAATGAATGGTGCCTGATAAGGCCTGTTTCGAGAGGTCGATACCGGTTATGTTTCCGGCTTGATTGCAGGAAATTCCGGTGAAATTGCAGGTGGGATTTGAGGGGAGCCAAGAAGAGAAGAGGTTTACATTGGTGGTTTGAAGATGGGATTTGAAATTTAGGAGGGAATTGAGTTGGTTAGAGGAAGTTGAGGTGAGGAAACAGAGGAGAAAGATGAGGATAGTTGAACATGAGATAGATGGATGCATAGTGCAAAGGAAAAATTTGGTTGTAAATTGTGAATTGGATAGAGATTTTTTGATTTTAGTATGTGTGTAATCGAATTCATTGGTCTTATGTTCGTACTCAAACCTACCGTCCAGTACTATTTTTGGATCCGCCACTGAGGTGGAATAAAGATGAGCGAAAAGTAAACAAGATGTAAAGAAAACGGCCTGTTTTTTTTTTTTTAATTAGGAAAGATAATTGATCCGAAAACCAACCCCTACGAGTCTGCAGGATATCAGTTTAAAGGTTGAGTACAAGGCTTAACAATCTAGAATTAAATGCTCAACATATTGTTGAGATGAGGATTCGAACCCTCCTCAAATTCGAGGTCACCACTGAGCTACCATCTGTCCTTCTGGTTGATAGCCAATAATACATGTGGGTCCAAAATACAGTTAGGCTTGCTTGAGTATGTGTGTGTCAAGATTTTTAGTCAATATAGTTTTCCCATCTTAAACGTGTAATCTGTGGATGTATATGCATTGATGAAGGCAAAATTCCTATTGTATATTTGTAATTTTGTATACCTTTATTCTTCTCTTTTTTTTAGGGGGTGCACCTTTCTTCTTGTCTCCGTCAAAAAGGAAAGAAGTTCCAAAAACAAAAAAGACTTAATGTGTACAGATTCAACCTCTAAATCTGTCAATTTCTTCTAGTAGTTTCTGCGATATTGCAGTCGACTAATAGATTTTGGAGTGGAGTTCTAGTTAAGGGACATAATAGGTAAATAAAAAGTGACTCTTTTTATTATAAGATATCTTATATTTGTTGATGTACAACTTTTACGTATGATTATCTCTTTTTTTTTTTTACAGCAACTATTATTATCTTTAATTGTAGACTATCGAAAATTGATGAATGGTTGAAAACTAACATTAAAGAGACATTCACCAATACTCCCTCCATTTCAAAATATAAGTCGTTTAAGGTTTTTGCACATAGATTAAGAATTTAGTTAGTTTTAGTTAGATTTGTATAGGTAATAAGAATTGACATTAAGGCCTTGTCTGGTTGACAAAACAAATCATGAGAAGTGCAAATTCCTAGGAAGTAGAAGTATAAGAAGTTGTTTGGTTGGCAAAACCATGAGAATTTGCACTTCCTAGGAAGTTCTACTTCCTCCAAAATGGAGGAAGTTACTTACCTAGGTCCCCCTAGGTAAGTAGAGCTTCTCATAGGAAGTTCTACTTTCCATTATCTACCAAACACAATTTTACACTTCCTAGGAATTTCAAATACATGGAAAAAGTAACTTCCTAGGAAGTATGACTTCCCAAATACAACCAAACAAGGCCTAAATATTGTATTGATAATAGAAAATAATCTATAATCTTATCTTGATAGTATAAAATTGCATTTAATTTTACATTGGTAATGTAAAACGCCTTATATTTTGAAACAAAATTTTTTAGCTAAAATGCCTTATAATTTGAAACAGATGGAGTACTGTTGAATGAATTCCTTTTTTTTTTTTAACTGCTACCCATCTTTTGTAGGTGGACGGCATTTATTAATATAGTATATACTAACTTTTTTTCTTACATATTCCTATTAATAAAAAGCATGGTCAAAGTAACGTAAATAATATAAATATTGAACAGTTGTAGTTATTTTGGAACTAAGGAAGTAATATAATTTTTCAAGAAAAAGTTATATGTTATGAATAGAAATATTAAACGTTTAATAAATTTATAACGTGGAAAATTATTTTAAAATTCCAACTTAGAATACTTCTTCTATTTCATATTTAATCGATAAACTTTGCATTTTGTCCTTCCCATATTGGCATATTCATTGATATATTTCTTGCAATGACAAGGTTCCACAACTCTTATATTATTGAACTCTTTTTATAAGGACCGAAATAATAAGAAAAACAATAATAAAGAAGCAAATTTCTCACTCATCTCCTGAAAAAAGTTAAGGCTCTACAATCCACTAACTATAATAAAAAAGTGAAAAGTCACAAGAACAATCCAAACTACTGGTTGTCTTCCCGTAATAATCCCAATTATGGGTTACCTTCCCCACATGATCTCAAGTGTCCCTCCCTCTTACAACCGACTAAAGTTTGAGATATCGTTTCTTTGACATTTGAAATCGATTTTTCAGATCACTGGATTACATTGAGAAGGTACCACCATAGTTAATATATTATTTTAAGATAATCATCCATATTTCAGATTACTCATGTGAATTTTTCCTAGAAAATACGTCGTCGGTACTAATACCAACATAAGTATTGAACTTCATCAGTTGATTATCATCAAGAACTTCATATTTGGATAAGATTCATTCAAAGATAGAATTGAGAGAAGATGTCAATTAACAAAAGTAAAAATAGCTTGCAACAAGATTTGAACCCGTGACCTCTTGCTATTATACATGACACAATTACCATCTCAACCAACTTTTAGTTATGTTTTAAGTGTCCACATTATTATATTTGTACCTTTTCAAATATCGAGTTTTCCTTAATATATTTTAGTGGGATTGGAAAAAAATGCATATCAAGTCAGAAACACAATATCAACCCGGGGCAACGTCGAGGCCAAAATACTAGTTATTATCTAAAACAACACTTTCATTTTGTACATCATGATTCATGACTTGTTCATCATATCAATAATGAAGGCCCGTTTTATAAGTAATTCTGAAACAAAAGTAAGAGTATATGCGCTCCATTGCTAACAATAGGCCCATATGTCTTGTTCATGAAGGCCGGTTTTTATAAGATATTGTGCAAATGATCCAAACTGTGTTAGGCCCAAACCAATTAATAAGGATGGAAAATGTGGACTTCTGGACTAATATAGTAATATATGTGGCTCGGTTCATCCCTTCTTGAGTAAATCTTAATAGAAGTGAAAAATTGTAGAACTGAACTTCTATACATCGCCCCACAATTACTTAAAATCGCCACAAAAAAAGTTGAAATTACATTTATAACCTTTTTTTTTCCTTAAATCACTACCACCATCCCCCTCTTACCAAGCTGCTGCCACCACCACCACTACTCACCTCCTGCCAGGCTGCCCCACCACCACCACCCACCTCCCACCTCCCACCTCCCACCTCCTGCCAAGCTTAGGAATTCATTACACCGAATATTTATTAGATTAGTTTTGATAAAACAAGTCTTAGGAATTCATTAAATACTGAAGATGAATACAATGAGGTATATTAGATTAAGTTTAGATATCATCTTCTAGTTGAACATATTACACTAAACCAGCGAAGCCAGTCTCGGCTCCCAGCAGCACCATTTTTTTTAAAAAAAAAAAATCACCACCACCATCCCCACCCTGCCGCCACCACCACGACCCACCTCCTGCCATACTACACCACCACCACCCATCTCCTGCAACGACATTCCCCACCACTGCACCACCGCAGCGGACGTTGCGCAAACCAGTGAAATTTTTTTAGGCCATGGGCGAACGTCCGTGGTGGATGTTCGCCCCATGGCCCGAACGTCTTGCCTGGACGTTCGGACCATGGGTGGAACGTCCACCACGGACGGTCGCCCCATGGCCCGATCATCCAGGCAAGACGTTCGGGCCATGGGGCGAACGTCCACCACGGACGTTCGCCCATGGCCTAAAAAATTTTTGCCAGTTTGTAGGTGGGTGGTGGTGGAGGTTGCGGGAGGTAGGTGATGGCGGTGGAGGTGGCAGTGGGGAGGTAGGGGGTGGCCGTGATATTTCATCCTTGTCCTCAACTCCTCCATCTGACGAGATAAAGGCAGGCTCCAGTGAAGATAACAGTGGCGGTGGCCACAGTTCAAGAAGGAAAGAGCTTAGTCTTAGTCAATGTGCATCGAGATTTCCTGGGGCTAGTGGTGGTGGGGTGGTGGGGTGGTGGGTGGGGTGGAAAAGAGAAAAGGGTAAAATGGACTATAAAAATGAATTTGGGGCGATTTTAAGTATTTTTTTGGGCGATGTTTAACAAACCCCATTGTAGAATTGTTTGATAGACATAAATTTAGGAAGTGCTACTTTTTAGAAAACTTTTCCTATTAATAGAAAAAATTGTTTATAATAAGTCAATTTTTGGTTGATTTTCTTAAAATAAGTCAATCTTTTGATTATCTTAGAATAAGTTAACTTTCTATCTACTTCTGTTGTAAACGAGTTAAGGACTTTGAAATTGTGATACGTGTCACATTTTAATAGGATGACATTGTGATTTAACTCATTTATAGCAAAAGTAAATACAAGGTTAACTGATTCATAATTAATCGAAAGGTTAACTTATTTTAAGAAGAACGCACAAATGTTAGCTTATTAAAAATAATTTTTCCCTATTAATATAGGGAGTCGACTTACAATCTCTATTAAGTAAGTGGGGATTCTCATGGTACACTCGACCAAATAACATTTTACACTTCTCATTGGTAATAAGATTGTACATGATTTTACACTTTCGACTTTCAGCCAAACAATCACAATGTTAAAGTGGAAGCATATAATGGTTTGGTCACGATTGATGATTACTTAAATACAAATTCTTGGGTGTAATTGTTACACCATAATTCATGATGTAACAATCCACAAATCAACACTTCTTCAGTAAAAAAAAAAAAAAAAACTCAAATGACATGTAATAAATGACAAAATGACATGAGATACATGTCATTATTTGTATAGTTAACATCATTATTTGTATAGTCAATATCATTCTTGTTAAAGTTTGTTATTATACATGTTACACAATAAGTTATGATATACTCCCTCCGTCTTTTATTAGTTTACCCCTTTCTTTGGGGCACATTTGCCGAGATACTAATTTGAACCTTAATATCTCTAATTTTCGATAAGCAAAAATTACAAAAAGTTGATATTTGAATAATACACATTGAGACGAATCCAACAAGATCTCACATGACTATATTTTTCCTTAAATACAAATTACAAAAGATAGTCAAAGTCATGTATGTGAATAGTGTCAAAAGTCAAAAGAGGTAAACTAATAAAAGACGGAGGGAGTAACATATTACACTCAACACGAACTCTTGATTAAAAAAAATCAGTTTTAGTACAAATCTATGTAGTATTGTGATTGTCAATTTGTCACGTTGGGTAAGTACTCTTGAAGGCTAATACTCTATGTGATATATAAACTAGTTATTATGCCCGGGCAACGCTCGGGGTAAGAAAAATTTTCATTTATTAATATTATAAATTAAGATGATAACACTTAATGTTATTTGGTCTAGTGGTTAAGACTTTTGTATATGTTCTTGAGGTCTCGAGATCAAACCCTATACTACGCAATTTCTATTTTTTAAAATTGTAGTGGATTACATGGAGTAAAACTCCCTTAGGGAGAGTGCCACGTGGCACCGTTTCTTGTTTGCGCACGCCTTTTAATATATTAGTATAGATAGAGTCCTAATTAATCCTATTTATATACTAAAATGGCTAAATCTATTAACTCTGCACGCAATATATATCCTGTCTCAATCTTTTGGGCACAACGTAACCACTTTCTATTTCAACATCAAACAGATTTTTCTTTAATTTGCTGCCATTTTTCGACATCAGTTTAATTACCATGATTATGAATAGAATAGCACCCTTTTTGTTCTTACCCTTTTGTTTACGTCCTTGGGAACATTTAGCTACAAGTGGGAAATGGGTTGTTCACATGAGAATTAGTGCATCATATTATATGTGTGGTATTAAGTGCTTTTTATTACTATCACTATATGATAATTCAACTTTTGACGAGTTTGGTGTCTACATGAAAAGACTAAAGTATACTACCTCCGTTCTTTTTTAGTTGCAACGTTTGACAAATTGCACTATTTATGTTATCTTATTTGACCACATTTATTAATTTATATGTTAAACAAAATATAGTCATGTGGGGTCTTGTTTGATTCGTTTCGATGTAAGCTTTCATAATATCAAATTTTCATAATTTTTACTTACATACAATTAGAGATAAAACGATTTGAAATTGTACATTGGCAAGCGTGAAAGTCAAAACGTTGCAACTAAATAAAAACAGAGGTAGTATATCTTCATTCACATAATAATTAAATAAAATTTAAATAATGATGCAACATTATTTTATCAATAAATTTCATTACATATGCACGTGATTATTTAATGTTTGTTAAATAGAAATGATGATAATTTATTTCTCAGAGAAACTTTAGCCTTGTTTGACAATTAACGAATAGTTGTTAGCTGATTGTATTAACTTATTTAACTAGCTAATTGTATTAGCTTTTTATAAAAAAAGTATTTGATAACAAAGATAATCTGTCATATGTCCACATTCTACACGTTAGATTTTGTTTCCTATGTTCTCAATCTCGACATAGCTTTTCATTTTAAAATGTTCAATTTGACAACTAGGGAATTCTTTGTTAGAAAAAACGTATACCTCATAGTAGGTGACTAATTAGATATGCATAATATCAAAACCAAAAATTATATATAAAAAAAAAGGAATTATTTGATAAGACTTTAGAGGTAATATGGTGTAAGAGTATCTCTTTTATTCTTTTAAAAGAAGTATTAGGGTTGAATTTGTTGATTGACATACATCATCTATATCAAATTTATATTCAAACAAATATCTAAAACCAAATATTGTCAAAATTATATATATATACTACTATCACTGCTAATAGTACTCAATTTTTTATTAACTATTGTTTTGACCTAATCGACAAAACTTTACTTATTACCTAAAACGTTACTATCAAACACTTCCTTCGTTTCCTAAAAATCTTCCTTGTTACTATTCCTATAGATACCAAGGAGGATTCATTTGTGTGGGGTATGGGATGGGTAAAGTAAGAGAGAGAAAGGGGTTAAGATAAATAAACAAATAAAAAAAGCTTAAAGTAGGAGAGAGAAAGGGAGTAAAATTGAATTAATAATATAATGGTGGACCATATAAAAGGGACATGAAAGGGTAAAAAGGAAAAAAAAATTCTAAATAAGGAATAAAGTAAAAGAGGGAAAATATTTTGGAAACGCACTTAAACGACAATAGGGAATTGATCACATGTATACTTTGGTATTTTGAACCCAAATATTCTTAAATCGAATTTTGAACTATTTTATCATCCCCAAGAATCACTTAATTTCTATGCCAAGATATTGGGTAGAAATAAAGGGGATCCTTTATTAGGGGTTTTCCGAATTTATTGAATTTCTTAATCAATTAACTAAAGACCATTCGAGAGAGGATTTAGTTGATTGATTAAGTAATTATTCTTGAGGACCATTCGAGAGATGACTCGAGTATTTTAGAGGGAAACTAAATCTTGCATGATCGTCTCCATTTCTTCACAATCGTATCAACAATCATTGTCCGTTCTTATTCATACTAGTAACCTTAACTCTAGTGCGTGTCTTCCTATTTGATATTTAAACTCGTGTTATTTGCTAGTTCTAGTTTTTAGCTAGTCATAGTTGTTACCAAACTTTTTCAAACCCCAAATACCCTTCAATTAGGTAATTTAGACTTGATAAACTTTAATTAATCTCATTTTTCCTGTGGATCGATCCCTTACTTACCCTTACTATTTTCTTAGTAATTGCTTGTTAGGACTTATAAATATTGTTTGGAAAGTGATTTTTGGTGTCTTAACGACACACTAAAAGCCTCTTATCACTATGCTTGCATGCCATGTTAACATTTTTTTTCTCAACTGGTTATTTATTAGTGTTACAAAAAATTTGATTCAAACAGATATCTATAATTATATAATTTTTTAACATGTTTTCTTAAATTAATGTTTCGTTGATTTTTAGTTAATTTATTCATCATTATTCAAATACAGTATTGAGAGAAGAAAATATGAAGCAAAAGAAAGCTTGTGCTCAAATAAAGTGGAAGAATTTGTGTATCAAGTTCAATAGTTGAAAATATTAATAAAGTGAAAGAGTTTGATTTATATAATAGAGATTGCCGAATAATAATCAATATTTAGGTTTTAGAATATTATCAGTATAATTATGAATATGAAACTCAAGTTTTTATTTTAAGTGTCAATCAAATTATATTGTCAATTTAATTTTTTATCAGAGTTTTTCACAGATATGTAAGAAGAGGAAATCATTCTCCTCAAAATTTTAAATTCAATTCCATTATTAACTTGTTCAACATATATGACAAGTAGGAAGAAGAAAAAATTATTTAATATATATGACAATTTAAATTCATTAAGGGTATACCAGAATTTTTGTAAGGGGGCCGGGACCCATATTCTTCCTGCCCTCTTCACTTATATAATAGAGATCTTCATATTTGCATTTTATGTGGTCTCTAGTCCATTCCTTTATTTGATCATTAATATCTTTTATCGTAAAATTATAAAAGATACAGAAAATTGATATTGTAAATATATACGTCGGCATGAATCCAACAAATATATGATAATATATTGTATATAATATATATATAAATCACCACATACTGCCAAAGTTTTTAAACTTTGAGCGCAATCAATGATTGTCCTATAGTTTGTAATCATCAATTATTTTATTACTTTCTCATTCTTCCACCCACCCCACCACATTTCCTCTCTCCTCCAATTCCTTTTTTTTGCTCCTCTTTTTCTTGAGTTTGTCTAGGCAACCAACCGTTTGAGTCTTTTAGGAGACTCAAACAGGGGCAATTTGGTCATTTTAAGCTTTGGAAATTTCACTCGCGTGTTGTTTGGTACCAATGCTAGGTTAGATTGGTACATTGTCCGAAAATTTTGATACCAAAGTAAGGTTGCTTGGTACCAATCCTGATAACAATGTGATACCAATACCAGGTTATAATGGTACCAATGTGAGTGTTTGAGTCTTTTTTGGACTCAAACAGTTGGTTACCAAGGCTTTCTCCTTTTTCTTGGCCCATCATGAAGAGATGGACATCAATTTTTTGCCCAAATTTTTTCTCTCTCCTAATAAACTAATATTACTTTTATACTATCTTTCCTCATAACCCACAAAAAGGACAACGGCTGGGAGTACTCTCAAACTTGAATAGTACTCCCTCCGTTTCCTAAAGATCTTCCCTCTTTCCGTTTAAGGGTGTTTCCAAAAGATCTTCCCTCTTTTGCTTTATTCCTTATCTGGCAAAACAAAGTTCCCTATTTACCCTCTCATGTCACTATCATATGGTCCACCATTACATTATTAATTCAATTTTACTCCCTTTCTCTCTCCTACTTTAACCCTTTTTTATTTGTTTATTTATCTTAACCCCTTTCTCTCTCCTACTTTACTCACACCATGCCCCATACAACTTGATTTTTCTTGTTGGTATCTGTAGGAACAGTAAGTGGGAAGATCTTTAGGAAATGGAGGGAGTAAATAGGAAAATGGGTGAAAATAGGTAAAGAGTTTACCAAAATACTACATGTAATTAGACCAAAAATGGGAAAAAGTTTTACATAGCGCACTAAAATGAAAAACAACGGAAGAATTCGTTTCGAAGAAAACTTACTTTCCGTCTATAAAAAAACCGAATCTATGAAAGAATCTCTTTTCCCTTGTTCTTTTAAACAAGACCGACTTATAGATTTTTTTAAATGATGTTTCTAACTTTTGCCACAAGTTATAGGTTAAAAATTTTAAGATTTCATTAAAGAAATAGTACAACAAGATTCTATTTAGAGATAATAAATAAAGATAGATACTTAAGATAGAAATAATCATGTAAGATTTTTTTAGTTTGATTGAATTTTGAAATTAAAACTTCTTGTATAATGATATTTTATATCTGATTTTTAATGCTCTGAACCTATGCCTTGTAGCATAGGTTTGAAAAATCCTTGTAATTTATATTAACATACCATAAGAGAAAATCACAATCAGATTTCATTTTTGACATCATTAAAAAAGTTAGGTTTAACAAAAAAAAAACATAGGAAGAAACAACTAAAATGACCTTAGACTAGTACCAAGAGAACAACTCTCACAAATGGAGATATAAATTAACAGAAAGTTAGAGCGTGCATTAAAAGGTTTTCAGAAGAGTAATATAACAATAGTGGGATCATGTTAAAAATAAAAGAGTTCAAATTAACTTGAAACAAATACCAAAAAAATATTCAGACTATTTTGGAATAAAGGGAGTACATACGTTAAGTTTGTTAGGTGTGATCAATGAGAGATCCGCATATCTCACTCCAAGGCACGTAAACTACGCTTTCTTATTAGTTTAACTTAGCCCCTTTAGGATCACCAGGTTACCACGAAATAATTAACTAATGAGATACAATGGAGAGAACAATCCACTTAGATGATCTTCTAAGTGAATCAACAAGAACTTGTGTTTTGTGTTTGTGAAGAACACTCAAGAGAAGTTTGCAAGGTTTCTCTTAAGCAAAGCAAGAAGATTCGAGAGTATAGAAAATTCTGATTTTTCTTCTAACCCTTTCCTCATACGAATCACAAAGGTTATATAGGAAATATACCCTTCATAGATTAGAGTGGTTACTTTCATAACCCCCATCTTAATAACTAATCAAAGACCTTTAATCCACTGATTTAAGGACCCTAAAAGTCATTAAAATGAAAACGTACACATCACAACGGTTAAAAAATGTCAAGTCATCTTTTCACGTTCCAAGGCAGAAGACAGGTCGCGACTCGCGATGCCTGTCGCTAGAGATGGAAATGGATGGGATTCGGGGCGGGTGGAGCATCACCCGCATCTGTCACCCGCATCCATCCGCTCCACTCGCATCCATCCATCCCTCACCCACCGGGTGAAATGGGTGGGTCGGGTGATAAACGGGTGAAGCCATGTAGTATATTTTCTAATGAAATTTGTGATATGATATACATGATATAAAATATTTCTATCAAAAATATAAAAAGTAAGTAATTTTACATGTAAAACTTAATAAATGGGTGATGGGTTGGAGGTTAAACGAATGATGGATCAGGTGACGGGTGAAAAAAATTCTCACCCACCACCCGCTTTCCATCCATTTAAATCGGGTTTTTCATCCATTTAAAAAGTCGGGTTAAACGGGTGATGAATGATCCATCACCCATTTCCATCCTTACCTGTCGCGACTCGCAACGGCCCCCAGGTCGCGACCCGCGACCAGCTTCTGTTTTTCCCTTGTTTTCAACGTGATTTTGCCACTTTGTGTACTCTAATCTTTTGCATACTAGACCTCCTCCTCTTCTAGTATAAAACCATATGTGTAACGCCCCGACCTCTAAACATCATTTTTAAGTTAATTAATCAATTATTGGCAGCGGAACTTAGATGGTCGGTGCGCTACTGCCGTATTTTCCGTTCGAGAAAATACAAGGCAAACATCCGTTCATATATGACGCTAAACATATTATAATTATTAAAATAAGCATCTTAATCATATTAATATAAATATATAAGCATAGATGATTACGTAGTTATAGTTAAACTAAGTTCGTGTTCTAGTGATCATAGATTTAGATTACATAACCAATATAATTTTCATAATGTAAAGTAGTTGGCCATCCTCACTTCTACGCCATCCCGTCATCTTCATTAGTACCTAAAACCAAAAGCAACATCGTGAGCCGAAGCTCAGTAACATACTACCCTAACAACGTAAATTCATTTCAATTCATTTTATTTGCAAACAGGGAGAAGAGAATATAGTAAAACGTATTTCAAATTCGTAATGAAATAATAGCAAAGTAAACAATTATAAATAGCATCGTGATACTTCATAAGTTCCCATTATCTTTTCATCTTTTAGCTTGGTAACTGGCGAGTATAGGCATGTGATGACCCTCAAGGAGCCCAGCTCCCTTTTTGGGTACACCACCATGTGATGATCCTCAAGGAGCCCAGCTCCCTTTTTGGATACACCACCATGCGATGATCCTCAAGGAGCCCCGCTCCCTTTTTGGATACACCGCTCGCACCAAAATAGCATGCGGTACCCCTCAAGGAGCCCAGCTCCCTTTTCGGATGTACGGCGGGTGCGAAGATACGTGCACGACCATAAAGTAGATAAGCGTAACATTATACTGCCAGAACCTCTTTCACTTTTATTTATCATGTTTCGTTCGTTTAGCATTCATCGGCATAAGCCATAGATCTTTCATGAATCATACTTGAGCATCAATAAGTCATAAGATCATCATTTACGAAACTCATTCAAAAGCAATTTAATCCCACAATCCATATAAGAATCACATCGCAAAATCCTTTACATAATTATAAACATCATTTCATAAACACATTTCGAAGGGGATCGTGGGTGTTAGCAATAGATGTTACCTCGGTTCCTGCGTAATAACTTGAAAACCGGGGGAGGCTGTAATATCCTTTCCGTTTAATCTAATCATGAAATGACGCAACAAAATATAAATATTCGATTTATTTTAACAACTGGCCTTTAGTTATTATTAATACTTTTTATTATCGAAGATCGTTGGTGATTACTTATATTTATTATTTAAGCTTACGTTACTTTAATTAATAGATTTATAATTTAACGTGTCATATGTTATACCATTAAGTACCTTGTTCAAATTTAATACGTAAATTATCTCTAACAAGTTAATAAAACAATTTCAATTATCGTAACCTAGCAAATCGTAAATTACTAATGTTCATTCATTATTTTCATATTACAAGAATAAGTTGACAATTATTATTACAAGACATGATATATTGGTTTTTTTTTTTTTCTCAAAAGAAACATTTAGCTAATGAATTAAGGGCATGAATTAATAAGGTAAAAATATATAATAAGAAAATTCAGATTGGAGCCCAATTAGAGTTCTATTTAAATACTTGGGCCTAGATTAATATCAACTCATTAAAAAAACTTGGAAGTATGAATATATTTCATACCTCTTGAGCAGACACAAAAGGAGAGCAGAGGAGGGAGCTCGAGATGGGCTAGCAGTGGGGTGGGACTCCGACCGTGAGGCAGCACGACGGTGGTTCGTCGGAGTTGGTCGACCACGGTGGTCCGATGCAGCAGCAGCTGCGGCGAGAAACAAAAGGTGAGGCGCGACAGAGAGAAGAAGAGGAAGGGCGAGCGAGAGAGAGAGTGTATGCGAGAGGAGAGAGAAGATGGCGGTGCGGTGGTGAGGTGGTGCTATGGTGGCGCACAGGAGGCGCGGAAGAGCTTCGGTGGTGTGTGGGTGGTGGTGGCCGGAAGAAATAAAAGCAGAGGAGAGACTGTAGGTTGCGAAAAAACAGGGGTCTTTGTGGTGGTTTTTGGTGGCTTTTTCCGGCGATGGTTGGAGTGGGTTTCCGGCGAAGACTCAAGTGGTTTGAGTGAATGGTTTGAGGAGATGAACATGGCTATTTATAGCCATAGTTGAGTTTCAATTTCTGCCCAAATGAATTGATGGAATTGAATTACCAAAAATGGGTTATTGGGTGATTTTGGTTGAGAAATGAATTTTCTATGAATATGAGTTTGATTGAGCAAGGATAATCCATTTTAGAGTTAGAGTTCATGGGTGGGTTTGAGTATAAAAATCAGATTTTTAGGTGGATTTGAATTGAATTGAAGTTTCTAATTGCAATTGAGTTTGTTTATGTGAAAAAATTCTGTCATGGGTCAAAATCCCTTGTCGGGTTGTTTGGGAAGGAAAAATGGGATGAATTGAAATGTAATGAACAGTAGTTTTTCTGTTTTCTTTTGATTTCCCCCCCTTTTTTTTTTTTTCTTTTTCTTTTTCTTTTTCTTTTTCTTTTTCTTTTCTATTTTTTCTTTTCCTTTTTATTCTTAATACTACTAATTTGTATAGTAACCAATTAATTTATTGTTATTGTTTAATCTAACAAAACTTTAATATTATTTGTAACTTTAACGATTTAATTATCATTATGTGGTTATAGATTAACAAAATTTCAATAATAACTTATGATTAAAGAAAAATTTTAACCACTAATTATTATTATTTAATTTAGGCGAGTTTAAATTTTCGGGATATTTCAATATGAGTATCAAACCCATTACTCTATAAATGTTCCAACAAGATGGCTAATAATTAGGCAAAAATCAAAAGAAAAATTGAGGACAAGACATGAAAAATAGGAGCTAGGTGGAAAAATCGAATAGTTTTTCCATTTACTACAAACCAATATGGCTAATGCTGCTCTTGATCTTTACTTTTGCATTTTAATTTGTCTCTTAGACCCATCTAAACCTGACCCAACTAAAAGATATTTTTTCTATCCATATGAGCCACGAAGACATTACAAAGAAGGAGAAGGAAAATTCGAAACTATGACATATCGTTCACAGCATCTTAATCTTAATCACTAGATCAAGACATTTTTAATAAAGATATTCTAAGCATGCTGTGAACAAATAATGAAATTATTATGATTTATGCTCACAACTTTCCACATGTTTTAGACTCTACTTTTTTGACAAGTGAATGAGTGATAACTGATATTTCACTAATATGGACAAACTATGAGTATGTAGGGATGGGCAAGGGTAGGGTCTGGGTCGGGTCCAGCTGGATCCTAGACCCGGACCCTAAATATTTTTAAAGACCCAGACCCGGACCCTAAGGGTCTGAAAAAATTGGACCCTGACCCTTAGGGTCTGGAGGGTCTAGAGGGTCTGGAGGGTCCAGGTCTAAATTTTTTATTTTGCTAAATTTTCAACATTATTAATATCAATAATCATCTAAAATTCGCATGAAACAAACACAAAAAATCGCATGAAACAAACACAACCATATAAATTAAAAAAAAAAACGAAACAAACACAAACACAAACTTATAAACTGAAAAAAAAACGAAACAAACACGATTCACAAACATATAAACTGAAAAAAAAACGAAACAAAAATACAAACATACAAACTGAAAAAAAACGAAATGAACACAACTTACATAAGAGTTTAGAATGGTGTTTTAGTTTAGGTTTTAGTCTTTTAGAAAATCAGTTTGTTTTTTCAAAAAAAAAGTTAAAATGTATATATTACATAAGTTTAGGGTCTAAGGGTCGGGTCTGGGTAGGGTCTGGGTCCAAAACTTTAAGACCCGGACCCGGACCCTAAAAAATTTACTTGGACCCAGACCCGGACCCGGATCCTTAGGGTCTGAAAAAGTTGGACCCAGACCCTTAAATTAAGGTCGGGTCCAACAGGGTCTGGGTAGGGTCCTGGACCCATGCCCATCCCTAGAGTATGTATTAGTTACCATCTCCATAAATCATCTCAACTTTCCTCTTTATTGGGCTACTATTACTAATGACAAACCACATGATTTGATAGTATGACAAATGCCTGGACCAGATCTTTATAAGTCGACTCAATTAATCTTTCGCGGAACATGTCTTTTGGGAATATATGATAAAGAACTCCACTTTCAAGAGCATGTATTTCACACGAATCAATCACACCAATTGCATTAAAGCTTTATGGTGAATACCTGTATTCTCATCATAATAGAAGCGATAAAGCAACGAATAATTAAAAAATAATCAACAAGAATAAACATGATTTACTAATAATGTGTTATCAACTTTCATAAGTAAATGAGACACGTTATATTATCTTTAGGAGATAGAGTATAAATTATAAAATATAAAGGCAGAAGTTAATTATGAGGTATATATAATACCATTCTAATTAACTTAAACAGATTGGTCTAAATTCAAATTAAATTAGAATCTTCTTTAACTCATACTCAATGACAATAGTCTTATTTAATTAATTACTGGTTGTGATGAATATTATGGCGTGGTAAAATTCAAAAACTATTAAAGATATGATTTAATTTTAATATAAAAGTAGACCTAGTCACTAAATGGATTAAAGTAGTCACTGAAAGAAATTAACCTAGTCACTATTGGTCTAATTCTCTTTTTAATATTGGGCTTACCATTGCTTAATTTTAAATTAAAAGTAGATGGTTTCTTATAAGACAAACTCGGTAAAATTTGAGTCAAATCAAACACAAAGTTACCAAATCAAATTTAGCCTGTGAGAGGATAAAATCGATCAAAACTAGGCTAAATGGCAAGACAGGGTACTTAAACAAGAATGCATGATACAGACTACTCCCTCTGTTTCATTTTAATATACACACTTACACTTTTCATGCATGTCAATGCAAAATTTTGAGGACATATATCTTTAGTTTTGTATTTGTAAAAATTATAAAAAATACATATTAATAATATACATGTTATGATGAATCTAACAAGATCCCACATGACTATATTTTCATCCGCGTATAAATCACAAATGATGGTCAAAGTGAAATTTGTGAATAGTGTAAAATATCAAAGTGTAACCATTAAAATGAAACGGAGGGAGTATATAGGAAATCTTCTGAAACAAACTAAAACCATATATTAGCATTTTGATATTTTGTATATACATCACATTGTTGATTTGGAAGGTCAGCTTAGGAGCTACAATGACAATAATTCCTAGAAGACTATATGATAAAATATCACAAGTAATTTATATATATCTTGAAACCTTTAAATTTTCAACTCCCCCATATACTATCTAAATAAAAATTTTAAAAAAAAAACAAAAAAAAAACTAATCAACTAATTAAATTATTTTCATTAAACCCATGAATGTTCTTCCAAGAATCTTCCCTTTGCATCTTCAATTGTTTGTAGAAGTTAACAATAAAAGTTTCTGCCTTTACAAACAATTTATCATCTTCATAAACTTTCTCTTCTTCTTCTTCTTTTTCTTCTTGTACATATTCTTCTACTTCAGCATCACTTTCATGTCCTCCAATAAAGAACATACTTGGTGTTGAAGGACACTTTTTAATCATCTTTTTAACCTCATCAACACAAGCAATAACTTTCTTATTTAACACTGATGAATTTTCAACCAAAGTTTTTTCTTCCATTTTCATATCATTTTTTTTCTCCTCAAAAACCCTACTTTTAGTTCTTGCATTAGTACCTCCTTTGGTGTTCTTAATCATGTCCTCTTCAAGGTTTTTATTCAACGACGACGACGACGACGACGACGACGACGACGATGACGACGATGAAGAGATAGATGAGAGAAATCCAGCTTCAACACCAAGAACAACTATAAGAACATTGATGATGAAGTAAAGGTAAGTGGATCTAAATGAGGAAGATAGAAGAGGAGTTATTGATATAAGTGTTGCTATAAGAGATAATGTTAAAACTTGAGTTTTCTTAGATTTTTCCATGAGATTGTAGTTTTTTTTGTAGGAGATTGTGTATGTAGTAGTGGTAAACAAGCTATTATAATGGCTGCTTATATATAGAGGAAAGAATTTAGCATATCTCTTTTTTTTTAAAAAAAATTAAATTAAAGTGAGATGGTGGTTGATTATTTAGGACAATAAGAAGAAGAAGGAAAGAATATTATAGTGTTGGATAAGCATCTAGAATGTTTGTCACACTTAAGTACCTCAAAAGTAGATCATGGTTCTTTTGGAGGATACTTATATCTTTCTTCCGTTTTTTTTTAAATACAACAAATAAATATTTTATATCTTATGAGTAATATTTATTTATTGCATTTAAAACGAAACGGAAAAAGTAATAGAATTTTCACAAACTACCTCTTCAATGGACCTAAACTTTTAGTATATGTATGGTAAACAATTTTGAAGTTAATCAAATGGACCTAAACTTTTAGTATATGTGTATGGTAAACAATATTTGAAGTTAAACAAATTTAAAATCATAGGTGTTAGTTTGATAATTGGTTTTTAATGAGTTTTTTATTCTAAAATTTTTGGTTTTGACTTTTTTTTATGGGGTTAAACAATTTGAAAATAAATTTGATAATAATTCTCCCAATAAACTTTAGCCAATCTTTTTTTTTTTAATGAAAATGTTGATTGGAAAAACTTTCTTCTATTATTATATTTTTTTTCCCCTAGAAGTTGGTAATTTTGCTTATTGATAGTCAAGTGCCAACAACTAATTATATTGTACTATATGGTACAGCAAGCAAAAATGATAAGTCTTTTATTCTTTTATTTCATGTGAAATATCTTTCATACGAATTTCAATTCTCAGCAACTTTGGTTTCAAGTTTAATATATATATATATATATATATATATATATATATATATATATATTAATATATATATATATATTATATATATATATATATATATATATATACTTCCTCATTTTTCGCGTATCATATGATTAATTAGAATGCTTCTTATTTTTGTTCATCTTATATAAATAACGAAATTAAGAATTTAATTGGAATCAACTTGAAGAAAGTACTGGGTCCGACTCTACACAAATAGCATCCAGACATATATATTATATATATGTGTATATGCAAAGACATATTCCTTCTCAAGAAGGAAAAATGCGGATATAGTCGAATGGTAAAATTTCTCTTTGCCAAGGAGAAGACGCGGGTTCGATTCCCGCTATCCGCTCAAGGGAAAGTCCATTTATATAAATAGCGACAATATGCTCTTATTCTTAAATTTCTCCTAAATAATTGTTAGACCTAATAGTAGATAGCAATCTTTCTTATTATTGGATCCACATCCCACTAATACGTTTAGAAAAAATATGCTACTAATTACCAATAATAAAAATTAAATTTTCTAAAACTTTATGCCGATTAAACTATTACGATTAATTAATTGAAAAGAAAAGAGTAATACACTAATTTTCAAAAACTACTACCAACTTCCATTTTTCAGTACTGTATATGATTTAGGCTAATGTTTTGTAACTATCTAAATTTATATTGTATATTCATTTTTATCCACCAACTTTTAAAACTAGACTAAGACACTTAGACAGTGGTGTCACTCAAAGGAGTGCTTTTATTATCAATTTGGATTAAATAGCCTTAAATTTATATTTTGGTGGGCCAAAACTACTTTCATTTTATGAATTTTAGCTAAAAAATTGGACCACGGACAGGTTGTCAAATTCATCAAGAAATATGATCCATCCAACTTTTAATTAATTCTTTCAACAACTAAATTTAGTAAGCATATAAAACAAGAAGCATGAAGCCAAGAATTTGCGCTTGCTATATTACATAACATACGTATGTCAAGTTGCAATACATACATAAGTTAATTGTCATTTTGTTTGTTACCCTAATTAAAATACTCCGGTTTCCTTAAAAAAAAAAATTAAAATACTCCGGTCAAAAATCTTTGGATCTAATGGTATGACTTCCTATTTCCCACATGAGAGATCAAGGTTTGAATCTTTGCGGAAGCAAATTGTTGGGGGAGGGGAAAGTGGGGGTTAGGCCTCTATGTGAGTGGCCCTGTGCGAGGGTAGCTCAGAGGAATTTCATCATACCACGGGTTCTCGATAGGGGGCCCCAGAAAAAAAAAATACTCCTAAATTACTATAGGAACAGTCTTTTTTTCTAAAAAAAAACAACTCCTACTAGTAGATTTCGAGTAGTTTTATTTTGTGTTATATCATCAAATCAATTTGAAATCTTCAAAATTGTACTACATTCATTATTTTTTAATGTTGTTATTGAGTATTATAATTTAAATCTTGAACTTTAGGATGAAAAGGATGATAAAAGAAATTCTTTTGGATATGCAATAGTGGTCATTGGTCAAGCCAATATGTAGCAATTAGTAGATTATACACCGAGGTGTAGGTAGAGGAACCTACACCTCGCCCAAAACGCAGGAAAAAAATAACAAAACGCAGGCTTCTTGTAAAGGAATGAACAATAATGTACATGGTCTCAGTTGAGTAATGTACATGAAAAACTTTGCAAAAGAAACTGATTTGACCGTTACTATTCACCAATTAATAACTGAATAGATGTCAACTGCAAATCCCGTCGCCCCATGTACCAGTGATCATCATATTTCAACTTCTCACACTCAACCTCCATATTTCATTCACAACTTTCTCTCTCTACCATTTTTCTCACTCTATCAAATTCTCTCTCTACATTCTCTCTCACCACCACCGCAATTCTCACCACAAAAACCCCAATTCACACCAGAAAACTCCAATTACCACCACAAAAATTCCATTGCACCATCCCACAACATTGTCCTCTAGCGTTTATGGACAATAGCGACAAAAAAAAACCAAAACAAAGACGACAACCACCGCAGTCAAGAAACCCACGGCAACCAAGGCAAGCGAAAAAACTACCTTGCCCAAAACCACTCAGAATAATTCCTCCATCTCCACAACTAACTATGGGTGAAGATACTATGTAAGTTTCTACAATTTCGTTTCTTTAAATTTAAATTTACATTTTAAATTTTTGGTGAATAAAATGAGTTCTCATCACTTTGGATTGTTGAACATTGTACAAAAAATTTGTTTTGGTTATTTCGGTACAATTTATGTTCAATTTCGGTTGTAATTGAACAATTTTCATTTACGGTTGATATGGTGTACATTGTGTGTTGCGAAATGTACTTCGCATGTTAGTAATTGAACAATGTTGTTGTTGAGTACTAAACCCTATGGATAGTTGAACATAGTACAAAAATTTGTAATTTGGTACATTTTCTGATGCGCATTGTACATTACAAAATTTAGGTATAATAACGGTTGTAATTGAACAATTTTGGTTTGATGTGTTGTACATTGTGTGTTGCGAATTGTACTTCCATGGTTGATTTTGATATTGTGAATTTGATAGGTTGCATGGTCCATTTTGACACAAATTGGTACCAATGCATATGAGTTCTCATCACTTTGGATTGTTGAACATTGTACAAAAAATTTGTTTTTGGTTATTTTGGTACAATTTATGTTCAATTTCGGTTGTAATTGAACAATTTTCATTTACGGTTGATATGGTGTACATTGTGTGTTGCGAAATGTACTTCGCATGTTAGTAATTGAACAATGTTGTTGTTGAGTACTAAACCCTATGGATAGTTGAACATAGTACAAAAATTTGTAATTTGGTACATTTTCTGATGCGCATTGTACATTACAAAATTTAGGTATAATAACGGTTGTAATTGAACAATTTTGGTTTGATGTGTTGTACATTGTGTGTCCTTGAACATGTTAATCAAATAATTGTATACTGAATGATATCCACTTGAACATTACAATGGGACATGTCCTTACTTAATGTACATAATGCCAAATTGACTGTACATTGGATGACAACTTTATTTCTTGCACATTTAGCTTTTAATGTACAATGGGACACTACCTTAGTTATTGTACAACACCAAAACTATGAACTATGTGGTTGTTCACTCTTGCCTGTTTTCTTCTGCAATAACTAAATGGCCAATGTACAATGACAGTCCTCCAAACGATTCTACCACAAAAACTGAACAGCAAACAGTACCCATACCTGCAACAATTAGGTATGTACAGTAATTCAGCACACTGTTGTACACTGTCTGACCTCCAATGTACATTCTTTTATACTCTTGTTGGCTAATTGTACATTATTAGAACCTGTACTCTATTGGAAAATTAAACTGTCTTGCTTTGTTGTACATTATTGCCTGTTTTGTTGTTCAATAAATAAATGCCAATGTACATTGCAGCTTCCAATAGATCCCACCCTCAGAGAATCTAGGGAACAGCAAACAGGGCCCACCCCTGAAACAGAGAAGTAAGTACACTAATTAATTACAGTGTTGTACACTGTGTGATGTCCATTGTACATTCTTATAGGATAATTATACAATGCTGCTTCTTTGTACATTCTTTTATACTCTTGTTGGCTAGTTGTACATTATTAGAACCTGTACTCTATTGGAAAATTAAACCGTCTTGCTTTGTTGTACATTATTGCCTGTTTTGTTGTTCAATAAATAAATGCCAATGTACATTGCAGCTCTCCAATAGATCCCACCCTCAGAGAATCTAGGGAACAGCAAACAGGGCCCACCCCTGAAACAGAGAAGTAAGTACACTAATTAATTACAGTGTTGTACACTGTGTGATGTCCATTGTACATTCTTATAGGATAATTATACAATGCTGCTTCTTTGTACATTCTTTTATACTCTTGTTGGCTAGTTGTACATTATTAGAACCTGTACTCTATTGGAAAATTAAACTGTCTTGCTTTGTTGTACATTATTGCCTGTTTTGTTGTTCAGTAAATAAATGCCAATGTACATTGCAGCTCTCCAATAGATCCCACCCTCAGAGAATCTAGGGAACAGCAAACAGGGCCCACCCCTGAAACAGAGAAGTAAGTACACTGTGTGATGTCCATTGTACATTCTTATAGGATAATTATACAATGCTGCTTCTTTGTACATTCTTATTCAATAACGAAATGCCAATGTACAATGACAGTCATCCACAAGGTCCCACCACAACAGAATCTACTGAACAGCAACCAGGATCTATACCTGTAGTTGTTGAAGAGTAAGTACATTTTTGTTTTTACTCCTAGCTTGTACATATGTGTTGGCATGCCTGTCCATGTTGGAATGACTTTTTACTCTTGTTGGCTAGTTGTACATTATTGCAAAATTACTGTCTTACTTTGTTGTACATAATTGAATGTTTTATTGTTCAATTAATAAATGCCAATGTACATTGACAGCCCTTGCATAGATCCCACCCTCAGAGTATCTAATGAACAGCAAACAGGGTCCACCCCTGAAACAGACAAGTAAGTACACTAATTAATCACTGTGTTGTACACTTTGTGATGTCCAATGTACATTCTTATTGGATAATTATACTATGCTGCTTCTTTGTACATTCTTATTCAATAACGAAATGCCAATGTACAATGACAGCCCTCCAAAAGGTCCCACCACAACACACTCTAGTGAACAGCAACCAGAATCTATACCTGTAGTTGTTGAAGAGTAAGTACATTTTTGTCATTACTCCAAGCTTGTACATTTGTGTTGGCATGCCTGTTCATGTTGGAATGTTTTGCCCACATTGACAGGTCCACCACAGCAGCTTCTACTGAAAATGCTTCTGATTCCACAACATCTGAGAAGTAAGTTCACAATGTACATTTTTTGCACTTGTTTGTACTTTATAAATATGATCTCATACTCTGAGGTTCATGTACATTCTATAAATAGCAGGCAACCTACTACTGAACCAGAAACAACTCCACCTAGTACTGACATGTAAGCCCCTCTCTACACTGACATCTCATACTCTGTTGATCCATATTGTACACCATTAACTTATTGAGTGTTCATTGTACATTGCCTCTGCCGTATTGTACATTAGTTAACCTTAATTGTACATTCCTTATATGTATGGTGTTCACTGTTTCAAACATAAAGGTTCATTCTTACTAATTGCATATATGTACACTCTATTTACAGTCCTCCTTCGACTGAGAAAGAACATACTCCTAATGATTCAAGCACCACCAGAACAACTGATAGGTAAGTATATTATCATTGTACACTACTTACTGTTATCTTGTTGATTAACCAACGTTTATTGTACATTTGTACAATTTTAATTACATATATGTACACTCCTTTTTTTTCTAGAACGCCTGTTCTTGAGAGTGAGGCCATTCCACTCAATACTGAGATGTAAGTGCATGTACATTATTTGTTTGTTCTTAATTACATACATTATTAAGGCCATTCCAACCATTGTACATTTTTACTGGCTTAAAGTGTTTATAGTGTAACAATTGTTGTACAATGCCAGGCCCCCACTAATGAACATGACCCTATTCAACCCAATACTGAGATGTAAGTTGCACAACACTGCTATGTGTACATTACTACGTTGTACATTGCCTCTGCCGTATTGTACATTAGTTAACCTTTTTGGGGAATGAGCGACATCCATTACAAAAAAAAAAAAAAAACATAACAACAACTCATTCATGGTGGACTACGTTTCATTCCCCAAAAAGCTCTTCAAAAATATTCATGTTAGGTGACCAAAATATCGCCTCTCAATTACCGAACAACTTCTCAGAATATTCGTGGTAGACTTCCAAGGCGGCTTTGTGATGCGGCTGCTCATCTTTACTACCTTCCCCAGGGATGTGGTTAATATGACAATAATCATCAGGGCCATACACATCAAGAAGAGACTTGTTGTGTGTTGAGTGAGCTACAGTGCTTTCTTCAGGGATATCAATGTATTCCTGTAATAGTCAAAGTTAGCTGGCTACACTAATTTTAAAAACGTAACTTATAATTACACTGACCCATTCTCTACTGTTGAAAATGTACAACAAAGCGAAGACACATAGAACATTATCAGTTTATAGAATGTACATCTTTTCAGCATATCCACACAATGAACATGTAACAATAATAACACTGACCATTCCCCTATTTAACAATGTACAACATAAAGAAGCCAAAAAGAACAATATGAATATATATAATGTACATCGTTTCAGCGTATCCACACAATGAACATGTAACAAAGGTAATACAATGAACATCTAACAACAACAGATTAACACATATAATACCAATGTACATCAAAAACACAAAATATGCCATCGTGATATCCTACTATTCAATTTATCCAATAATGAACATGTTACAATAACAGATGAACATATCGTGGATAGAATTGTACAATGATTACCTGGACAGATTTTTGCGCTTTTGCCTTGTTCCTCAATGCAGCTTTCTCAGCAGTTTTCTTCCACCCTCTTAACCTGTTCACCTGCTTCTCCACAGTGCTTTTCAACCTCACATTTCTAGTTCCTTTCTTCCTCTTCTTAGGTGGATCTTTAACAACAGGGTATAACAAATTTTGCACGTCATCAATGGTAATTGATTCATCAACCTTCCCAATAAGCAACCCAACCTTTGCCTTCAAATCACTTAAAGCATTCTCCACAACTTTCCTAGCAGCTATGTCATGTTGAGTTGAATTTATTATGGATAAAGCATCCCTTGTAGTTTTAACACGCCACACCGACGCTTGAACAATGTTTACATCCTTCCCGCGTCATCATCAACTCTTGTACACATAGCATGTTTTGCCCATCTACCCAAAATGTATCTTTGGGGAATTTTTTCAACATTATGTATGTGAAAAATCCTCAATGAATGGGAACACAATAAACCCATCTCAGTGAAATACTTGCATGTGCAATCAATTGTCATATTTTCTTGGTCATATCTAACAAGATGCATTAGATATTCTTTCTCAGTGCGTCCCACATGGTATTCAAATAAAGGGGGGTCATACTTGACTAGTTTCTGGCAAAATGATGCACCTCTTATGAAATTCTCCTCAAACGTCAAATACACAGCCACTGTATATATCTTCTTCGCCTCATTTAGTAACTTAACATCTACAAATGCTAGATGTTTGTTGCCATTAAGTGCATTGTAATCTTCACCATTCTCCCTGTCCCTCCATTCCTCAACAACATCTATAAAAACCTTGTAGAAATCACAAAGGCCTTGCATGCTATGAAGCCTTTGATTCAACGAATGGTTTGTAGTCTCACTTCTTTGAGAAGACAGCACCCCCCCTGAGAAGTAATCCTTGGAGTACACTGGACACCACATCTTCCTTAACTTGTACAACCTAATCAACCAAGGACATGCAGCGCACTTGTACTTCGTAACCATACTGCATACATAATACAGTAAACAACTATGATAAATCCAATGATCATGCCTCTTAAACCAATGAACAATGTGAGTTATTGAATGAACATAAATTTGTACACAGTCATATAATACTGTACATTACATCATGTCATACTGTACAATACACATAAGAATAATGTACATTAAAACAACATTATTTCATTCATTTAATAATGTACATTCCCTTTCTCAACACTCATTTAATAATGTACATTAAATCATCGCAATTATTCAGATCATAAAAACATACTAATTCTCTAAATTCAAAAATATTCATAATGCATTGAACATTGTGATGAATTTAATGAACATTAAGCTTATAAAAATGTACAATTACCTTGTCCAGTAGTGCTTGAACTCACTCTTGGTCTCACAATGTTTTAGCACATAATTGAATAGATCCACAAATCCAGCCTTTCCCCTCAAACCTTTTATATTGTTGATGGAATTTTTCCCGATGTGCCATATACACAGACGATGTATAACATTGGGAAAAACAATGCTTATAGCTTTCGCCATCGCAGCATCTTGGTCTGTCATAATGGTAATCGGCGACCTACCTCCCATACTCTTCAAAAACGAGTCAAACAACCACACAAAAGAATCGGTGTCTTTGTTCAATAGGAAACCAACACCAAACATCACGTTCCTTTGGTGATGGTTCATCCCAGCAAACGGACCACAAATCATCCCATACTTATTCGTACGGTATGTCGTATCATGAACAACTAGATCTCCAAACACTTCATAATCCTTTCTCATTCTTCCATCCCTCCAGAAAAAACTTATTAAGTGCCCTATAGCATCTAGTCGAACGTCATAATAAAAATCATATTCCGCTGCTTGTCTTTGCGTAAAGTTCTTTATCAGTTGGTTACTATCACAACCATCAAGTTCTTTCTTTCTTTGAGTAGCAACTGCATCATAAGCATCTCTGTTCACAAACCCAAGATTTGGAGATCCCCCCGCTTCCTTCCTCAATACACGCACAGCTTCAGCGACCCCCACTCCACAACTTCTCAAATTATTAATCATATGCAATTGTTCAACTGTCACTTTCCTATGAGATCTTATTAAATGTCTTTGTTTCAATGGCACCATGGGGTGATTGTGAATCATATGGTGCTTAGTAACAATAAAAAATCCAAAGTCTTTGGATACATCAAATTGAATAAAGGCTTTACATCCACAACGTTGATCAAGCTTAGTGAATGCCTGTGCCAAGAAGAACATCATGTATATTCTATTGAACATTGGCTTTGCAGTAATGAACATCCGCATTGTTTTTTTAAACACTATGATTTCAAAAAAAAAAAGAAAAAATATGTATACTAATTTTACCACTACCACTATATATAATAACATCTGATATACTAATGTACATATTATCATGACCACACAAAGCATAACACATACCTTAGGCACACCACCTTTTGTGTCTTTCAATCCTTCCCGACTACAAACTAAAAAACGTTGTCTGATTGTCTTTGTTTCATATCTCCAACAAACTTTGCCCTTCCGGATACCAAATCCGCATTTAAATGCATACTCATTGTACAATTTGTAAGCTTCTTCATCGTTGGCAACTTCTTTGTGTATCAATTCAGATGTCTCAAATCAACATATTCTGCAGACAAAAAAAATTTATTTAAACATAACTAATATTTACCCTCATATAGAATAATGTACATTAAATGTCCCTTTAAATGATCACTGTAACAACAATAATTATTAACACATAACAAATATTACCACTAATATAGAAGAATATACATTTGATGTCACTGAATTGATCTAAAATATCCTAACTATACTATTGTCTTTAATGCACGTAAATTACATCATCTACACATAAAGCTTTACACATGTAAAACAGAGAAACATCTCAAAACAGTATAGGTTTACACCTTAAACATAACTAATATTTGCCTCATATAGAATAATGTACATTGGATCTCATTAAAATTGATCACTGAAACAAAAGAAAAATATATTATTCACACATACCAAATATTAACACTCATATAAAATAATGTACATTGGATGTCACTGAATTGATCAGTAAGTTATCCTTACTGTACTATTGTCTTTGATCCACGTAAATTACATCATTTCCCACTTTCTCCCTCCATTTGGCAAATTCATTATCATGAAACACATAAACCTTTACACATGCCAAACACTGAAACATCCCAAAACAGTATAGGTTTGCACCTTTTGGGGATTTATAATAGACATACATAAATATAAGGAACATTCCAATCAACAGCACAATAAATGAAAAATAAATGAGGCAAGGCATTAAATTGCTTCTTGCACAATAAATCAGAGTGAGTGACTGACTTATGTAACTACCAAACTTAAAATTCACTGCGCATATTGACCCTTCATGGGATAACATTAAACATATCTGACATACGTAACCAAAGTACAAACTGCCACTGTACATTAATAGTCAACCAATTGTACAGTTTTAATACCCCAATGTACATTACTATATTCTTGCACATCAACTAACATGCATTTGTACATTAACAAAAAAGCTTGGTAGCTAAATACCATTCTTCTTCTCTAATTCATCTTCTTCACTTGCTCCTTCATTCCATAAATCTTCCATTGCATTATCAAGAACAACATTATCAACATCGTTTTCACTAATATCTTCCATTTTTTCAACGTTTTGTACCATAAAACTTGCAAAGATTTTAAAAATACAAACCGAAAATCACCCAAAAGTAAATTCTGCCAAATTATCATATAAATTTATGAAACTCAGAAAGAAATCAATGAAGAACAAAAAAAAAAAGAGAGAGACTTTAAATGCTTCTACATAAATTTATGAGAGAGAAATAAAATGAATGATTGATTGATGTAAGTTACAAAGTACACCATGACATACCATGAGCTTAACTCAGCTGGCCCACTTCAAAAAAGGCGCCAAACTCACCCAAATTCAGCCAAACTTTGGCCCCCCCTAAACTACACAAAACGCTGCCGTTTTGCACGAGGTGTAGGTTCCTCTACCTACACCTCCGTGCAGGATCTAAATTGCGAATATGTAGAAAGGGTAACAACCAAAAGCAATATAGTTGAATTTTGATTGGGTAGAGTGTGATGAGGTCGGTGGAGAATATTCCTAATTTCGCGTGCCAATATGCGGCTCGGTATTATCACTTGTTCGAATGAGATCAATCTTTATTGGTTAAGTATGGTAGCTTCATCGTCTATTAGCAGGGAATTAGGGCCTGTTCTCCCCAGCTTATTTTCAGTTCAGTTCAGTTCAGTTCAGTTCAGTTCAGCTCTAATAAGTTCAGTTCAGTTCAGTTCAGCTCCAATAAGTTCAGTTCAGTTCAGTTCAGCTCCAATAAGTTCAGTTCAGTTCAGTTCAGTTCAGATCAGTTCAGTTCAGTTCAGCTCTATTCTTTTATAACCATTTTGTTAAATATTATTATTATTATGTTGATATAATTTATTTTACTAATTACTATTATTATTATTATTATTTAAATATATATCATTACTATTAAGTATTATTATTATTATTATTGTTTCTATATATTTTTTTTATTGTAGCTTTACTAATTATTATTACTATTATTATTAGGAGGAACATGGTTTAGGTCAAAGCACAAATAAACCCACTTTTTTTAGCCCATAAACCAATCAAATCGCGTCAAGACGGTTTATTGTATAATTTTCGCGGTCCAACCAATCATTATTTTTATTACTAAATATTTTTAAATTATTAAATATAATTATTAAAATAGTAATATTAATTTACTTCTTAGATATTATTGTTATTATATATTCGTCAAGTATTAATATATTAATACAAATAATATAAAATAATTATTATTAATTATCATTACTATCATTAATTATTATTATTAAATAATTTATGATTATTAATATTATTTATTTATAACTATCATTTAAAAATATTCAAAATACAACTATTATTATTATTCATTATTATTACTTATCATTATAATTATTATTTAATATTCATATTATTATTGTTTAAAATATTATTTATATATTTATTACATTCAATTTATTTCAATGTAATATAATTCAATTCAATTCATTCAGTTCAGTTCAGTTCAGTTCAGTTCAGTTCAGTTCAGTTCAGTTCAGCTCTGATAAGTTCAGTTCAGTTCAGTTCAGCTCCGATAAGTTCAGTTCAGTTCAGTTCAGCTTTGATAAGTTCAGTTCAGTTCAGTTCAGTTCAGTTCAGCTGTTTTATGCCGAAGAGAACAGGCCCTTAGGCCACTAATTTGTGTCTATTTATCATATACCTAGGTGTATTTAGATTTTAAGTACGATACACTCCTTAAACATACAAGTAGAAAATATTTGAGGGTGAATCCATGACGTAGGATTGTAGGAAGGATGGATGCTCGATTCGACGAAGAAGTCAATCGTTAAAAACTGCTGAAATGATTTCTACTAGTTGGGCCTCTAACGCCGATTAGCATGTTTAATGAAATACCTTTTTTGAAAAGAAATTAGGCCAACAAATGCAATTCACCGCTATGTCGTGACCTACCGGCTTTTTAAGCCATCCGAGTCGTTTAGGTCCCCGAAAACAACATTTTAATAATTTTCAAATTTTGTTTTTAGTTAATTTTCGTATTAGGGTTTTGTTAGAACTATTTAAATGCTTTTAATTCATCATTGGGGTTAACTTTACTTTTGATAATAATGCTTTTTATATTAGTTGTCATTAGGATTTTGTTAGAACTATTTAAATGCTTTTAAGCCATCATTAGAGTTAGCTTCTTTGACAGATTTATAGCTTATAAACTTCATTATAAGAAAAGCGCTTGTTTTTCCTTACATTGGTAATCTCGACTGCCTCGATAATGGAATGAAGCTTCTGTTGAAGCAATAATGTGTTAGTAGTTGCATCAAAACGACACAAGTCCATGGATTCAACCTATTCAAAAGGTTTACCTATCTAGAGATTTATGGATTTCTACTTTTTCCTTGTGCAAAGTTGCTAGGGTAAAACTAAAGAATACATCTTCAAATTATAACTATAATTAACATGGAGAATGCTCCATTTACCCACTAAATAATTCACGTATTAGAAATCAAACAGAATACAAGACTAATTTTATTTTAATTGACTTATTCTAAATCTATTATACAAATTTAATTTAAATATTTAAATCAAAAATTAATAATAATACCGAACAAGCTCTAAATTATGGGTATCATTAGTTTCACTTATATTATACGTCTTTCAATTATGAGAATAAAAGGAAATCAAGAGACATGTACAATTTAAATTTTCTATATATACACTTGTATATTTGTTCATGACTCTTTTGATTATACTCATTATATTTCATAATAACATTGGATAATAATTAATTTTGAAGTAAATGTTATGGACACGTTCTTTATTTGGCTTTTAAATTAGAAATTGAAGAAAACAATTCAACATCTATTTGTTGAAATTTGTTGTAGAAAGAAACAAGTTGGATTGGATTGACATACTAGAGAACGTAGAAAACAACAATAATATACGTTACGAGATCCTGAAAATTGGGAAGGACATAGGGTATTGTTGTAAATCTTCTCAAAGTTAAACAATAAATTTAAGGATTTACTTGGAAATCTTTTCTAAGAAAAATTAGAATCTTTCATATTAATCTCACATACTCATTGATAGCTGACAATTAAAATAAATGTTCTTTGTCTAGCAAGAAAGCTTCAACTAAAGGGATTTGTCACCTGTCTCTTACATTAACACTAATTTGTCCTAATATTACATTGCACAAACCTTTGATTTAATCTTAATACCACATTACTTAATTCTATATTTACGTACGTAAAGCATCTCCATGGATTATACTTCCTCCGTTCCATAATAAGTGAAACACTTCTCTAAAAAAGCTCTCACATAAAAGAGAGAAGTGTTTCACTTATTATGGAACGGAGGAAGTATATTTATATGGGTGTATATGCTAGCTATATCAAAAGAGAAAACTCCAGGAAATGGTAAGACAAGGATTAGATACACACATATTTTTTGAGATAATTTTGAGATGTATTGACATCAATACAATAAGAATAAAAAATAAAACTAGCAGAGAAAAGATAATAGGAAAGGTTTACATACACTGGAGAACTCACCTTGTGACTTAAAGGTCACAAGTTCAAAGCCCACTACCTACTTGTGCTTGGGAGTAGGAATTCTCTTATTTTCCCTACTTTCAAACGTTGACCTGTATAATTGGGCTGGCTGGCCTGAGTAAAATATTGGTCCAGTAAGATTTTTCTTCTTACCGACGAGTCTCCAATAAGGGCCCCAAAAAATGAGCAGTATCATGTCATAAACAAGTAAACATGATAACATTTTAAGATAATTACAAGATTTATATCATCATGAGATAAGATAAATACACGAACAATCTAGACATATTAAAGAACGTATATTGATAAGGCAAAAATGTGAGACATTAAACCGACCATTTGATACTTGTTCAAATTTGCCTCTCTTTTAGCTTTAAACTAAAGCTAATCCAAACTATGGACATTTAGTAATTTAATTACTAGTACTTTGATTTGGATTATCTCCAACTTCTACGGATAATAATATCTAAAGTACTTTTGTTCGAGTTAATCAAAGTACTAGTCCAAGGAATTAACTCTAATTGGACAAACGCAATATGGTAACTACTATAAGTCATGTTATTAAAAACTGTCATTATAACATTTTTCATATAAAACTCCAAAAATAACAATTCAACCAACTCAAGATATTTGTTTTGCAAGACCTAAATCAATTGGCTTAGCGGCTCCCTGTTGAAATATACAATGTTAAAGTGCAATTAGAATGAATGGCCTCCATCACAATTCACAAAGTAGTAGGCTGCATATATGAATGGTCTCTCTTCCTGTGACCTCTGATGCCTTATGCAGATATTTTTGTTGTCAACATCTATTCCATTGACAAACCTACATAAGACAAGGATTGGGACATGAACAATTCATGTACTAGATTTGTGCATACCATTGTGACTTGTGAGTTGGACCTGCCGACCTGGAGAGAATTCTAAGGACAGTTCTACAGTGTTTGCTATGTAGTAGAGGTGATCATGGGTTAGGCCGGGTTCGAGCGAGGCTGCGCCTAAAAAAAAAAAATTTCATTGGTCGGGCCGAATTTGGCTAAAATTCGGGTCAAATTTTTGTGCCCAAAGCCTGCTATTTTGGGCTAAAATCGGACAGGGTCAAAAAATAGTCTAGAAAGTCATTTTTGGCCTACCCAAAGCAAAAAAATCGGGTTGGGCCCGAAATTCTGCCCACCCGCCCCAAAATTGAACTGGGCTGGATTGGAGTTGATCAGCTCTAATACGTAGGTATCAGTACGTTTAGAGCATACAACTATATCATTTTTTATGAGTATATTTATAATGATAAGGAGAAAGATCATATTAAATCGAAACCTCTCACAGATTAACTTTCAACTTTGCAGATCAATCATCAAACACTTATAGGAGTGGGCGGAAGAGATAACACTATAAGAAAAACCCTCACATGAGAAACCGTAATTGATAGGATATGTGTTAATGTGTATGTAGACATGTCATACATATTACGAATACTTGTATGAGTCCATCCCGCATTTTTTTTAAGCTAAGAGGAAGGGGACTCACTCGAAGGAGAATAGGGAGAAATCCTTAAATGAGTCCCATGAGGTTTGATCCTTAAACTTCAGGTATATGAGATGCGAAGCGAGCCACTACTCCACCACCTCAACCTCGTATCCCGCACTTGTGTTCATGCAACTTAGTGGAATACTCCCTCCGTCCCATAATATAGTGCTTGCATTCTTCTTTGGGTGTCCCAGAATGTTGTGCCTATTTCTTTTTTATCAATTTATTTGGACTAAATTATCCTTCATTTCTACATAAAACTTTTCAAAATACCCCTACTTTTCTTTTAAAATATGTGCCCCTAATTATTGTTTTACACCATTCCAAGGTATATTTATTGCTCTTTCATTTTATTTTAAAAGTTAAAGAAGAAAAAACTAGTTCCAAGACAAAAATACCCAATAAACATTTACTTAAATATATATTTTTGTGAAATCCTAAAACTCTTTCCATTTTTCTTAATTCTTGTGAAAAATGAGAAGTGAGCACTATATTATAAGACGAAGAGAGTATATATATTATGTATCGCATTGAAATTTGAAAGGACAAGTCCTACTCAGAAGAATGTCCTTAAATTTTGACGGTGAAGTGGAAGGTTGGCACCTCATAGTGCCCAAATTTGTGTCCCGGGAAGATGTTGATTTGCCTATATGCTTTCATTTTCATGTTATGGTCATCATAAGTCATGCACTCATGCACCAACACCCTCCTCTTCCAAAAGAAAAAGGAGATGTAGCTGGTAATTTTTTGTGTTTAATCTCCTGTTTCATTTTTTTTTATCATTTATATGCCTCGTTTAATTATTGGTCTACTTTATTAAATTTAAACAAATTTCTCATTTTAAAAAAATAAATAAGACAAAGAATAATCGACATCAGCTAATAAAATTAAGTGGCATAGGTAATGATACAAATAAGTGGAACATATATTTTTTTGGAAAATGTTACATGTAGTCCTAAGGAATACTCCCTCCCGTTTCCTAAATATCTTATCTCATTCCGTTTAAGTGCGTTTCCAAAAAATCTTCCCTCTTTTACTTTATTTCTTATTTGAATTTTTTTTCTCTTTTTACCCTCTCATGTCCATATCATATGATCCACCATTACATTATTAATTCAATTTTACTCCCTAATTTCTCTCTCTTACTTTAACCCCTTTTTATTTGTTTATTTATCTTAACCTCTTTCTCTCTCCTACTTTACCCACCCCACACCCCACAACACAACTTGATTCTCGTCGGTATCTGTAGTAACAGTAACAAGAAAGATCTTTAGGAAACGGAGATGGTACAAATAAGCATTAAATACATTTCCTGAAATAGTATTATTTGAAGAATTAACAACATAATCACACATCAATCGATATAATTAATATTTATTTATTACTTAATAATATATTTCTATTTTTATCTTCTTATATATATACCGTCCTAACCCTTAGAACTACATATAATATTTCTGTCTTTTTTTCTAGTTTGTTGTGGGTAGCTAGCTTTATCATTTATGAGTTGACAATCATGACACAAAGAGGACGAATACTTGACTATTCACCTCCCAAAACGACAATTACAAAAAACAATTGCTAGCTGTTACACATATTTTCTTGTTTATCTACTTTAATTTTCAATTTTTTGGCCCTTTTCTTTGAAGCTTGTTGTAAGTTTTCAAGCTTATGTAATTGATGTTAAAAGAAAAGAAAATTACGCAAATTAGATGAGTATCGTGGTCTTTCGCGGAAACAACAGCCTAGAGCCCACGGTTGAGCCTTAGAAGGGGATTAAAAGGTAGTGCCAGAAATCAGATCTTTCAGAGCGTTTTGGCTCATATGATTCTGGTATGAGTTTAGAATTAATAAAATTTATACTTAATATTTATTTGATAAATTGATAGATTTAAAATCCATATCTCAAATTTATAAGATATTGGATTTAGAAACCCAAAAGGAAGATGTGTATGGCTCATACAAATATCAGTAGGCAGTTGGTCTTATAAGTGACCGCCTACTTTTAATTTAAAATTAGGCTCGGCCCAAGCTCAATATTAAAAAGAGGACATGCCACCTTTTTTTAAATATTGTGACCAATTTAATCTATTTAGGGACCAATTTAATTTATTTCGTGACCAATTTAATATATTTAGTAATGATATTTTTTAACCCATTCAGTGACTAGCATTCAGTAACTAGTTTAATCCATTTAGTGACTAGGTTAATCCGTTCCGTAAGACTAACGAGTTATTTTTTGAAATTGTGTATTGTAGTTCGAGAATCAAGAAAACAAAAGAACGAGAAGAGAATGGATGACTAGAATAATGTTGGATTAAAGTGAAATGGAATGGGCTTGTTAGAAAAATTCAGTATTGAGTTCGTCTAATTTTATGTTAAAATTAAACTGTCTATTTTAATAATTTGTGATCGGCAGGTATTAAATTAATGCAGGAAATATACTTGCTGGAAAGCACCTTAGTTGAGAAACTTGTTATATTTGCTTGGGTTTATGCTATGTAGATTCAGTTACAATTAATTTTAGTTCGAATGAAAAGTCAAGTATCCATATCTACATCGATGAGCTCAAATATCGACAGTTAGTAACTCCTAAGTAAAAAGGTAAGCCCAATACTCCAAATTGTATAAGAATAGATTCCTTTACAGTCACCTAAACGAAGAAGCATTTGTTCATAAGAAAGCGCAAAGATATAATTGAATACAATCCAAAATCTTGAATACTTAGACTTTACCAAGCTAGTTGACGACTTGATCTATGCACTTTAAGATGGCTCTCAGCATCTTTGTAGTTCATTAGAATTGAGGAAATGCGCGATAAAACTAAGGGAAGTTTCGTAGGATTTAGGAAGCAAGGGATGAAACTACCCGATTGTCCTAAATCAAATCGACTTCATCTCTGCACTTTAAGATGGCTCTCAACATCTTTTTAGTTCGTTAGAATTGAGGAAATGCGCGATAAAACTAAGGGAAGTTTGGTAGGATTTAGGAAGCAAGGGATGGAACTACCCGATTGTCCTAAATCAAATCGACTTCATCTCTGCACTTTAAGATGACTCTCAGCATCTTTGTAGTTCGTTAGAATTGAGAAAATGCATAAAACTAATGGAAGTTTGGTAGGATTTAGGAAGCAAGGGATGGAACTACCCGATTGTCCTAAATCAAATCGACTTCATCTCTGCACTTTAAGATGACTCTCAGCATCTTTGTAATTCGTTAGTATTGAGAAAATGCACGATAAAATTAATGGAAGTTTAGTAGGATTTAGGAAGCAAGGGAAGGAATTACCCGATTGTCCTAAATCAAATTTTCATCGCTAGATAATAGATGCTGAAGGAAGAACCTTCCCGTTTCACAAGTAAAAGAAGCAGCAGCATCTAATTTGAGCATTGATGCTGCACAAAAAACCTCTTAAGGAAACACCAGAATTCTACCATCTGAATACTCCAGCGGGATAAGTAATGAAGATTTAGACCGTTAAGATGCATACATAACACACCTTGCGCCCTGAACAATGTTCTGGCACTGAAATATGTAACTGAAGCAAAACTTCTCTTCTCTCACAAATTTACACTCTTATATGCCTGGTAAATTTTTACAAACCAATGAAATGTCTGACGAACCAGAAAACAGATAATTCAGGAATACATAAAAGCAACAATATTCTGGGAAAGAAGTTTACATGACCAAATCTAGCAGGAAAAAAGTTCTACATTATAGAGAGATGGTATCTGTATGTACATGAGCAGAATGGCATCATAAACTAAGAATGAAGGTGAGACATTAACTGACATTTTGTTAGCATCGCCTGAATCTCTAGTGAAGTAGATGATAATTGACAAGATATTACAATTGACAATCTCCTGAATCTCCTGATTCTGTACATACTTTGCGACTTATACAGACATTACAGCTATGATGATGCTTGTATCACTTCACCAATATCCTCACATGCAACAGGAAGATGTATACTAAGGTCATCGAAATTGGGGCAGCCTATGATTGTCAGCTCATGCTCATTTGCAAGATGCAGAAGGCAGATGAAACATAGATGCGGGGAAATATCACGAGTCACAGAAGCTTTGCAATCATCAGGAAAGGTGGTTAAGATATGTCTGAAAGATATGCCGTCCGCATGCATCTTATGCCAGAAAACAAAAGCATATTATCAAGATTCCAGAGTGCAGGCAAGCCACTAAATCGAAATGCAATATTAAGAGAAATGATGCAACGGACTGAAACATTAAGAGAGAAGGTTCAACCAAAAAAACAAAACGAAAGTAGGCATAATATGTACAGTATACCACATAAATGAAATCGTTTTGTATACCGAATTACTGATGCTACAAATGAGAGCTGAAATAAATGTAAAAACAGGACGAAAGCTTAAGAGATGATAAGCTTTACAAGCAGTACTTTATAACACTACTACTCGTTACGTTCTCTGGAAAGCACGCATCTTAAAGGACTTCTAAAAATGAAGCAATAATACTCTATAGTGTAGACTAGAAGCAGAACATATTTCAGATTCATCCCTTCACATAGATGAGAAATGGTGCTCAATAAGTATGTGAAGAAAGGTCGGTGAGTAGGGAACATACATATGATTAGCCTACACTACAGCCATTAATAGCAGCCAAGACGTGTCCCTTCGATGTTCTAATGCATTTGCAGCACAAGAGAACACTTTATGACATGCATCAACAATTTTGACATGACACAAAGCTAAATATAAAAAAAACTACTACTAGCCAAGTACAAAACCTTTCACTTGCAGTTGGAGCATGAGCAGAGGTAGTACCTCAGTCCTGATCATCGAATGAATCATTAAACAGCACTTAACATACGAAATCATTCGATGAATTTTACTAAAACCAATTCACATGAATATGTAGGGAGAGAAACAGTATTTTTAAAAATTAAAGACCAATAGCCTGACACAGGTCTCAGAGTCCAAAAGATACCGCGCATATAAGTGATATCAAATATACCAAATATGCAACTCGTAACAGTTGGCTCTTCATATTTCAGTTTTTGATTATCCTTTACAGCATTGCAACTATGAGGTTATACCATTGGCGATGCACTCCCATCTGTTTGTCCCATTTGTATCATTTTTCTTTTCAATAGTATAACTATTATGACATATTACAATAAGTTTAGCATATTTACAGCAAATGGTTCATATGGTCTTCACATCATTGTGCAGGACTCCTCTACTTTGTTTTGTTCAAAAAATGATAGAATCATATGATGGTTCAATTGATATTCACATTTTCATTACAGCAGACCCCAAGAACAGTTCCCTATCACAGACAAATTCTGCATTGCCTCATAAGTATGTCAATAAGATGTCATGGCTTATTTACCACAAGTCCACAATCAATAATCTAGTTCGTATTTTCTTGTATCATTCCATCCACTTGTGACTTGGTCTAAAGAGCATCAAATATGATTCCTATCTTCAATAGGAAACATATTTTTGTTATGTTTCCATGTCATGAACATGGAATAGAATCAACAAAGAAATAAGCCACAGGACATGCTTCACCTAAGGAGCATATACGGAAATCTAATAAAGAAGGAGATGATATCGCCAGTCATCTGTTTTTCGTTCCAAAGCCTTGAGAATTGAGATATCAAAGAAGGATGAATGTGTGAATGACATATTCAGGGATCACGGTCCTCACAGAAGAAAAAAAAGATACTTTAAACCAAATTTCCACAGAATAGACTGTCTTTCATCTGTCCCTAGTAGCAGGCAGCGTACTATGCGCCTAAAAGTGCTTTTAGCACAAGATCATCACATTTCTAAGAGAGGGAACCAAACTCAATAGCATATCCTAGTAAAATTGATGTACTCACCACTTCAGGTGTCTGCATAGATCCTTGCATAAGTGTCCAAAGTGTTTTCTTCAGCACATGTATATCAACTTGTTTTGAAGTTTCGTCATATTCAACTTCAATTTTATCAACCTAGTTCAGTAGGACAGCAACAAAAAAAGGAATTTCAGAAAATTACAAAACCAGAACTATCAAAGCAGAGATGAAAAGGTAAATCAGATTTAAAATTTGAGGTACAAGTAATTACAGGATTGATTCCAAATATTTGGAGACTAACTACAGCAGAAATTATGTATGCCAACATGATCTCAGATGACCCAAAGGAGAAGAGGAGCATAAGCGTACCCGACGAGGTTCAGAAACTAGGATGTCCTCTTCTGTATCTCTGTGAATAAAATTGTCGTCACATGAGCCATAAACTGTACTTTCATGGTCCCATGAAGGAAATGTGACATCATCTCCTTGAAGCAAGGAACCTAAATACAAGAGATGATTAAGAGGCTAATCACTAATGATAGAACATTGGGATAACTTCCATGTTTAATGTAAAGTTGTAAACAGAACAGTCAGACACCACCTGTTCAAGTCCAAACTAATGGTAGAATCATTCAGACCATAACAGTTCCCATATTTCCATGTATACTCATGAAAGTTGTGATCACATTCCCATTAACATCAAAATTGACAGCAAAAACCACTTAACTTGTCATGAGTAACGGCCCATAGTCCATGAGATAAATCAAAACATTTGGTGGATAACTTCGGAGCACGTGAGATCTTTATCATACACTCTCATAAAGACAAAAAAAAAAATATATAATTTATAGGTCTTAATCCAGTAACAAGAATCATTTTAAAGTCCTCTAGCTAAACATTATTTTACCAGTCAGATAATTTTAACCAACTCAAGTGCCATAGCCTTCCAAAAGTTTCTTGAAGAACATCTATAGAGAGTTTATTCACATTTCCTTTGGATGAGTACACAAGGGTAAGCAACGAACTTACCTATTGTTTAAAGTTAATTATTTATACTATTCTTATAACATAATTTGACAACAAAATTTCAGGAACAAATGTAATTATTTAAAATGTTATCGGATTTGTCTTGTCTTGATGTATATTCTTAAATATAGCCTTTTGTATAAATTTTACTGATGAGTGGGATTTCGTTAGTTACTTCTCAATATGTAGTTTAAAAATATCAAAGTTTCATAATTTTACTAACAAGTAGCAAGTACTTAAAAGATATTAATAGTCAAAACGTGCATAGACAGGGGTAAAACTGCAACCATGAAGAGCAACGGGAATACGGGATAGTTCAAATGCTAATGACCAAAGTTGCGTGTTAGCAACCATGAAAGACAAAGGGTTGCAAGTTTTGGCGAACAGAGGAAGTAATTAACTATCACTCTATCAGCCTATATAAGCCATCAACATGACAAAATACTACTCTAAAAAGATAACGAAGGTTATTCATAACTCACAAGGAACAGTGTATGAAGTATGAACTGCATAATACAGTAAAGTCAAAAAAAAGGTCCCTTGACCCTTGGCGAAGATTTCATACCTGAAACTTTTCTGATTTTACCCAGGCACTGCAATATATGCACATAAAATTAATTAACTAGTAGACCAGAAAACTTTGCACAAGGAAATTAATCAAATCTAATGCATTAGTAGGTGAAATAGGCTGCTGTCTACTTCATAGCTCATAGCCATAATAAGTCAAAGATCAAAACTTGTGCAATCTAAGACCTAGTTGCTAAACTACATTGAGCAAACCATGAGGCGAGCCCAGAGCCACAAAGCGGACTTGCTTTTAACAGTTCAATAATTAGCAGGAGACATCAAGCACAATATTTCCTTTGGAAGAAAACAAACTATTAAGTTGCAGTAAGATTTTAATTACCCAAGCATTATCTTATGCATCATTAGAAAAACTTATTTTCATTCCAGTAAGAGCACACTGCATCATTAGAAAACCCTTTAAAACAATCTATATCACTATGGCTCTAGCTAAAACAGATTTTTAAGTTTCATGGAGAGGCAAGACTAGCAAAAATAGTATTTCGTTCATTAAATCCCCCGCACCCTCCTTCTAAAGTAGCCTAACTTAAATTACCATGACATGAGGAAGAAGAAACAACTTCACAAGATCCTCTGGTTGATAATGCCAATCCTCTGGAAGTTTGTTTGGAAAGGGAACTTTTCTAGTAGGAAGAAGCAAAGACTTCGGATTTTTCACAGGAACAAAGATATCAGGCACTTTATCATCCAAATTCTTGATGAAGTCAATATCTGATGCCCATGAACTTTTACTTTTTGGTCTCTTACAAGCACCATCTAACCTGCTATCATGAACAGATATACTTTCTGGACCTACAAAACAGCTATAAGATAAGTTACCAATTGTTGATCAGAAGAGTAGAAAAATTGTGTTCTAAGTTCTACCAAACATTTCAAACTAACCATTAGGCTTAGAATACTTCCAATGGTCAGGCCCAGCCCATGCATTACGTGCTGATTCATATCCCAATCCTCTGCAGAAAAGCGAACCAACATTCTCAAAGCTGTCGCCCACAAGAGGCATATATTGCACTGTGTCCTATGAGCATAAAACGAGAATGTTGCAATATTAGAAAATGTTATTCCAGCTTCAAGTACAGTCAAACGTCAGTCATTGACAATTTGGAGTTTAATCAATGAGGATATGTAGTCTACAACTAAAAAACGTTTAAATGCAATATAGCAGGTTCAAAATGACAAATCATACCTCAGTATAGTTTTGCATCGTAGGAATACCCATGTCTACATCTTCATCAGAAATAGTCACATCATGGTCATTGTCTGCAGACCACACCTCATTATAATCAAAAGAGCTATCGTAAATCTGAGCCCCTATATCCTCAGTCGCACCAGTGGCACCGTAGAATTTCTTGTCAACTTTGTTTGTATCAATTATGTTTTCATTTATAATGGATTCTGTACCATCAGGAACCCTTGATGGGAACCGAAGCTCATCAATCTGCTTTACTAAAACTCTTAGACTAGGAGAGATATCTTGATTCTGATGCAAGTTCGCTGCCATTAGCTCAATATGTTCTGAGAGAGAAACAAAACAAGATAATAGTCTGCTGGACCATGTAAGGTGGACTCCATCAAGGTTCATATACTAACCTTTAGCAAAGAAAACATCGACCAGATTAGAACTGGTACTGCCATTTGTGGATGATATACACTCTGCTGGGACTTCTTGAGAATCAAACAGTACCCTGCACCCTCCATAAACTCCAAGATTACATAAAAGGAGACCCTTTGCCCCACCTTCATCAAACTGTGCAGATGTCTGATGATACAGAGGATCCACTGTAAATGCAACTAGTGCAGCAGAGGAAGGTGAATCTTTAAAGTTAGAGAGAGAGTGCATGCTCATATGTGTATGATTGGTGATAGGAAGCAAAACAAGATTGCAATACCATCAAACTTCTTAATATTCAGAGCTTCAAAAGATGACTCCACTGTTGACAAAGGTGAGACCTGTTTTGATTCATATGTTATTAGGCTATAACATGCCAGGAAATTATACAGAAAGGGTGGAGAGATCTGTTTGATTCACAATTAAATAGACTAAAATATGCCAGGAATGTATGCATAAAATTGGATAGGAAAAGAGCATAACCTTTCTCTCTGTTTCCTTTACAGATTTTTTCCCATTTCTCGCTATGCAGGTCCTAGTTCCTCCAATCGAAAATTCTGTCAACAACCAGAACATCAGAAAGCTGACCAGAAAGAAATTTAGACAATAACTAGACATCTACAGCTGTAGAAAAACTATGTTGTAGTAAACTGTTAACAACTAGCAAATAACATCTCTTCACTTTCCATGCTTAATTGCTTAGCACTTAAAACTGAAACAGGTCTATACATTTATACTTTTTATGTAGAAATTAAGCTACGGAAAACATGTTATGCAAGATCAAGAAGTCGCCTCCTACTTTATTAAAAAAAATTATATTAATTTTTGCTACTTCTTTCAGAAGATCTATAGGAAATCATTACATTCTACTAATGAATCAACGTCTTTACCTGTGCTTATTCTGAGTCTAAAATAGTGCATGTTTCTATATAAAAAGCAAAGTAAATTTTAGCTCATAATGCAAATGGAGTAGCCTATACTTCAATAGTTCAATGTATGTAGTCAAATAGACATCACAATAGTAATAACATCATTTCAAATAAATATCAAACCGTGCTCATCTCCTAGACCAGTTCTGCTGATTCCACCCAGAACTCTGTATGCATCAGCATGCCATGCATCAACCCTTACAGCATATATTTTAACCCCAGTTTCCAGTGTACAACTTGCCTACAATAATAAAAAGTTCATAACATTACATCAATGCTGCAACCACTAATACATAAATTTACAGTTCCATTTGACAGACTTCACCAACATATAACTGTCTATTGATATTGTGATATTACTATATAATATTAGGTGGGTTCCCATATGTGCATGGAATTTGTGTCAAAGAAGACATCACATGTCCATAAGACCATAACGTCACAAGGCTTAAGGAAGCTGGACATATCAACAGATTCATTGATCTTTGGACAGACAACTCCATTATTATACCACTATCACAAGCAGAAAAGAGAAGTTTATATACTTAAACTTCCTTTGTTTCTTAATAGTTACAACACTTCGACTTTCATACTCTCCAACGTACAACTTTGACCATCAATATCTTTAATCATCTATTTGTAAAATGTGTATAATGTTGATAATTTACCCTTGTAGTCCACATTTAGTGACTTGCCTCACAAATTTCAATCCCTATTTGCACCTTTATAGAAGAGATGGATTTACAAATGTTTGAAATTCTAATCATCAATAAATAGGCTACAAATATTTGATAACAGCACGAATTCAAAGTTTGTATCACACTGCTAAAACTAATTGTGAAACTTTAGTAATTGTTGGAGTTTATAGTAGAAACTCTTAAGTTTTGCTTCAAAAGAATATGAGGAGCCTTTTGCCTTTCGTCCCACATTGAAAGAATAGAAAGGAAGAGTAAGGTTTATAAGTACTACTCTTCCTCTATCCTTTGAGTTGAGTAGCAATGAGGTTTTTAATGGGTAAGAGGTGATGAAAAGTTACCACACGCGTGCCTCCGGGGTATGGGAATTGGGGAATAAATTTAACTATGGAAAGTTACCACATGCGTGCCTCCGGGGTATGGGATTTCGGGAATAAATTTAACTATCTTTTTAAGTCAATTATTTATCAATATTTAATGAACGTTTTTGTAACAAGAATAAGTTACCGTTTTTCCTCTAATTTTTCTCTTAAGTGACCATTTTCCATAATTCCTCTCCAAGTCTGTTGCCATTAACCTCCATTTATTGATCGTCTTATGCCACGTTTTCAGCCCATGATGTGATCACATTTGTTGGTTCAGTTCTTATGTTTATCAATATTCACCATAAATATTACACTCTGAGTTAATTATTTTTAATACCTTTTTATGTTACTATTAATATTAATATGTTGTCGCACGTATCGCATGCATATAGTGCTTATATAATATATGCCAAGAAAGGTATGTTGCAACTATTCCCAAAGATAAAAAAAATAGGAAAGAGTTAGCAACTACAAAAATGGAAGTATATAATGAATACCGAATACTATTGTGTATGCGTAATTGGGTATGATTCCTATAGTGTTAGGTTTGAGAAGATATGTAATTGGGTCTTAGGCAACCCATGCAAAAAAAGAAGAGTAAAGATTCCATCCCATAACCGATACGCAACACGTAGAGTAGAGTAACTCTCTAGGCTACAAGTTGGTCTTAGGCAACCCATGCAAAAAAAAGAAGAGTAAAGATTCCATCCCATAACCGATACGCAACACGTAGAGTAGAGTAACTCTCTAGGCTACAAGTTGGTCTTAGGCAACCCATGCAAAAAAAGAAGAGTATGACCCACTTAAAAGTCCAAACAAGATTCCATCCCATTAATTATAGGCAGCACGTAGGGTAAAGTAACTCTCTAGGCTACGAGTTGGTCTTAGGCAACCCATGCAAAAAAAGAGTATGCCCTACTTAAAAGTCCAAACAAGATTCCATCCCATAACCGATACACAACACGTAGAGTAGAGTAACTCTCTAGGCTACAAGTTGGTCGTTATCTCTCCTCTATTTCCAACATAGGATTGGGTAACACAAATGTGACATATATGCTATATGGGGTTCCAACACTCCGCGTCTGAGCGTCCTTTAAACTTGAGCAACACAACCAAACCCTTATCAAGTTGCATGATTATAGGCCCAAATTATTAACAAGCCAATATTAGCTCTAATACCATGATATAGAAACGGGTATGGGCATCGGATAGAAGATAGGAAAGTTCGACTATTTACAAGCCCAAATAAGGTTTCATCCCTAAACCAATTGAAATTAAAGTAGCAATTCCCAATCTTATAAGGTGGTTACTATCTCTCGTCTTTCTGGATATGGGACAACTCACACGTGCACATACGTAAAGAGCTCAACATAGAATTACTGAATTAGAATATGTTGAGTATCCGAACTTACTCTACTAGTAAAGTAGCATGTAACAACAAAAGCAAGCAGAGTTTACCCTCTGGAAGTTGGTAGCAGCATTGTTGTTTTCTTCTTCAACTTTGATAATCTCACTAAGATGATCAATTAACTTCAGTTCCCACGTATTCTTCTGAGTTATTTTCTACATTTTCCAAAAACACAAACAAAATATCTCATAATTCAAACACAAACAAAAAAAAAAGAGAAAAAAAATTCAAAATTATACATTTTCACTTGCAAGCTTAACGCAATTGTGGAACAACTCCATAATTTGGTGACGGTCAAGGCAGGAGTCAGAGGAGAGAGAATTTCGAGGAGGAACAATCTCGACGGGTTTCCGACGGAAGGCGGCAGCACGTGCGGCACGTGCAGCAGCGCGTTCGAGTTGATCGTCGTTAGAAGCTAGGAAAAAGGGAGTAGTTGGAGCAACAATAGGTGGTTTATTATTGTTCGGATTTGAAATTGGATTGGGGGTTAGGGTTTCCGCCATTGTTACACCTTCAAAGGAGAGAGAAAGAGAGAGAGTTGAAAATGGTGGTTTTTGAAAATAGGACAACCTCGTTTTGATGAAATGATCACATATGCATTACTCCATGCGTACTCTGTAAGATATGAGTGAATGAAACGATGTCGTATCGTGTGCTTTTACTGTTACTCCTCGCTCAAGTTTTTTGGCGGGAAAGAGGATGTTATTTAGTTATTTTACTTGCATAGGTGTTGTAATTTTAATTTTTAAAGATGGAAACTTGAAAAGATAACTTGAGATGATTTCATTTCTCAATCCCTATTACATAAACTTCTTCCGTTTCAATTTAATTATGCCATTTTAAAAATTACGGACTCATAGACAATTTTTTGAAGAGGAGAGAGATAGAGGAAGAAAATAGAAGGATATCATGTGATAGGAGAGAAGTTATTACCCAAAATAAAAGTGTCACAACTAAATTGAAACTTCTTAAAATAAAAAGTATCACAATTAAATTGAAATGGGGGAAGGAGTTTTAAGTTTACAAGTTTGGAAATACACGTAAATGTGGGTGAAATATAAAATAGAGAATTGAGATAAATATTAGCAAGAATTAGTTTTTTGGAAACTACCTCTTGACAAAAAATAAAAGAGATTGTTTTTTTAAAAGAAAAGTGAAAATAGGTTGTCCATACAATAGTAACAATACTATATGGAAACCCTAACAAATTGAATTTTTTTAAAGAAAACAATTTGTTTCAATAACACAAATTTAAAAATTTTATCCCATTTTTTCGAAATAGATAGGAATAAAACATAACATACTATATGGGTACTCTTTTTTTTTTTTTTTTGAAAGATACTATATGGGTACTCTTAAAAAGTGAAAGTTATGCAATCAAAATGATATTTTGGCTTTATATATAACATAGATTCAAGGTTATTTTTTTAATCATTTACTAATGCGAAGATCTATTTCTATGCATTTTTAGAATAAATATAAATAGTAAAACAGGAGTAAATATAGTATTATGATACTGTTATATTTTCCTTTTGCACTTGAAATTATTGATTTCAATAACGAAAACTCCCAAATAGATGCATATTGTTACAACTTTTGAAAAAGGAGTAAAATTTTGAAAATACATGGAAAAAACTACAAATCTTTTGAAATTGAAATGATTATTATCCATGTCTTAAAATGTTTAATATACAATATTAATGATTTATTATCCAATCATAAAACTTGTAATGACCAATATACTTTCTCTGTTTCACAATAAGTGAAACATAGAAAAAGTACACACATACCAAAAAATATAGAGAAAGAAAGTTGGGACCACAATAAAGTAAAGTCATGAAACAAATAGATTGTGATCCTCTCTTGTTTTTTGGTGGCATATTTATAATAAGAGTGAATTTTTTTAACCATTTAGAACTTAGTTTCACTTATTGTAAATATGCCAATAAAATAAGTGTTTCACTTATTGCGAGACGAATGAAGTATTATATGAACTAGGCAGCCCTTCCCTACATCAATACTTGCTGATGCTCAACTGAAACAGTAGCCAAGATAGAACACATGCATAACTAAAATATGTAACATGTGCTACTTTATTTGATCTTTGCGCACTCCTATAAACGGTAGAACAGTTTTACTTGCAGACATTATCATTTCACCACACATTAATTCATTTCAATTCCCAAACGCACACATTACTGTTATTCTAAAAGAACATAAACTGCTAAAACTCAGTTATCTACAGATAAAGGATACAAATACAACAAATTTGTATGCTTTGAGCTTAGGTCACAACACCAACACAGCCAAAAATTACAATATCAAAATACTTCTTTAACTTCACATTTTACATAAGCCTACTGCTAAATTTCTCAGTTATTCGGCCTAGGGTGCAGAGATGGAATGTTGCGCATGTTTCGAGCAGAAACCAACGACACCATAATGGGAATCCATCTGCCATTGCTGGTGATTAATGTGATGCCGCTTTGATGAAGGGAGGTGGTGCAGCTATACAAATTACAATTAAAGCAGTCACACTGATTAATGATTACAAGGGAAACTCTTCATAATAATGTATGCTTTGACTCACAGCAGCATTAGCTACAACCTGCAATGTTTACAAATAAAGCAAAAAATTAACAAAAAAAACATCCACTAGAAAGGTACAGATATTCACAAGAAAGTATTCATCTCACAGTACTAATACACAAAGAAAAGATTTCAGAGTTCAGACACAGGCCATGAAGTAGAAAGCCAACCAGAAGAAGATAGTGCATACTTCGTACATATATGTGCACTTAGAAGGGACAAGAGGATTCTGTCTCTGGAACAATTACAGGATGAGTGAACAAAAGAGAAAACGTATCAAAGAGAAGTAAGCATTGCATCAATAATTTTAATACAGGACTTCACATGTCAAATCCTGGACTCACCAAAATCATGATACACAAATAGGGTGTCTACCAGCCCCGGGATGATAAAACTAGTCATAAGAACTAAGAAGTCACTACTCTCTCACAAACTTTATCAATTTTTCCCCATTCAACACTAGATTTAAGGTTTGTTTAGCGTAAGGTGAAGCCGTGAAAGAAATGATCTTACTCTGAAATTCTTGAAAGAAATGAACCCATGGAGAAGATACAAATCAGCACTAAGATCTAATAAGTTCGCACAAGTTCAAATAAGTGAAAGTTACCATGTCTTAACCAATGTACAGTGTAGAAAAAGAATTGCTGGGAAAAAAGACGTGAACCTAATTTTTTTTATCTATTTGTCAAAAGTGGCCCAAGGGATATTATTCCCTACGCCACCTTCATCTCCTAATAGTAAATTTCTGCATTATCCATGTTCTGCAATATGATTCTCCATTTACCAATTACTCTCTTTTTATTGCGAACCCTGAGCCCCTGTCTGCATATCCATCATTGTTTGACATAAAGCAGAATAACAGTGACACTGGCAAAAGTTATCATTTATCACCACCTCATTTGGACTCCAGTTCCATTTCAATTTGTCTGGTCAGGAGCTAAGTTCTCAGCTCATTAGCCCCACTGTCAAGTAGAAGGATGCATACTAAGAAAAAAAAAATGACCATGAAAAGCCAGATTCAAATCAAGCTTTGATGTGTGTTAATTTGATATGACATAATGACACTGAGACAAAGATAGATGGTGCAAGTTGGAGAAGCGCGAGATAATAACACTAATCACAAACTCCAACTCCACCCATATACTAAGCATTTCAGCTTCAGAACCAACATTAGGCTAAACATGTACGAATTTAAGTACTAGACAAGATAGGCCCCAATCAAAGTATATTATGGGGCTTATATGTATTCACCTGTGTCCTGGGAAGATGTGGGCAGATGTATACTGAGGTCATCCATATTTGAGCACCCCTGGATCTTCAACCCGTGCTCATTGGCTAGATGCAATAGGCAGATAAAGCATAGATGAGGGGAAATGTCATGGGCTGCTGCCGCACCACAATCATCAGGGAACGTGGCAAGTAATTGTTTGAAAGATATGGCATCCTCATCAACTTTCTGACAATGTAGAAAAGAATGAACATCAGATTTGAATATTATAAAGCAAATCAGCTGAAGCAAAAGCATAATGAAATTAAGTTTAAATAATAATAATAATCTAACGAGATCAGCATGTACTTCTCATTATTCCTTTCTATTCAGTACTATTCTCATTATTCGTAAGAATGTGGACAACAAAAGAGCACCTGCTACAAATGCCGCACCAAATGAAGTTAAGTGTACTCACCATTTCAGGTGCTTGAACAAACTCATGTATTTGATCCCAAAGTGTCTCCTTCAGCAAATGTACGTCAACTTGCTTTGCAGTTTTATCATACTGAACTTCAATTTTGCTGACCTATATTTGGACATGGATTAGAGCATGCTCATGGAATCGGATGGAGTTAAACTTGCAGGCAATCACTTTGCCTATGGCCATGAACACTAATCATAAGAAGGGTCACCCCAAAGGTATGAGTATGACTATGAAAAAGAAACAATTAGAACAGTTTACAAGTTTGATACCCAACTAGTTGCAAAACCAATAAAACAAGAACAATTAGACCCATGAATTGCGAGTAAAGTACCAAGGAAATATGAGAAGGCCTGAGAAAACGACACACCCTTGCCTACCTAAACACTATGCAACATTAAATGACAGAGACAACGGAAGCACGGAATTAGACAAACCTGACGAGGCTGGGAGACCAAAATATCCTGTTCGTCTATGTCACTGTGAGCATAACCATCATTATCTGGGCCACTATAACCACTTTCGTCATCCCAAGCAGGAAATGCTCCACTCTGTTCTTGCCAAGATCCATTTTCTTATAATATGAAGAAAAAGAGAAAGATTGTTCAATAATAGTGATATTATGTATCATGCAACAAATGCAGAGGACAAAGAAGCCAAAACGCAAAACTACAAAAGTTCCCTAACGATTCTACAGCTGAAGTCAAAAGACACAAAAGTTGAAAGTTAAAACAATCATTATATTTATCTATCCTGTTAAGTAACCAATGAGCAAAAGAAAATTTCTACCGTTTGCAGTATACTGTTAGGGAGATATGTGAATCACTTAACACACATGTAATGCCCATATAACATGTAGTTTCTGTAAAATTTGTCTATTAAGAATTGGGATCCTAGTGCACTGAAATTTGTTCATGCAAAATGAAACAAAGTTGTATTACCTATGACCTGTCCAGTAAAAGAATGGCCAACAACTCTTTTCATCTATTTCAAAGAAATTCATGATTCATGAGAAGCACAAAGGATGAAGGTTCAACTCAGAGATAACTTCTCTAGGTACAAGTGGGTAAGAAGAACAATGACTGATATGAAAGAAATCGATTTTGTATCCTTTGTTGAATTCGCAATTTCAAAAAATCATCTATACTATATACTAGATTAGGAGTTACTAAAGTTGTTTTTCCCTCCCCCAGACCCCCTCCTATACCTACTAATAAATGAATGCATTCGAAGTTTATACAAAGGTTGTGTTGAACATTAATTAAGTGTTTGCATTTTAAATTAAATTGTAATGAATACCAATTACAACCTTCGTTTCTTAATAAGTGAAACACTTCTCTTATTTGGAATAGTCACAATAAGTGCAACCAAGCTCTAAATGGTAAAAGAAATTCACTCTTATTACAAATATGCACCAAAAAACAAGAGGGGACCACACAACAGGAAAGAGTCAAGTTATATGAACCGGCAGATAAATACATGTAAGTGGCATTAAGGTGACACAAGTGACTACGATACTCTGAAGTGGCAAAGACGTATATGAATTAAAAGAGAGCTTTTCGCCCAAAAAAATAGAAAAAAGGATAAGATGGATATGTTTATATGACTTATACCTGCCACCCTTCTTCTTCTCTTCCCAAGGCACTGCAATACAAAAACAACCATCAATAACAAGAGAAAAAGATTTTTATTAGACAATAGTGATTAGTTCCAGAAATGTGTCGAGCCATGGAGATCTCTTCTAGCATTCGAACTTATCAGACCCACAATCTAGTTAGAAAATGTCAAAACCATGCCATTGAAATAGAGCTTCTACACTTCAGTGCTTCAAATATTACAAAAAAAAACCACTGCATCCATTAGAGGACGGAACACCAGATATTCTGAATGGGGAATATTCGTTATGCTGAAATACATTTTGGTGCATACAGTTCTCTAATCAAACAATAAAGAAGCTAGAAAGTGCTTTAGTTTTATATACAACAAGCAAATGATAGGAGACAATCATATAAAATGAGATTAAAATTACTTCAGCTTTCACTCCGATTCAACACTGCAAGGCATCAATATAAAGCCACAGATAAAAATGTATGGCAACACAAGCAATCAGTTCAGCTACTTGGGGTAGAAAACCACTAATATGGGGTGAATGATTTAAATTGACCCTTAAACTTACCATAACATGTGGAAGAAGGAACAGCTTCACAAGATTCTCAGGCTGGTAATGGCAATCCTCTGGAAGTTTGTTGGAGCAAGGCACTTTTTTGGCAGGAAGGAGTAAAGACTTCAGGCTTTTAGGGGGTGTGAAGATATCAGGCATGTCTTCGTCCAAAGCTTTTGTCAAATCAATATCTACTTCTGATGCTTTTTTGGTTTTCTGTCTCTTAGCTACAGAAGCTAAATCTGTGTCTTGAGCAACAGTCTCAGTACCTACAGCTAAAAATCAATACCAAGTCAAAGGCTATAAATTGTACAGAACATGGAAAAGAAAGGAAAAGGAGAGAGAATAAGGAGTTTGTTGACTGACTCTTAGATTTTCGATACTTCCAATGGTCAGGTCCAGCCCAAGCATTCTGACTTGACATAACTCCCGAAACACCCAAAAGAAGGGAGGCAACATTTTCAAATCTGTCATATGTATCATGTTCACTAGACATTGATGTTTCTTGATCCTACAAGTTAAGATCAAGTGATCAATTTAACACTCCATCAGTAATTCTTTGTAAAGTAGTCGATTTTGGTTTTACCAGAGACAGAAATCACATTCTTTGTAATAGAAGCCAAAATGTCAAAACTGAATATCTCAGCAACTGAGCATGCGAGAGATACCTCATACTGATTTTCCAAATGTTGATTACTTGTGTCAAAACTATCATGAGCATGATCTGCGTCATCATTGTGATCATATGACCATGCATCAGCATTACCATACGAACCATCATCCAACTCACAACCTTTGTCATCATCTGCATCATTCACACCCGTGAACTCTGAACCTCGATTTGACTCACCAGTGATATCATCAGTTGCAGTAACATCACAAACAGAGTCCTGACTACTCTGGTTTTGCCTTTCTTGCAAACTGTTTTCATCAAGCTTCTCCACTATAGCATTAAAAGTAGGACAAATATCGTTCTTTGTGTTCACATTCATCACCATTTGGTCAACGTATTCTGTAGGAGAGCAAAAGTAAAACATTTTGCCAATAGAATATTTAATTAGACACTACATAATATTTCTCCCACTTACCTCCAGCAAAAGAGATATCAATTAGATTGGAGGAATTAGTATCACTGACAGAAGAAATGCACTTTGCAGGCACTTCTTGTGAATCAAAAAGTACTCGGCACCCTCCATAAATTCCAAGGTTGTTTAGAAGGAGACCCTTTGCCCCACCCTCATCAAATTGCGCTGTTGTCTGATGATACAAAGGATCCACTGCAAATGCAACTGGGAAACAATGGATATGTATATGTCATATAGCAAGGTGAGAGGAACATGGGATTTTAATAAAAACATAGCCATCTATGTCCATTACCATCAAGCTTCTTGACATTCAAAGCCTCAAAAGATGACTCCAGCGTTGAAAGAGGTGATAGCTGCATCAAGTGCACCCATTAGCAAGGGGATGAACCAAAAACACATTGCTTTGTCTATATATACATATATGTCAAGGGCTAAAAATAGAATACAACCTTCTTCTCTGAATCCTTTCTAGGCTGGCCATCCTGCTCATTGCTAACATTGTCTCCTCCAGCCGAAATTTCTGTCAGCCACCATAATATCAAAGGTCAAGACACTGAACAGCGAGAGAAAAATCACATGTTCTAGAACTGATCGAGAAACATCTTTACATAAGCAAACTGAATAACATATACTACCAGCTCCTTAGGTCCATGACTTGCATTCAAGAAAACTAGGAAGAAGGTGCCAGCAATTGCCTCCTTCAGGGTTAAAGTACATCAACCTCATAACGATGTGGATCACAATTCACAAATCATCAACCGCTTTTTAGTATCACAGTATCAGTTCTCTTCACAATTCTTCCATGCATACAAGTGTATAAGAAAAAACTCACACAAGGCCAACATAATAATAGTACTTATTGTTAAGGTGACAATGTAAAGAAAGATAGAATTCGCCATCTGGCTCTCTTGCATTAAAACTTTCCAACCTAGATTATATTCTCTTTTTTCTCTCTGCTAGCACATGGAGGTCCTTATATCTCTTTCTATTTCTCTCCTCTCCTAAATTCTTGTGCCATACTTCAATGTTGCAAGTAATAAAACGGAGGAATTTTTTTCCGAAGCAAACTTAGCATCATTTTTAGCATTTACATATATGTCAAACCTTGTTGATCATCAAAACCAGCTCTACTGATTCCACCGAGGACCTTATATGCTTCAGAATGTACCGAATCCACCCTTAGTGCATAAATTTTCACTCCAGCTTCCAATGTGCAACTTGCCTGCCCAACAATGATAAGATACATAGAGTCCCGATTATAAAGTGAAAGATGCCTTATGGTGGCTAAGACTTAAGAGTAAGACAATACATTGATTGTGTTAATTCAACTGTTAACCCCTGGAGCAGCAAAATTAAGGATAAACCAGCTTCTTAAATGAATCTTAATTTCAGCCAATACCTCAAACATTCTCTATAATCACCAAAAAAATTTGTTCTTATTGCTAATAAGTAGGATAACAAGATAAACACATGAAGGTACAATGTCAAAAAAAAAAAAAAAAGAGAGTTTAAGTACATCTAGAATCATCGATGAATACACAATCAAGCATTTACCATCAACAACAGACTTACGATTCTGCAAAATTTTAGATAAAATAGAACTGGTCTCCAAATAATTAGCATACATATCAATGTGTAGCTTACATGTCTCTGAGTTGATTGTCACTAAATATCATTTAGCAGATAAGTTACCCCAGGAGCGGGGCAAATATGGGCAAAAATAATGGGGTCCTGTACAATTTCCTTAATTGGGCCTTCATTTGTATTTCAAAAAAGATAAAAGTATAAGATTTGTATTTCCAACTGGCTAATGACGACTATTTTAAGAGTTTAAACCACAAAACTTTGATGAATTTCATGTACTCATTATTCCTTCCCTTACACTTTTACTACGGATCCAAATGTTTTCTTTTGTTTAATCTTCAAACAATTAAAAATAAATATATTTTGGGGCCCTATTACGTCGCCGTGATTGCATGAGCCAAGAACCACCTGAGTTACCCAGACATTTTCCTCTTTACTCATACCAAAGTTCACTGTAAAACAATACGTAGTCGAATTAAAAAAGAAGCACCTTACCTTTTGAAAGTTGGTCTCAGCATCTTCTTCATCTTCAACTTTGATAATCTCACTAAGATGATCTATAAGCTTCAGCTCCCATGTATTCTTCTGATTGATTTTCTGTAATTCCCAAAAGAATTTAACCATTTAATCACTTACATTAGACCCATTTTCGCTTCTACAATGAAAGAACCACCAAACTATCTCTCCATCAAATAAACTTAGCCTCAAAGTTAAACAATTTAAGCAAACATACAAACAATCCCAAAAAATATACATTTTTGGCTTGATAAATTTTCCTTTTTCCTTTTGTAAACATTTTCCTCCAAAATTTCGAGGAATTCCATTTTCCTCCACTCTCTCATTACCAATTAATCTCCATTCTCTCCTTATTAGCTTAATAAATTTCCATCAAAACCATATATAGGTACACTAATAAAGTATTTATTTTCATTTTCCACCAGAAAAAATTTTCCAATTACTATCAAAATAAAATGGTAAAAAAAACCCTAAGAAAATTGGGGGAAATTAGGAGAGAGAAAAAAGATACATTTTCACTTGCAAGCTTGATGCAATTGCGGAACAACTCCATGATTTGCGCACCATCAAGGCAGGAATTTGAGGGAGAAGAAGGAGGAGGAGAGAGAAGATCATCTTCGGCGATTATCCGGCGAACTGCGGCGGCACGTGCAGCACGTGCTTGAGCGCGTTCGAGTTTGTCGTCGTTAGAGGCTAAGAAGAAGGGGCTTGTCGGAGATTGAAGGCGAGTGGAAATTGAAATTCTGCGTTTTTGTTGTGGTAGAGGATTTGGACTTAGGGTTTCCGCCATTTCTGTAGGTTTGATTTCTTCGATTGGTGTGTTTGAACTTTGAAGAGGAGAGAGAAAGGAGAAGAAGAAGAGAGGGAAGATGAGTTTTTTTTGAATTCAGTGTAGTTTCGGAGCGAGTGTTTGTTTTTTTGAATATATATACTATACGACGTCGTTTCTTTTTTATTGAAAAAACTTTTTTTGGTTTTTGAGAGTTAAATATTTCTAGTGATTATAAAATTTGAATATAACTTACAATCAAAAAAAATTTGTAATAATTAATGGCAACTTAATGTTGGGATATTATGACTTTACTAAAGAAAAGGAAATGATGAATGGGATTCTCGCTTGATATTAACTTTTATATAAATGAAAATTAGAGGTAATTAGAGACGGATCAGTTTCATCATCATTAATGTAAATGTGAGAGAAAAAAGTAGGATTTTATTACTTTTATATGGTAAGGAGGAACCGAGGAGAGGGAAAAAGAATGAGAAAGCGATTATTAAAAATCACATGGGTCGTGTTGTGAACGACAAATAAATCACTGTCAGATTTAACGATACGAGCGCATGTGTAGTTGAAGTCGCGATGATACGTAATCATTACCTTCTAATACCGAGGTTCCAACTAATTATAAAAAGAGAACGTATTGTGTCGGACTCGTCCGACACAACACTCTCATCGGACGAGCAACGCAACAACGCGCGCGACTTATTAAAGACCGAAAATAAAAAAAAAAAATAAAAAAAACAAAAAAAAACACTTTCATCCCCTTCATCCGCTTCATCCGCCATTGTTCAAGAACAAAAACATATCCAACACTTCCACTTTCTCACTACAAATCTAGTTCCACTACTGAAATCTAGTTCGTTACAAATTGAACAAGAATGTCAGCCGAAGATTCGAATTCACAAATCGCAAGTTCGTTACAAATTGATCTGAGCAATGAGAATACTCACAGAGATCTCACATTACAAATCGAACTAAACAATGAAAACCGTAACACAGATATCACATCAGAAAAAAAAAGAAAGAAATTACATGAAGAATCAGCTGGAATACAAGACAAAGTAACAGGTATATGTCTAAATTTAATTTTCAATTGCATTTACTCATTTTCAGTTATAATTTTGATTGTATCAGTTAGTATGCATAAAATTACCTTTTACATTGCAACAAAAGTCTATTTTTCACTCATTAACTTTTTTTTCAGTTAGACTTAATTAGTTTTCAGTTAGACTTATAAAGTGATCAGTTAGAGTACTTTAGTTTTCAGTTAATATAGTTTTCAGTTACACTTAATTAATTTTCAGTTGGACTTATTACCTCTTCAGTTAAACTTATTTACGCTTCAGTTAGACTTATTTACTCTTCTGTTAGACTTATTTACTCTTCAGTTAGACTGATTCAGATAGACTTATTAAGTGTTCAGTTAGAGTAATTTAGTTTTCAGTTAGACTTATTTACTCTTCAGTTAGACTGATTCAGTTAGACTTATTAAGTGTTCAGTTAGAGTAATTTAGTTTTCAGTTAGACTTATTAACTCTTCAGTTAGACTTATTTACACTTCAGTTACACTTATTTTCTTTTCAGTTAGACTGATTCATAGACTGATTCATTTAGACTAATTTAGTTTTCAGTTAGACTTATTTAGTTTTCAGTTAGACTTTTTAACTCTTCAGTTAGACTTATTTAGTTTTCAGTTAGACTTATTCAGTTAGACTAATTTAGTTTTCAGTTAGACTTATTTAGTTTTCAGTTAGACTTATTAACTCTTCAGTTACATTATTTTCTTTTCAGTTAGATGATTCATAGACTGATTCATTTAGACTAATTTAGTTTTCATTAGACTTATTTATTTTCAGTTAGACTTTTTAACTCTTCAGTTAGACTTATTTAGTTTTCAGTTAGATTATTTCTTTCAGTTGACATATTCAGTTAGACTATTTGGTTTTCAGTTAGACTCATTCAGTTTTCAGTTAGACTTATTTAGTTTTAAGTTAGACTTATTTTCTTTTCAGTTGGTCCTTAATTTATTTCATTTAGTATAATTATTCTTTCATTTGATACTATTACAATCATTCTCAGCTACACTTGTTTAGTTTTCAGTTAGTGCTTTTGTTCTTTAATTTAGTGTCCTAATTTTTTGACAATGAACTCAACAGCTGAACATGAATATCTCAAGTACATCAATGACGAAAATATCAGTAGCAGTTTAATAGGGAGACATGTTACAGATCACAAAGATGGCTACAACTTGTATCAAGCACACTCAAGAGCATTAGGATTTAGTATTAGGAAACAAACTCTAAGGAGGAGGAGAATTGATAATTCAATATACGAATTCTACTTGGTTTGCTCAAAGGAAGGAGGCTCAAAATCAACAAACAAAATAACAGAACCAAAAGAAAAAGACACACAACAAGAAAAACCTGTTCAGATACCAGATGTTGAGCAGCCAACCAACAAAAGAAAGGAAAGAGTAGTCAATGAAACAAGAACAGCATGCAAAGCCATGGTCAGATTTAAGCAAGAAAAACCTGGTGAAGACTTTGTTGTAGTAGCTCATGAGTTGCAGCACAACCATGAGTTGGTAATACAACAAGAAATACATCATCTGAAATCAGAAAGGAAGATAACTGAACAAAAAGGACAACTAATACAAACAATGGTTGAATCTGGCATAAAGCCAATGCATGCATACAACTTTTTGTGTCATGAGGCTGGATCAGAAGAAGTAGTGGGCCACACAAAAAGGGACCATCTAAACTATATCACACAGTACAGAACAAGATTGGTTGAAGGAAAGGATATGCAGAGTGTGTTGGACTTACTTCAGCAAAGAGCGGATGATGATCCTGCATTCTTCTACAGGCTGAAATTTGGGGAACATAACAACATCGTCAGCTACTTTTGGCGAGATTCAATGATGTTGGAGGACTTCAAAGCATATGGAGATGTTATGATATTTGACACAACATATAGGACAAACAAATATGGACTGATATGTGCACCATTTGTTGGCATAAATTGCCATTGGAAAACAACAATGTTTGCATGTGCTTTCATAACTAATGAAAAGGAAGAGAGCTTTGAATGGCTACTAGAAACATTCAAGAGAGCAATGTGCCAACAAGAGCCAAAGACAATTTTCACTGATCAAGATAAGGCAATGGGCAATGCAATTGAAAAGGTATTTTTCAGTTAGAATTATTTAGTTTTCAGTTAGAATTATTTAGTCTTCAGTTTGAGTTAATTATTTATAATTCAGTTAGACTATTTAGTTTTCATTTAGACTCATTAATTTTTCAGATAGCCTTATTTACTTTTTAGTTACACTAATTTACTTCTCAGTTAGACTCATTGAGTTTTCAGTTAGACGTATTTAGTTTTAAGTTAGACTCATTGAGTTGTCAGTTAGACTTATTTAGTTTTCCGTTAGACTAATTTAGTTGTCAGTTAGACTCATTTAGTTCTCAGTTAGACTCATTTAGTTGTCAGTTAGACTCATTGAGTTTTCAGTTAGACTCATTTATTTCCACTATTTCAGTTAGACTTCTTTCTTTTTCAGTTAGACGTCTTGATTATTCAGGTAGACTTAATTAATTTTCAGTTAGACTTATTTAGTTGTCAGTTACACTTATTTACTTTTCAGTTAGACAAATTTACTTTTCACTTAGACTTATTTAGTTTTCAGTTAGACTTATTTAGTTTTCAGTTAGACTCATTTAGTTTTCATTTGGGCTTCATATTACTTCTTTTTGTCTAATGAAATTTTCAGTTAGCATTTACACTGTTTTCAGTTAGACTTCTTAAATTTTCAGTTGGTCTTCATATTATTTCTTTACCTTTTAAATTAGATTCACAAGAATTCAAATGAAAGTGATTTCTAGCATAATATGTACTATCTTAAATCAGGTTTTCCCAAATACAAGACATAGGCTTTGCCTTTGGCATATAGAGAAGAACTTTGTAAGCCACTTCGGATCCCTCAAGACCAATGAAGACTTCAAGAACATGTTCAAGAACTGTTTGATGGGGTGTCAAAATGAATCAGGCTTTGAAGAATTGTGGGCGAAAATGATGGAATTGTATGGACACGAGAAAAAAGAATGGTTCGAGCAAGTATATGATCAGAGACACAAGTGGTGCACCGCATTAAACAGGGATATGTTTTCAGCTGGAATCTTATCATCACAAAGAAGTGAAGTCACAAATAAGGCAATATCATTCAATGCAAAAGCAACAACAAACCTGTTTGAATTCTATCATATATTTGAGCAAACAGTGAAAAGATGGAGAAGCAATGAAACTAGTGACAACTTCCGGAACAGAACTGAACGTCCCAAAGCCGTCAAATCCAAATCAAAGCTTCTGAAACATGCTGCTGATGTATACACACTAGCACTATATAATGACTTTGAAACAGAGTATGAGTGGGCAATGGCATCATTTTTACGAGCATTTGCAACAGAAAACTCACAGCTGAAGTTGTTTGAAGTCTCACCAGAAGAAGATTTCAGCAATTCACATACAGTAGCATACGATGAGGCGACAACAGAATTAGTGTGCTCATGTCAATGCTTCACAGAGACGGGGATGCTTTGCTTTCACATAATAAGGGTCATGCACATGTTCAGCATATTTCAAATACCACAACAATATATCCTTAAGAGATGGACAAGACTTGCAAAGTCAGCAGTATGGGAGAATGTTCAAGGTTAGTGAAATAAATCAATATGACTAACTGACAAATGAAAGCAACTAACTGAAAAACTGAAGACTCCAACTGAAACAATTAACTGATCACCTGAAAGATTTAATTAGTGAACTGAAAAAAAAAAGGCTCCAGCTGAAACATTACTATAACTAACTGATAAATTAATGTTACTACCAGAACATTAATTGGGGGTTTTCTTTGTGTGTGGGAGGGGGAATATTAGTAGTGGGGGGTTTTGGGGGTGTGGGGTTTAACACTTAACTAACTGAAACAATTAACACACCACCTGAAAGAATTTATAAGCTATCTGAAAATTTTAGTTAGTCAAATGAACTAATTGACTAAGAAACATTTATTAAAGCAGACAAAGACCAAAGCCAAAATGCACAGTTGTGGACACCATGGAGACATGCAATAACCAAGAATTTCTACAACCTAGTGTCAATATGTCAATCAAATGAGGATGCAAGAACATTATGTGACAAGTCGTTGAAGGAATTATACAAATCAGTGAAAGAAGTTTTCAAGACTGATCAACAAAAACAACAAGAAATCGAAGATGAAGAACTACGAAGACAAACAGTTGAAAATCCTGAGTGATAAAGACAAAAGGAAGACCACCAAAGGGAAACAAGAGAGTAAAAGGACATTTTGAGAAGCGTAAAATGAAGACAAGGCATCCGAACGAATATGGAACAAAAACCCCAAATGTACCTCAAGTTGAATAGTGTTCAAATAATATTAGTTTTCAATTGTATTCCACTCAGTAATTGATTGAAATTTACACTTGTTTATTCCTAAGCTACTCGAAATTCATTAATATTAGTATTTATTGTCCTTCAGTTAGACTTGTTTTTTTTTTCAGCTAGTCTTTCTAGTGCTTCATTTAGACGTGTTTACTTTTAAGCTTATATTAATTCAGTTTCAGTTAGACTTTATATTTTTCAGCTAGTGTTAATTTGCTTCAGTTAGACTAATTTATTTCTCAGCTTATCTTTATATTGCTTCAGTTAGACTTGTGTCTTTTTCAGCTAGTCTTAAAAAGCTTCAGTTAGACGTATTTATTTTTCAGCTTGTATTAATTGTACTTCAATTAGACTTGTGTATATTTCAGCTTCAGTTAGACTTATTTGATTTTCAGCCTCTATTAATTACGCTTCAGTTAGACTTGTGTAGTTTTCAGCTAGTATTAAATTTCCTTCAGTCAGACTTATTTATTTTTCAGATAGTATTAATTGTGCTTCAGCTAGACTTCTTTATTTTTCAGCTAGTCTTTTTAGAGCTTCAGTTAGACTTGTTTTTTTTTCAGTTAGACTTAATAACTCTTCAGTTAGACTTGCTTGTTTTTCAGCTACTATTTACAGTGTATAAGTTAGACTTAAAATTTATATTTACAAATATATGTCATACACTTATTATTATGAGTTAGATTTTTCATTTTTCAGTTGGTATTTGTATTTTTCCAATTAATTTTCAAACAACTTCATTTTTACACAAATGTATTCCATTCAAAGTAAGTGTAAATGTACAATTCATTAAAGAACACATATATAAAATGTAAAATGAGTTCTGTGCTATTTGTACTGTACATTGCAAAATTCAATGGTTTCTATTTCTACTGTACATTATAATAATAATAAAAAAAAGTTTGGCACCTAACAATAATGAAATTTCAACAGTTGCTCTATTTTACTTTGTCTCCAAAATTATTATTCAACACATCTTCTACTTTCGCCTCATGATCCCTCCTTCGCCGTAAAATGTGTGCTTCTTTTCTATTCGTCTTCTTTGATCGATTAAATGCTAATTTATCTAGGACAGCCTCTTTATCCTTCCTTATCTTCTGTCTTGCCATCAGTTCAGGTTTCTTTGCAGACCAAACATAACAGTCATGCTTCACTTTCTCTCTCAGTTTGTTTAAAGGATGGTCCACAAGACGAACAGCAAGCCTACACCGCTCAAGGTTTTTGGTGGCTGCCTAAAAAATAAAAAAATCAAAACTATTAAAAAAGGTTCAAAAATGTAACAATTACAAAATAAAACTAACTGAAAATAAACAACAACATCAACTAGTCTTTATAGTGCTTCATTGTTTTTCAGGTAGTCCTTATAATGCTTTCAGCTAGTAATGATTGTGTTTCAGTTAGACTTGATTGTTTTTCAGCTAGTATTTATTATGTTTCAGTTAGACTTGTTTATTTCTAAGCTAGTCTTTACAGTGCTTCAGTTAGACTTCATTATTTCTCAGCTAGTCTTTATAGTGCTTCAGTTAGACATCTTTGTTTTTCAGCTAGTCTTTCAAGTCCTTCACTAACTGCCTATCATACCTTTTTCTATTAAAAAACTTTCAAAAACAGAAATTAACAAGCAAAATAAAGTAATCATACCCTTTTCAGGTCAACAAGTGCAGCATGGTTAGTATTATGACCGTCATACAGCTCCATGGTTTTGATTGCATAGACACCACAATCAAAATTGTTGTCCTTGCTTCTCCAAGGGAAGTAAAGAGTCGATGTTTGCCAATGGTGGAGACGATCAAAATCACGACACCTCATAGTCTCTTGCATAAAAGAATCAAAAGCACGACACTGCATTTGAAGATCAAAAAAAAAACAACAATTAAAAAACAAGTAATAAAATGGAACAAAAAAAAAATACAAATGCTCATAAAAAGGTACTTACAAAGTATGTAAGACCGTTAAATTCCTCATGCTTATATCTATCAATGTCCTTCATGTCTGTACGATTGTCAATATTTTCAATCCTTTTTGCTTTCTTGTTCAGCACCAAGACAGTATAATGATCATCCTTGTGAACAGGAACAAAAATCTGGAAGATAAACATAAGATGCAAAAGCAATAAGTCTACCTGACAGAGAACAAAAAGAAATGAAATACTAAAAACACTAGCTGAACTAAAAACATACACTAACTGAAAACATAAACTAGGACTAACTGACAAGTAACATACACTAACTGAAAGAGAAAATTACACTAACTGAACAAATAAAAAAATAGTTAACAATAATACAACTAACCAGTTCAGCTTCTCGAATATCATTGCGTGGAAATGATTTCACCCATGAAGAAATAGCTTCCTTACATTTCTTGTAGAATAAATCATCATCTTTTGTAATAAGCTTTTTCTTGTTTTCTTCCCATTCCTTAAACTTCTGATCATACTGCCTAGTGCCCTCCAGGTTCTTCAAAATAATCTCATTTTCAGCAATCTCACTCTCAAACTGAACCTTTTTTACCTTCTCAGCACACAACCAATTGATATAGTTCTACAACAAAAGAAAATAGATATTATGACAAACTGAAACATTAAGTTTAGTTTTCAGTTAGACTTTTTAAAATGTCAGTTAGATTTATTTACTTTTCAGTTAGACTTATTAAGTTTTCAGTTAGACTCATTAAGTTTTCAGTTAGACTCATTAAGTTCTCAGTGAGACTCATTAAGTTTTCAGTGAGACTTATTTACTTCTCAGTTAGACAAATTTACTTTTCAGTTAGACTCATTTAGTTTTCAGTTAGACTTATTAAGTTTTCAGTAAGACTCATTAAGTTCTCAGTGAGACTCATTAAGTTTTCAGTTAGATTCATTAAGTTTTCAGTTAGACTCATTAAGCTTTCAGTTAGACTTATTTACTTCTCAGTTAGAGTAATTTACTTTTAAGTTAGACTCATTTAGTTTTCAATTAGACTTCTTTATTTTTCAGTTACACTTATTTATTATTCAGCTAGACTTATTAAGTTTTCAGTTACACTTATTTACTTTTTATTAGACTGAAAACATAATATGACCAACTGAAAAACATAACATCACAAACTGAAAAACAGAAGATGACTAACTGACAAAATAATATGACCAAATGAAAACAAACATATAAAACTAAGCAATAACAACACTTACAAAAGGCATAATATTAAACCAAAATCTCCTTGTTGCAGAAGGTGATTCCTCTTCTTGCCTATTGAACATGAAAGCGCATCCGTCAATAACTCCACTTGTCAGCCAACCTTGACGAGGCATGCTAATTAAGTCGAATTTGTACAGCTGAACCGCATAGTTGCTATGAGGATTATCAAAATCCACAATGAGATCACTTGTAAGTTCACTTTGCATAATGTCATTTTTCATCTTCACTTCCTCAGAATCTGTATCCAATGACATATATGCAACATCTTCATACTCATTGTAAAATAGATAATCAACCAGCAACCTCTGGTCAGGAGACAGATCACTCAAATATCTATTATAATGCTGCAAACTTCGACATAATATTATGCCATGGTTGTTGACAGGAACAGCATGCAAACCAGGCGTAGAAGATGAAACAACACCAGCTTCATTATCATACTCTTCTTTTTTAGCCTTGTCAGATGATGATTCAACTCCATGATCAGCAATCCTATCAATCAGGTCCTCCAAACCTTCATCGTCATAATCATCACCTGGTTCCTTAACCCTCACAACTTTCCCAACTTTCTCTGAAGAAGGGTCATAGTCCCACCCCTTCAATAATTCAGGTGTTGAAGGGATTTCTGACTTTACTTGTTTCTGAGGTTTGTAGGATTTGTATGATGATTGATCAGAATAAGAGCCATCACACTGCATTCAATTAAAATATTAAAAAACATGACAGATATACTAACTGAAAGATAAACATACACTAACTGAAAATAAAACAGATACTAAATGACAAGAAACATAAACCAAATGAAAATTAAACAATTACTAACTGACAAGAATGATACACTAACTGAAACATAACATAATACTAACTGACAAAAAAGAAACACTAACTGACATGAAACTTACACTAACTAAAACAGAAAAATAAAAAAACAGAAACTAAAACTATACTTACTCGAGGATATTTTACATTTACTGGAGTGATGATTGGAATTGAACTTCCAACACCCTCACCACTCTCTTCACTGTATGGAAGATCCTCAACAACAGGACTAGGAGTTAATAGTTGGAATGAAGGGGCATCGAAATCAGCAATGTTTTTCTTTTAGCAGAAGAATCAACTCTCCAAGACTTTCTGCTATATACATTCTCAACTGCTTCAACAACAGGAGGAGGAGGAGGAGGAGGAGTTGGAGTACGAAGATCAACAATATCAATACCAGCAGCGGTGCGAGTAGGGACGTGTGTAGAAATTTTACACTTATCCTTATCCTTAGCCCCTTTGACTTGATCATCATCAGCATTCCTCCTCTTCCTATCAGCTTCCTTTGGTTGTTCTTTCTCAAAATCTTAATTCAAAAACAAAAAAAAAAAAAAAAAAAATATAAAAAGTTAGAGTATCAAAATTTTCAGTTGGTCTGAATATGCTTTCAGTTTGACTTGTTTATTGTTCAGGTAGTCTTTATAGTCCTTCAGTTAGACTTGTTTTTTTTTCAGCTAGTCTTTATAATACTTCAGTTAGACTTGTTTTATCTTCCGTTAGACTTATTTACTATTCAGTTACACTGATTAAGTTAGACTTATTAAGTGTTCAGATAGAGTAATTTAGTTTTCAGTTAGGCTTATTTACACTTCAGTTAGACTTATTTTCTCTTCAGTTAGACTTACTTACTCTTCAGTTAGACTAACTTAGTTTTCAGTTAGACTTATTTAGATTTCAGTTAGACGTATCTACTCTTCAGTTAGACTTATTTGCTCTTCAGTTAGACTGATTCAGTTAGACTAATTTAGTTTTCAGTTGATATACTTTTCAGTTAGACTTATTTAGTTTTCAGTTAGACTTACTTACTCTTCAGTTAGACTAACTTAGTTTTCAGTTAGACTTATTTAGTTTTCAGTTAGACTTATTACCTCTTCAGTTAGACGTATTTACTCTTCAGTTAGACTTATTTGCTCTTCAGTTAGACTGATTCAGTAAGACTAATTTAGTTTTCAGTTAAACTAAAACAGTATTTCAGTTGTTATTTATAAGATATTATTCCTTTAGAGCATCACATTTTTCAGTTGGTCATTGAATTCTTTCAATTAGGAATAACATGAAAGAAACTTACTTCCTCCTTTCTCTCCTTCTGTATAAACCCAGCATCCAACTCCTTATTTCTTCCTTCCTCTTTATCTCCTTGAAGACCACAATCATCATCAGCATTGCCAGTCTTCTTCTTACCATCTTCCTTCGGTTTCTTTCTCATTATCTTCATTCAAAAACAAAAGAAATGAATAAATTCATTGACAAACTAAAACTATTTTTCCACCAGATTAAATAAAAAAAAAATACAAAAAGTTTCATTTGGTATTTATATGATATTCAGCTAGTATAAATATTATTTCAGTTAGAATATTACCTTCCTCTCCATCTCCATGAAGACCAGCATCCTTATCTCCTACTTTGTCTTCATCTCCTTGAAGACCAGGATCACCATTATCTCCTCCTTTGTCTTCATCTACATGAAGATCAGCATCCTTATCTACTCCTTTGTCTTCATCTCCTTGAAGACCAGGATCACCATTATCATCAGCATCATCATCCTTTCTCTCATTATGATTCTGGTGATCCTTATCATCACCATCATCATCATCATCATCATCATCTTCTTTATGCTGATCATCATCAGCATTCATCTTCTTCTCATCCTCCTCTCCTTCTTTTCATCATCTTCATTCAAAACATAACAAAACAACTAAAAACACATAAACTGAAAAAATTCATTTAGTATTCATCTCATTTTCAGCTGGTGCTCATATTATTTCAGTTAGACTGTCAAAGTTTTCAGTTGGTCATTTTATTCTTTCCGTTAGAGTATCAAAGTTAGCTATTTCACTTCTTCAGTTAAACATTTCTTTCACTTAGAGTCTAAAGTTTTTATTCCAACCAGATTACAATACTACAACATGAAAATAATATAATGAAAGGAACTTACTTCCTTCTTTCAAATCAACTCCATGAACACCAGAATCCAAATCAGGAACATTTTCAATTCTTCCAAACTCCAATTCAACAGGCCGCTTCACCAATAGTGAAATTGTAGGATCAACTTTGTTTGCACTGTCTTTCGCTTCCAAATGACGCTTGCATATGTCGTCAATTTGACTCAGAAAATCTGGGTTAAATACTTCACTATCATCCAGAGAAATACTGTCTTGAGACAGCTTCTCGCCTTCCTCCCGAATATTCTGGGCAATCTCCAAATTAACTTGACAGAATGCAAGCGCATTCCTCTTCAACTTGTGCATGTTCTTCACATATTCCTTCAATTAAAAGAGCAAAATAGAATAAACAAACAAATCAATATGATGATAAGGACCATCTGAAACAACATAAACAGAAATATAAGGACCATCTGAAAGAATCAAACTATCAAATGAAAACTTAAATGAAATATAAATAAACTTATTTAGTTTTCAGTTACACTAATTTAGTATCCAGATAGACTTATTTAGTTTTCAGTTAGACTTATTTACTTTTCAGTTAGACTTATGTACTCTTCAGTTAGACTTATGTACGCTTCAGTTAGACTTTTTTAGTTTTCAGTTAGACTTATGTACTCTTCAGTTAGACTTCTTTAATTTTCAGTTAGACTTATTTACTTCTCAGCTAGACTTATTTACTTCTAAGTTAGACTTATTAAGTTTTCAGTTAGACTAATATAATTTTCAGTTAGAATTATTAACTCTTCAGTTAGACTAATATAATTTTCAGTTAGACTTGTTAACTCTTCAGTTACATAGTTTCACATCAACTGAAAAAATACAAAGATCAACTGAAAGAATACCAACATTAACTAAAAGCAGACCACCATCAACTGAAACAATAGCCTAGATTATTTTTAAGGTACTCTATATAGTGCTTCAGTTAGACTTCTTTGTGTTTCAGATAGTCTATATAGTGCTTCAGTTAGACTTGTTTGCATTTCAGCTTATATAGATTGTGCTTCAGTTAGACTTCTTTAATTTTCAGCTAGACTTATTTACTTCTAAGTTAGACTTATTAAGTTTTCAGTTAGACTAATATAATTTTCAGTTAGACTTATTAACTCTTCAGTTAGACTAATATAATTTTCAGTTAGACTTGTTAACTCTTCAGTTACATAGTTTCAGTTAGACTTCTTTATTTCTAAGTTACACTTCTTTACTTTTAAGTTAGTCTTATTTGCTCTTCAGCTAGAACTGACATTATTTCAGTTAGAGGTCAACAGTCTTCACTTAGAGTTCAAGAGTAAAAAAAATAAAAACATAAGATAAATGAAACTCACAGGAACATCAAGAGCATCTATTTCCTCATCAGTCATCAAACTATGAGGAAGATCCATGATAAGCTGCCTAGTTGAAGGTGATGGACCCTCAACCACCTTAATTATAGGAGAACCAGACTTCCTACTAGCAACACTAACACTGGGAGTTTTAAACTCAACCTTCTGTTTTTCACGCTTCACCGGCAGAATAAAATCCATGTTGATCTCAAACTGCTTCACAACATCAGTCAAATCCTTCTCATCCTGCCAATAACTGATAAATGGCTTACTGACATTTGAATAATCCAGATTACGACACTTGAAGTTGTGAATAACAACAAGAGTCAAAGCGCTGACGCATCCACGAAGCTTGAATGATACTTTCTTCTGTCCAAGCTCAATCTTCTTAATCATAATAGACTGATGACAGTCCAAAACAGCAGCACAAAGACTTCTCAATATATATCCACACCAGTCATAACTTGAAATTGCAGATACATCTTCTAAACTCTTGGCACATTTCAGCACAGGCCCTAAATCAGCTATAGGACATAGAAGCTTCGACAACGAAAAGATCACAAATAACTTCTTGAAATCATCCCCGGATTCATATTTCTTAAACAAATCATCCCAATTTTTTCTACCAATATATACCTTCTTGGGATCAGAAATACCAAGAAACCTATGCCAATCCTTCCTGGCACTTCCAGCCTCTATCTGACTACCTTTCCTCCTAAAGGCGTCATCATCTATAACCTCTACTGCTCTATCTGACACAGGTAACCCCAAAACATCACTAATGGTAAACTTATTAAAAATCAGTTTACCATTCTTTGTTGAAAACATCATTCCAGATGCATTGTAATTTAACAACACCTCCAAATTCAGATTAGGACAAAACTTCTTTATCCTAATATCTAAGAGACTCCCAAACCCAATATCCCTAATGTCTCTTTTTTGCTCATCACTCAAATTACTAACCACTTCATTTAAATGGGAATAGTCTGACAATACTTGTAGATTAATTGACTTTATTTCTTGCTCAGTGAAATTCCTAACAAAAGTGAACAAAAATAACTTTAAAACATAAAAAAAAAACACAATCATATAATATAAAAGGAGAATAATGAAAAAACATACGATCTATCAAATGTGTCTTTCTGTTGATCGGGATTAGATCTTGAAAATGAAAACTTGATTGGTGATAGATCAGATTTGCTTTTCTTCTTAGACAAGGATTTATCACATCTGAAAGAAAGAAAGTTTAATCAAACAATAAAACTAACTGAAAAAAAAAAGCATCAACTGAAAAAATACAAAGATCAACTGAAAGAATACCAACATTAACTGAAACAATGGCCTAGATTATTTTTAAGGTACTCTATATAGTGCTTCAGTTAGATTTCTTTGTGTTTCAGATAGTCTATATAGTGCTTCAGTTAGACTTGTTTGCATTTCAGCTTATATAGATTGTGCTTCAGTTAGACTAGTTTATTTTTCAGTTAGTCTTTACAGTCCTTCAAAGTAAATTCTTTATTTTTTCAGCTAGTCTACATAGTGCTTCAGTTAGACTTGTTTGTTTTTCAGATAGCCTATATAGTGCTTCAGTTAGACTTGTTTATTTTTCAGCTAGTCTATATACTGCTTCAGTTAGACTTGTTAATTTTTCAGATAGTCTATATAGTGCTTCAGTTAGACTTGTTTGTTTCTCAGATACTCTCTACAGTCATTCAAAGTAACTTCATTATTGTGCTTCACTTAAACTTGTTGCTTTATCAGCTAGTCCTTATTATTTCATTTAGTATAATTATTTTTCATTTCATTCTATTCCAATTACACTTAAAATTTTCATTGAAAATTTACATTACTTCAGTTACACTTGTTTCTTTTATCAGTTAGTCAATATAGTGCTAAAGATACACTTGTTCGGTTTTCAGCTAGTATATAAAATGCTTCAGATAGACTTGTTTGGTTTTCAGCTAGTATATAAAGTGCTTCAGATAGACTTGTTCGTTTTTCAGCTAGTATACAAAGTGCTTCAGATAGACTTGTTCTTTTTCAGCTAGTCTATATAGTGCTTCAGATAGACTTGTTTGTTTTTCAGATAGACTTATTTAGTTTTCAGTTAGGCTTATTTAGTTTTCAGTTAGACTTATTTAGATTTTAGTTAGACTTATTTAGTTTTCAGTTAGACTTATTAAGTGTTCAGTTAGAGTCATTTAGTTTTCAGTTGGACTTATGAACTCTTCAGTTAGACTAATTTACGCTTCAGTTAGACTTATTTACTCTTCAGTTAGACTTATTTACTCCTCAGTTAGACCGATTCAGTTAGACTTATTAAGTGTTCAGTTAGACTTATTTACACTTCAGTTAGACTTATTTTCTCTTCAGTTAGACTTATTTACTCTTCAGTTAGACTGATTCACTAAGACTTATTTAGTTTTCAATTAAACTTATTTAGTTTTTCAGTTAGACTTATTAACTCTTCACTTAGACTTATTTGCTCTTCAGTTAGACTTATTTGCTAAACAAAATCAACTGAAAAAATATAAGAATAAACTGAAACAATACAAGAATCAACTGAACGAATATAAATATCAACTGAAAACAACATCAACTAAAAGAATACAAGTAGCAACTGAAAGAATATTATAATCAACTGAAAGAATATATAAATATCAGCTGAAAAACAACAACAACTGAAAACATCTGTATAAAACAACAAAAACTGAAACACAAACCCTAAAAACATGAAATAAATACTCTGATAAACTGAAAACATTCAAAAATAGAAAAAAAAAATATCTAAACTACTCTAAGAACTTGAAATCTACCTTGGATCATAATCACCATCTTTCTCTTTCTTCTTCCCAGCAGTAGACACTGCCAAAATTTTTCCTGAAGATCCAAGACTCTTCACCTTCTTCGACTTCGGGCTACATTACAATTACAACAACAAAAACGCTCAAATTTTGAAAACAAAAAAAAAATTACAGCAAAAACAAACGAAATTATACCTAGAATCATCATTTCTAATCCTCTTCACCATATTTGCGATGCAAATGTAATGGATTATGAACAAAAAAACACGCTAAGTTTCAACAGCAGAGAAGCAGAGAAGCAGAGGAGCAGAAAAATTCTAGAAATAATCAGTAAATAATATATCGGTTTCTTTGAAATGAAGAAGAATCAGTTTTAAAACTAGCGAGAATCAAGCAGAAATCCAAAAAACAGTTTCAAAATCGAAAAAAGATAATGACCTAATAACCGTTATATGTTTTTTCTAAAAATAAACAAAACTGCTGATCAACAAAACAAATATGAAAAAAAAAGGAAAGCCCGCGCGTTTTTTTTGGCCAGGCCCGTCCGACGGAAGCTATTGGGTCAGACGGTCTGACCCAATACTTTCTCTTATAAAAATGGTTAATTATTGTGAGTTACCATTCAAGGCTACCGAAAAATCAAAACACGAAATGGAACTTTTATTATCATTCCAACCCTTTATATATCTTGGCTATCAAATGGGTCACTAGTATTCTAATAGCTAGTTGTGTCGAATACCTATCTCAAATAATTACTTCCCAAACTCAAACTACTCCTACAGCTAATAATTAAGAAGGAATTAGCACAACTAATTTTACCAAATACTCCTTTAATCATTTCATCAATGAGTAGATATCAACCACTCCCATTTCTCTCGCCTTGTTATTTCTTTCATGTTGTGCAGCAATGCAAACGCTTGCAAGTGAACATACCTTCGCGAGTTACCACATTGCCATGGATGTTCGCAACTACCATTATACATTGCCATGGATATGACCATGGTTGCAAGGTGTAACCTTAACAATAAAATCAGCCATTTTACCAAACACCCCAAATAGAGTTTTGACCAATCAAAAACTCTATTTGGGGTCCAAAACTCTAAAAACACCTCAAACCTCTCATTGCCAAACACAGCCAATATCTAAATCATTGTTATTAAAATCTCGATTCGAATCTTACGATTCTACGATTTTACGATCCTGGAGTACCTCACCGATCCCGATCCTACGTAGGATCTTAATCTTGTAGGATCTTTCGATCCTGCCCAACCACAAAAAATCACATGGTAGAATCTTAACACGATTCTACGATCCTACGACTCTACGATCCGATCCTACCGTATAAAAACAATAAACTAATTTCACATATTATATTTCTCCTGTTAGATTTTGGTCGCATGTTACTTCAATCTTATAGTATTGAAAAACTATCATCATTTGCTAATTAAAAAATTCATTATTAATATGTATAAATTTTTAACATGAGGTTCTCACCATATTTTGGTATAATTATCTTTATTTCACCGAATTGTAGGATCTTACGATCCTATGATCCGATCCCACCGATTCGATTCTACCAACCTCTACGATCCAAAGTAGGATCCCGATCCTGATAACATTGATCTAAATCCCTATCCCAGAAGTGAAAGGAGAGCCTCCAACAAACTAAGCCAACCTTAACAATAAAGACCTTCGCTTACTATACACTTCACTATCACATGCTTTCAAGCATATACCAACGCAAATTAGGAATTCCATTCTATTATTCTTGAAAGTTGTACTTCCTATGTTTCTTTTTACTTGCAACAGTTTGACTTTCACGATTGCCAATGCATAATTTCAACCATCAACAACTTTAATTACCGATAAATAAAAATTATAAAAAATATATATTCGGAAAATATACATTCAGACGAATCTAACAAGATCCCACATGAATATGTATTTCCTTAACAATAAATCATCATACATAAACTAAGTAGAGTTAACTTTACCTTGAAAGAAAGGAAACCCTCTCTTCCCCCCCGAAAGAGCGATCTACCCCCTGGTTAACCTCCGCCGCGGCGGCCACCCTCCTCCGCCTATGGCTGAGGAGATCTCAAATTTCGTTTCAAAACTTAGAATAGATGATGAGGAAGACAAGGTTCTTGATCTTGTTTCCATAAACCCTAACCCCGAAAACAAAATCTCTCTTCTTCTGTTAGGGCGCTTACTCACTGAGCGTTCTTTTAACGTCGAGGCTTTTAAGAAAACGATCACCGGCGTCTGGGCCCCATCTCATGGTCTGGTTATTCGCGTCCTTCGCCCTAACCTCTTTGCTTTCCAATTTTTTCATTGGCGTGATATGTTGCGCGTCCTCGAAGGTCGTCCTTGGTGTTTTGATAATATGCTTGTGTTACTAAAGGAAGCAGATGGTGATGAACCCCCGGACCAGGTAATTTTGAATCAATCCCCCTTCTGGATTAGGTTAAAGAATTTACCTTTTAATATGCGTTCGGATGATGTAGTTAAAGCTTTGATTGGTAATATGGGACCTATAATTGAAATTGAGGAGGATGTCTTAGGTTTTGGTCGGTATCGTCGTGTCAAAGTGCTTTTAGATATCACCAAACCTCTAAGAAGATACAGGAAACTAAGAGACAAGAAAGGGCATGAAATTCAAGTGGACTTCGCTTATGAACGTCTACCTTTCTTTTGTTTAGCTTGTGGTGTCATGGGTCACTCAGAGAAAGATTGTCAGATTGTATTGGAAGAGGATAAATGTGAGAGTTTGGGGTGGCATTTGGGTCTTAAAGCCACCCCTCGCAAGGGTCGAACGAAGGAACTGGAAGAAGAGAAGCAATTCAGGCATTGTAAGAAGGTGCTTTTTGATGACAGTAAACCAGTGAGGGGGGACAAGTTGTTTGGAACAATTAATAACTCTTCTTTACTCCCATGCACAGATGGTAAAAGTAACAGCTTGCCATCCCATGCAATCTCGAGGGTTTTGAGTGAACCTGTTCTCTCTCCTTCCCCTAATGATTTGGCAATTATTAATTGCCCACAGGTTCCCCAAATCTTGGAATCTGGAAAGAGCACTCAAAAGGTGCATGGCACGGTTCACGAGGCATTTAATGAAGTGTCACCATGTGTTAATCCCAACTTCTCCCCAAAAGAGGCGGCTGGGGGCTATCATAGTTTGTCCTCTGTTGTGGTCCCTACTGCAGGAGACATGTGTCTCATAAAGCAAGGTGCTTCCACTAATCCATCAATGCAACAAATGGATTCCACTGACCCACCTAATGTGAATTTTGTTTTCTCCAGTAATAAGGAGCCCAAATTGCACAAAACCCACTCATGGAAAAGGCTGGCCCGTAGCAAAATGGACGAAAAAGGAACAGCTCAAAATATGGAAACGGATACTATCATTCAGGTTGGAAAAAGACCATTGGAGTATGATGCTATGGTTTGTGATGATTCTGAGGGTGTTGGGAAGCGCATGAAGCAGAACACCTCAGCTGATTCATCTACCTTTTTTTCGGCGGAAGTTGGCCTAGACCAACTCCGCCCATCATTATGAATATAATATGTTGGAACTGCCGGGGTTTGGGCAACCCCCGGACAGTTCGTCAGCTCCGTAAATGGAGCACCTTTTATGTCCCGGGTATTATTTTTGTTTCTGAAACAATGATAAATAAGACTGAAGTTGAAGCTTTAAAAGGTCGTTTGGGCTATGCAAATGCCTTTGGAGTTTCTAGTAGAGGTAGAGCTGGTGGTCTGTGTTTATTCTGGAAAGAGGAAGTTCTGTTTTCTCTTGTTTCTTTTTCACAACACCATATTTGTGGTGATGTGGAGGATGGTGATAAAAAATGGCGGTTTATTGGAGTGTATGGTTGGGCTAAAGAGGAAGAGAAACACTACACTTGGACTCTCATTCGTCATTTGTGTACTGAATCTTCTTTACCCATTCTACTTGGTGGGGATTTCAATGAAATATTAAGCATGGAGGAGAAGGAGGGTGGGGCTCTTAGAACTCGGGGTGAAATGTTTAACTTCAGAGATATGATGGACGACTTAACTCTCAGGGACCTTGGCTTTGTGGGCACTCGGCACACTTGGGAGCGAGGTAATTCTCCAACCTCTTGTATCCGGGAACGTTTGGACAGGTTTATAAGCACTTCTTCATGGTTTGAGCTATACCCGTCATCAGTTATTGAACATTCGTTTCGCTATATGTCTGACCATTCTGCCATCATACTCCGGTCCAGTACTTATCGCAGACCCACAGGTAAACAGCGACGTTTTCATTTTGAAACATCCTGGTTATTGGACTCGAGCTGCGAGGAAGTTGTTACGGATGCTTGGCTGGGTTCAGTAGGCGAGGCTTTGATGGGCCGCATCTCTGTTTTGGCCCAGAGCCTTGTTAAGTGGAGCAGCGAAAAATTTGGTAAATTGGGTAAGCAAATATTAGAGGCTGAAAAGGAGTTGGGTCGCATTCAGGAAATGGCTATCTCGGATGTTAACTGTACTCGGCGGCTGGAAGTGGAGAAAACTCTTGATGAACTCAATGCTAGACAGGAGGCATATTGGTATTTACGCTCTAGAGTGGCGGAGGTTCGAGATGGGGACAGGAACACCAAATACTTTCATCATAAGGCATCCCAGCGTCGGAAGAGGAATTATGTTAAAGGTTTATTTGATGAACAAGAGGTTTGGCGTGAGGAGACACATGACATTGAAAGTATTTTTACTGAATATTTTTCGTCGATATTCACCTCGGCCCATCCTACGGATTCGCATCTGAATGAAGTTTTACAATTCATTGATCCAGTGATTTCTGAAGCTTACAATCAGTTACTTACCAGACCTTATTCAAAGGAGGAAGTTTATGCTGCGTTACAACAGATGCACCCATGCAAGGCCCCGGGCCCTGATGGTATGCATGCTATCTTTTATCAGCGTTTTTGGCATGTTGTTGGTGATGATGTTTTCGCTTTTGTTAGTAGTATTTTAAATGGCTCCCTCTCCCCTAGCTGTGTAAATAATACCAACATAGCTTTGATCCCAAAAGTTAAACACCCTACTAAAGCTTCTGAATTCCGGCCTATTGCTTTATGTAATGTGATCTATAAGTTGGTGTCAAAGACTATTGTGATTCGATTAAAAGAGGTTCTGCCTCACGTTGTGTCTGAAAATCAAAGCGCCTTTGTTCCTGGAAGGCTTATTACTGACAATGCCCTCATTGCTCTAGAAGTGTTTCATTCGATGAAGTACAGGAATCGGAGTCGAAAGGGTGTTATTGCTATGAAGCTAGACATGAGTAAAGCTTACGACCGAGTGGAGTGGGGTTTCCTTCGAAAGCTGCTTCTTACTATGGGCTTTGATGGTAGATGGGTGAATTTGATTATGGATTGTGTTTCTTCTGTGTCCTATTCCTTCATCATCAATGGAGGTGTTTGTGGTTCTGTCACTCCAGCTCGAGGTCTCCGACAAGGAGATCCTTTGTCTCCATATCTTTTTATCCTTATTGCTGATGCTTTCTCTAAAATGATTCAGAGAAACGTGCAGGAGAGACAAATTCATGGTGCTAGAGCCAGTCGGTGTGGTCCAGAGATTTCTCATCTTTTCTTTGCGGATGATAGTTTACTCTTCACTAGAGCCTCAGTTCAGGAATGCACCATTATAGTTGATATTCTCAACAAATACGAGCTTGCATCCGGGCAGAAAATTAATTATGACAAATCGGAGGTGTCTTTTAGTAGAGGAGTCAGTATCGAAAGAAGAGAGGAGTTGACAAATGTTCTACACATGAGACAGGTGGAAAAGCATGAAAAATACCTTGGTATCCCCTCTATTTCTGGGAGATCGAAAAAAACTATTTTTGATTCTCTCTTAGATAGAATTTGGAAGAAACTCCAAGGTTGGAAGGAGAAACTGCTATCTAGAGCGGGGAAGGAAATTCTACTGAAATCTGTTATTCAAGCCATTCCTACTTATCTGATGGGGGTTTACAAGATCCCGTCTTCTGTTATCCATAAAATTCACTCAGCTATGGCACGATTTTGGTGGGGAAGTTCTGATACTCAGCTCAAGATTCATTGGAGGAATTGGGAGTCTATGTGTACGTTAAAATGCTTAGGTGGCATGGGTTTCAAAGATCTTTCTGTCTTTAATGATGCTTTGCTTGGTCGTCAAGCATGGAGATTAGTCCGCGAACCACAATCTCTTTTTGCACGAGTCATGAAAGCAAAATACTACCCTAATTGTGAGTTTATGGAGGCCTCTCGTGGGTATTCATGTAGTTATTCTTGGAGTAGTATCTGGAGCTCTAAAGCCCTCTTAAAAGAGGGTGTGGTGTGGAGAGTTGGTAATGGTACGCAGATTAACTTATGGGATGATCCGTGGGTTGTTGATGAGGATGGGCGGTTTCTCACTAGTAACCGTCTGGTGAACTACAACATGGTGTGTGATTTGATTGATTTTGAGCATAAGGAATGGAAGGTGGACGTGATTGAAGCCTCTTTCAATGAAAGAGACATCAAATGTATACTTAGCACCCCTCTTAGCTCTCTCACAATGAAGGATGAACTTACTTGGGCTTTCACAAAAAATGCTTGCTACTCGGTCAAAACGGCATACATGCTTGGGAAAGGTGGAAATCTCGAAAATTTTCACCAAGCTTGGGTTGATATATGGTGCTTGGAGGTAAGCCCAAAGGTCAAACACTTTTTGTGGCGCTGCTGTACGAACACACTCCCAGTTCGTGATCTTTTAAAACACCGCCACATGTTGGAAGACAATCTCTGCCCCCGTGGTTGTGGCCTTGCTGAAACACAGGAACATGCCATCTTCTCGTGTCCTTTGCTGCTGAATTTATGGAGTGAGAGTGGGGTGGATGAGGTGCGACAACTATCCACCAACGTGTCTATGTGTGAGGGTTTAGTTCGCTGGCGTGCTGTGGATAAATCGCTTAGAATCAAAGCGGCCTTCCTTTCTTGGGGATTATGGGGTGACCGAAATTCTCTCGTTTTCTCTGGTAAGTCTGCTCCACAAAATGTTCTACTTGCTAGGGTGGAAAGATGGGTCGAAGAATCTGGGTCTTATGTGCAGAAAATCTACCAGCCGCAAACTTCTTTGAGACCCAGCAGCTTGAGTGTGTGGGCTCCCCCCCTCCTGGTGTCCTGAAGATCAATGTTGATGCTTCTCTAGCAGTCGACGGATGGATTGGTTTGGGCAGTGTGGCTCGAGATTCTAGTGGGCGTGTCATTTTTGCAGCAACTCGTAGGATGCGAGCTTACTGGTCGGCCGAAATTGCAGAAGCTAAGGCAATCGAGATGGCTATGCGGCTTTGCAAGAGGTTCGGCTTTCAACACATTATCATGGAGTCGGACTGCCAGTCTGTGATAATGCGCCTCACAAAGAATGCTATCTTCCTTTCTGATTTAGACATTGTGCTCCATAACATCTTATCATCTTGTATTGATTTCTCTTCCATCGTTTGGTCACATGTTAAACGTGACGGTAACACTGTAGCTCACAATCTAGCAAAAATAATCCCTTTTGGGATTGAACAAGTTTGGGAGAACCACTCTCCTATGGAAGTGGCTCCTTATGTCCTGATGGATTCGTTATCAATGGAGTAACATGTCTTGCTTTTCCCCTCAAAAAAAAAAAAAAAAAAAAAACTAAGTAGAGTTGGTGAATAGTGTAAAAGTCAAACCGTTGCAAGTAAAAAGAAACGGGGGAAGTATTAGTTAACATCTCTTATTTGCTTGCTCAGTAAACCCAGAAAGTAAGATTTCAAACCACGAGTGAACCAATTTCTAATACACTCATAATGCACGTACACATACAATTCAGCTCTATTTGACATTGAAAATTAAAGAATTCATGCTTCTAAATAAGCACTTCAATATTCTTATCTACAACTATTTTAAAAATAAAAATCCAAACAGAAACAATAGATACAATGGTTAACTTTGGCCTAAACTTGGCAATCCAAAATAATGGTGTAACTAACAAACTTTAATAGGGTGCTACCATGTATATATATATGTGTTGTAACAAATCTTGACTGTTTTGTAGTTCAGTTATCAATAGGAGACTGACGAACGTCTAGCTGCTTGAGCTTCCTCATCCATCATCGAATCATGAAAACTGGCCATGCTGCGCAAAGAACTCTTTCAACTTCCACAGGTTTCAAAGTTTCTGATAATTTTAAGGTTGCCTATCGGTAGAATTTCACAAGGTAAGCAACAACAAGCCCCAAAATAGCCCCTGCTAGAACCTGCATCCCATGGAAAAAAACAAAATTGTTACTCTGAGAGAACCAAGAACGCACAAAATAAGGTAGAAGGCGATGTACAAGGTTTCAGGGTAGTCATCAAAGGAAGCAAAGTTGGTCCATGCACAGAAAAACGACTTGCCAATGCGGAGTAAACAGAATATTAGTGACGTAAAAAATCCAAGAGTAATAAAACCAACGGAGCACATGATTGAAGCAAGTAACATTAGATATGAAGTTTCAGATTGCTAAATCTTAGAAGGGAAAAAAGAGAAAAAAAAAGGTTCCTCTTATCAGGGAAGCAGCATTGACTGTTTGTTTACAGAGACTATCTAATAATCTGATCTTGAAGTGGTGATTCTGGTTGAATTTAAAATCTGAGAAATTTCCGAGGATCAAACATTAAAAAAAAAAAAGTCTGATGGAATATGAGAGCAAAGCTTCACCCTAGCAAACATAAAGTTATACAAAAAGCAATCCAATGAGACAGTCTGACCATTTAGGAAAGAATAAGTGAATATTTCCTCCTTTACCCATTTGATCCTCACATCACAGTATCACACTGTTTAGGAAAATTAGATACTACCGACAGATCTTCAAGCAAAGAAATTTCTGTTTCCTAAATGTCCAAAACTCCAGCTAAATCATGATAGTCCCTCTCCTCAGTCTAAGTGCATGACATCCCTCCAGCAGTTGACACGGCTAAGAAGGCCATTTTATTTGAAGAATGAGACATTAAAAACGAGAAGGATTCAATATTTGACCTAGCTCTAAATAAAGGGCTGTCTTCCTCTCAATAAGGTAGAACTTAATCAGCTTTACATAAATCATATTCTGAGAATCACACAGCTCCTTCAGGTGTCTGACTCCCACTTAACTCAAGGTTATAGATAGAGGCAACATGTTCTGCTCAGAAAAGAAACATGTCTACGAATCACAAAATGGTCACTGCATGTCAGAAGGAAGAGAGGGGTTTTCAACTTGTAGAAACATGCCTTTCGTCCATCCAAGAGATACCTTTCATCCATGCATTTGAAGATTTTAATTTCTACAAGCTTCTTCACACAACTGACAAAAGAACAAGTAACATCCAAAAGAATTTTACTTCTAGAATTCATAGGAGCATTCCTGAAGCAGTCCTCTGTTTCACAGTTTCACACTGTCAAACAACTCATACTTATTCACTAGCTAGCCTTTTCTCGGCAGTTTTTTGACCAAATTGATATACCAATTACCAAGGTGGTACTATAGAAGTTGCTAACAAGCAATACTTTAATACTAAGTCTTTTTTTAGAGCACAAGCAGTTCTATGCTAAAGATGACTACAAAATCTCAATAAAACATACTGACTGTAATCAGCCTCTTTCAACTATCAAAAAGCATCTGCAGAAGCATACAGCTACATTCAATGTTCAAGATGACATGCTGAGGAATTCTGTCTCTTGGAATGTGAGTAACAGTCATACTCTTTGACTTCCAAGCTTTCCATCTCATAATATCATACTAATACTTGTCTTTAATTAAAAATTGTAAAAAGGCAATTTAAGTCTAAAAAATTGTTGTCACTACTGCCAAATTATGATCATGTTATTTAAACATAAAGTCGGACAATGCCATTGGCCCACTGCACAATTTTCAATTGACTGCATCATTCAAGCAACGGTAATAACAGAGAATATATTGAAAAATATTAAAATCAGAATAAGAAAGTATGTCAATACAATACTAATAGAAAGTGTTACCAAGTATAACATACCTGGAGAGGCGTATGACCTAAAGAGTCCCGAAGAGGTTTACAATTAGAAACAGGATGTTCGGGAGGTAGCTCACAAACAATTTGATTTAATAACTGCAATAAGAAATCAGAAGGACCAAATTTAGAAAGAGTAGCACTAAAAATAAAAGTTCTACTGAAAAAAAATGAGAAGCAATATTAGAAGCTTTCTACATTCCTCTCAATCTCCATGATAAAAAGATTATAATTTACCCTTAACGAACAACTGATATAATGAAAATTCGTCAAATCCAAGCCAACTTACTTGAGCTTGTTGACCAGCATGAAGTCTTACACCGGAGGCATCATACATCACCTGCCAAGCAGAGAAACTTATTTCTTAAACACGTGTTTGAAACTCCTGAGAAGTAATACAAAACTCTTTTCTTATTCTTTATGCACAATGCATCTTATCTGACAAGCATTATTGAGTATGGCACAATTTGGCATCCCAACTACCTACCAATATTCTAGTCCATGTCTATGTCTAGCATATGAGAAAAACATCAGTTGCTTGTTTACGCATTCTTACCATCAATAATTCGCTTTAAAGCTCATGGAAATTATAACCTAGCTAGTCATGACTCATGACAAGTCCTTAATTCCCTGCAATATAAAAAACTAAACAAGTTCTATGCGTGCCTAAACATAGATGGGTAAATGCTACGCTAATAGTCATTACTTTGAAAAACAACGCCAAACAGTGGCCTCTAAATGACACTGTTTTGAGTGAAACTAAGCGTTCAAAAATAATGTACTTTTATAATGCATTTCCATTCTCCTATATGAGTGATGACTAATGAGGCAAACTCAAAAGTCCTCCTTCAAGATAAAAGATCTAAGATTCAAACTGCATGTACAGTTTTCTGATCATTAGTAAGTATTATAATAAAAATCAAAATAATCCAATCAGTTGCATTTCACAAAATTGCCAAGGCACTATCTGTCACTTTTAACAGGCAAAATTTAATTAAGAGCCTTGATACAAGTCTGTAACGATTGAAAGAGCATATTCACTTCTAGCTCCTGCCTCATTGAAGCAAAAACAGAGTCAAATGGACTCTGTGTCTAGCATCAGAATAGCCTCCCAAGTTACAAGGGGATCTTCGCTTTAAGAATTTTAGTATAAATCATGGCTCTCTGCCTCTCTTTCCCTTTAAGGATGTTTGTTTCAACATTTTTTCATTCCCTTTGCCCAATTTTCCTAAATGATAGACCCCAAAGTAGGTCTTGCTTACTCCCCTTTCCCACCCCCAAATTCTCCTACTCTTGATTTTGAGACTTAAGCTAGCTGTCAGTTTTAAATTTCCAGACCACAAACCCATTCCAGCCAATTCCTTGACCAATAACCACCATCCTAGTGACCTAGCCCTTCCCCAACCCAGATTGCCAACTACTAGCTCACAACGACCACTACTTGATCATCCACAACCACCATCACTCTAGCCCCCAGCCTTTCTGTTTCCTCTGGAGATTAACCGTAGTCCCTCTCCTTGAAACCCTGCGGTCACTCCTGGACCATATCCACTGCTAAACCACTGTATGTCGCCGAGAATGACACACCATTCCCAACCAAGTAGCCCCCATCAATCACCAATTCCTTCTCCTCAACATTTCCTCTGCCCACAGACCACTAACTTCCCCAGTTCCCCCTCCCCCTACCATCCTTCACCACTGAGAAGACAATCCCAACACACCTTTCTCTTGTACAAGAAAAAAGCATAACTACACAAAAAGAGCTCATCAACTTGATAATACTTCTCCAATACTCTCCATCAGAAACTGGCCACGAGCTTGGCTTTAGATGATTGACATTTCTTCATGGCCCAATCCAACCACTAAATGTCAAATTCAGAGCCTATGAAAACAAAATAAGATTGAATGGCCAGTGGAAACTGCGTATGAGACTGATGGTGGAGGTAATTGAGGGTAAGCATGATCTAGGAGAGTATCTGTAGAGGTTGAGGATGGGGGAGAAAAAAGACATTTATGTGCTTTTGCCAACCAAACATTTGAAAAAGAAAGAAACCCTTTCCCCTTCCCTAAACAAACAAATTAGGAAATAAAAGGGTTTCCATGTGTCTTTTCCTTTTTTTCCCTTTTCTTTCCCTGTGTGTCTTTCTATATTTTCTTTCCATGCCTTCAACTTGACCCAAACAGCACCTAAGATGAACCCCATGCAAATATAAAAGACTCTTCCCATAGCCTTTTAAATAGAAAGCATGTGAAGCTGTTAAGTGAAAAATGCTTATTCTTACTAGTAAAGATATCCCAAAATAGGTGAGACAATTGATTCATGGTAGTGAAAGTTGAAACTGGAAAGATGAATCAACATGTCCCCAAGCTTTAGTCTTGACAACCTTTTCACATGTTCCAATATAAAACCATCAAGTCAAAAGGGGGAAAAATACTCTAACAGCAACAAGCATGGCATCCACAGGGGATCCAACATAAAAGGCAGCATCCAGTAGGAAAGAAAGAAAACCATCTAGTTGAGAAATACATACAACGCATGCCAAAACCACAGCTAGAGCAAATGCTGATCCACCTGTTCCTTCTTGCAAGCCAATTGCCATGGCAAGAGCTGTCACACCTGCTGAATGTGATGACGGCATGCCACCAGAACTGAGCATCCTTTTAGAGTCCCATCTCTTTTCTTTGAACCTGCAAGGTTAAAAAAAAAGATTGTATTATAGAATAAACAAACTTAAGGACAGAAGACTCAGGGAAGAATTGCTCAAAACCCCATGTATCATATCATTTCAATAAAAAATTAATCAAGTCCTAGGAACTCAAACATCAATTCTCAAATATAAAAATTCTTAAGGAGATAATTGTCAAAAAAAATTAAGAGCATATTTAGAATTCCCACATTTTCCTTTATCTTTCAAAGATAACTTTTAGAGCAATTTTAGAATTAGTCTATGTTCATTAACAAGCTCATGTTTGTCTAAGAACATTGGTCCTCAACTCAACTTCATTTGTCTGTTACCATAGAGGTGGTGAGCTTGGCTCAACCTTGAAGTCAAATCAAAGCTGAGAAGGTTAGCCGAGAACCAGAACAGCAAAGCTCACAAGAAAATTACTATTAAAAGACCTGCATTTCGGAAAAAAGGGTAGTGCCGTGCTCCCGGCCATCTTATTAGATATTGTATCAGCCATTTTTTTCCACTCAGGTGCACAAAACCTAATCTCACCAACTGATCCAGTTCATGGCAGACTCAAAGAAGCACACTGCCTAGCTTGGCGAACACTAGACAAGAGTGGTCCCTCAATGCCCATCTCTGAAATTCAAACCACAAAGCATCAAAATTAACAACTAAAATTCTTTCATCTCCAATTGAAGTGTGGAGAATTTTGTTTCTCTTTCACTCCCTACAGATCAATTGCTTCAATTGAAAATTGTACTACCAAGTACCATCAGAAGCAATCCTCTATGATCCACTCACCACCTATGAGTAACAATCAAACTACTTGTGCAACCATACAGAAGTCTTGCCATAATTAACATAATTTCTATTTCATCACAAAAGTAAAGAAGCTTATCAGTCCATTGATCACCTAGATCATTATGCTAAAGCTCCACAACATATCATATACACGTGTCCTCCGAGCACCATAACGATATCCAAACTGCTTCTTCAACACATTACTCATTACATCTCAATCACCACCATATCAAACAAAAAACTTTCCCTACTCCCACAGACCACAATACATGTCACATGAGCCAATACACCCACAACTTCAATGAAATTTCAGCTTAAACACTCAAAATACATCAATTGCATCACAAAGACACCTAACCCATCAAAAACCCAAACCAAAAGACACCAAATTTGACATATACATAACATTAAACATCAAATAACACTTAAATTTCAAATCAAACTCATAGAAAACTAAAATTAGCAATACCCAAATCAAATTAAACAAATTAATGAACCCTAGACAAAACCCAATTCACAAATTCCATCCTAACCCACGAAATTAAACCAAATCAATGAAATTAAACTAAAAATAAATTGCACCCACCATGATCCAACATTTGAATCAGTACAAAATGCAATGAAATCAAACAATACAAAAAGAAAAAAAATGGTAGATGAAAAATACCAAGAGGTGAAGATCTTGAGAAACTGAGCAAGAGAAATTGCAAGGAGAGAAGAAACAAGGGGAAAATTAGGGGGAAACATTAATAGTTGATCTGAAGAACTTGCTGAGTTTGCTAATAATACGTCGTCTAATGTTCGACCCGTCATCGACACCTTTTTTCTGCTCTTTTTTTTGCTTTCTTCTTCTTCTGCTATCAACAGCAATAACAGAAGAAGAAGAGAGAAAGAGTCGAATTTAGGAGAGAGAAAGAAGGTTGGTTTGATGGGAAATGAATGGAAAATGGGGAGTTTTCAATTGGTTAGACTTGTCAATCGGAAGTTGCTTGAGTGGTGAGTGCCAACGGTGGAGATTGAAAGATCATATAATAGGATTATAGGACAGTAGTCTGTAAGAGTGTTCGTAATCGAGCACATACATCATACACTCGGATGTAGCATGTTGTTTTTTTTTCGGAATCATGTAGATTGGGAAACGGTGGAATTGTTTTGCTAAACACATGTTGTATCACTTTTTTCCTTTAGAATTTCCATTTTTCATATTCAACCAATCAATTTTATGTGCATTGGACCTTATAGTTATGAGGGAGTTACACTTTCTATATTCAATCAAATTACCACTGAGAATAATATGAAGTGAGTGATTATATTAACAGATGGAAAAACAAAAATGAGCAGCTCTTTGTGGAACTTAGGGTGTCACAAAATGGTATTAGGAATTATCAAAATTTATTGTTGATTAGTTAGATAATCCTCTAAAGCCCTATTCTTTTTTCGGTTTTTTCACCAAGTACCCACGAGTTTTCAGAAAATTCACCTGGTACCCTCCAAGTTTTCAAAATTCACGGGATACCCCTAAGTTTCAAACTAATACATGGGGTACCCTTAAATGCCCTTAATGACTAACGGCGGTTAACGCCGTTAGTCTTAACCTTAATTAATCGTCCCTAAACCCTAAAATCTAACTCCTAATTAAACCCTAATAACTTCTAACCCTAACCCTAACCCCCTTCCCCCACCCATGGCAGCCCCCACCCCAGCGGACCCCATCCCACCACCGCAGCCCCCTTCCCCAACCCCGTTGCCACCCCCTCCCCCACCCCGTCAAATTTTCGCACCCCCACCCCCGACGAATTCTGCAGCTCCTCCCCCCACCCCCGACGAATTCCGCGCCCTCCCCCACCCTCACGAGAATTCCGCAGCCCCTCCCCCACCCCCGACGAATTTCGCAGCCCTCCCCCCACCCCCGACGATTTTGCACCCCTCTCCTACCCCATGTCGAATCACGCCTACTCAGCTCTCCAGTTCGAAGATGAAGGCGATAAGGTTGTATGGAGCGCGCTAAAGTGGGGAAGGTCGCCGGTGACAAGGTTGTTGATTCTGGGCTCGCGAAGGCTTCGGCCTGTTGAATTTCGAGCTCGTGACGGCGGATGGGAAAGGGGGAAGGGAGGGGTGAGATTTCGAGGGTTGCGGTGGTTGCGGGAGTGGGGGAGGAGGGTGGGGGTTGCGGTGGTTGCGGGAGTGGGGGAGGAGGATGGGGGGTTGCAGGGAGTGGGGGAGGGAGGGTGGCTGCAGGGGGTGGGGTGGGTGGAGGGGAGGGGGTGGTGGTTGGGTGGTAGTGGGGTTAGGGTTTGAAATTTAGGGATTAGGATTAGGTCAATTAGGCCTAATTAGGGTTTAGTTAGGTTGATTAGGCTTAATTAGGGCTTAATGGGGTTAATGACTAACGGTGATTAACGCCGTTAGTCATTAAGGGCATTTAAGGGTACCACATGTATTAGTTTGAAACTTAGGGGTACACTGTGAATTTTGAAAACTTGGAGGGTACCAGGTGAATTTTCTGAAAACTCGGGGGTACTTGGTGAAAAAACCGTTCTTTTTTTACTAAATTGATTGGAACTGAAGTGAATTAAACTGAAATTGTGAGAGAGATTTGTCTAAACTTGAATTGAACTTGATTTGTCTGAAGTGAAATGAACTAAATTTCCATTATTTCAGTCCAAAAGAACAAGACCTAAGTTACGAATTTATACATATTAGTTTTTGGCTTGGTGGTGCAATAGTTTGGTGGTGGTTGGTATGGTAGTGCAACGGTTCCCCAATGGTGCATGGTGGTGTATTAGTTTCATATTGTCTTGCTGGTTTGAATTTCGGAATCATATTTACCTAAATTGTCTTCAAAAAAATTATAATAGCAGTCACACAGGACCTTCATGCTATTTTATTGGAGGATCTACGTGGAGTGGATTAGTCGCGAGTAGGTTAGTTTTTGTTTGTGTTTTTTTAGTTTCTTTGCTTTGCTTTTATTTTCCGTTAGCCTGTTTGTTTCCTTAAATCTGTTTCTTATTTTTAGAGGATGTGCCCCTCTCAACTACAAAAAAGAACTAGAATTATAATAGATTGGCAACCAAATAAACAAATATTTATTAAGAAACAAATTTTTCTAGTACCAATACAAATTTTTTACGATCTCATTGCATGTTAGTAGTCTACTTGGGACTCACTATAAATTGCTAGGAGTTATCATCAGTTCATCATTGTATCTAGTTATCTACCAATTTACATTCTTACTCAAAATAACACTAGTGAAATAGCATCAAAAAGTCTAGCAATATGCTATGATCTTCTATTACTAAATAAAACACCAGTAACTTAATATCATAACTGAAAAGTCTAGCAATATACTGTACTACTTACATAACGCCAAAACCTTAAGCTTCAAAAATACTCCTACTTATCTAATCACATCTTAATGCAAAGATCATAAAAAGACCCTCAAATTTATCATAGCATCATCTGATCACCATTCTCATCCTACAGTCTTTCAGATGCACGAGCTGTAATAGTTCTAAGCCTCGCCTGTATTTTACCAGCAGGCGAGCCTAGAACAAGCCTCTGAACACAATCTTTAGCAAATTTAATCGCATCAACTGATCCAACAATGTAAATTTGAGAACCAGCAACCACAATCCTAGTTTTAGTAGCATTCTCAATCATGAATTTAGTTTTGCCACCCTTCCCACATACCCTTCCAATCGCGCGATCCAAATGATTCCCCTTAAGTGTACACTTGACATCCCTCATATCCAAACTCGACATTTCAATATGTTCATACTTGAAAAATGCATCCCTGATTTGTTCAGGATCAAAACCCGCCATAAAGGCTTCGACAAAACTAACACTCCTACATAGGTTGCTAATGTCTGGAGTGTGCGGCATTGTCTTAAGTTCAACTCTTTTAGCCTTGAGATTCATACGAATGTCGATCTTCATCTCGTTGCGAATTGGTTCATATATGTGGCTAAACCATGCCTTTTTAAGTGGTGCATAACGGTGTTTTGGAACAAGCACAAACTGAGATTGAATGTCAGCATTATCTAACTCATCATCAGGCTTGATAGGTTCAAATTCTGGCTTCTTTGGCAACTGCATTGCAATGTCTCTCTAAATAACAAGAAGAACAATGTAATTAAACATTAGAAACAACCTAAGAACTCTCACAATAAAGGCTAAAAAGTTTCAATAGCTTAACATTGCGTTAAGGATAAAAGAGAACAAAAATTATAAAAGGATAGTAACTTGTAATGGCCAAATTATAAATTCATAATGGTTATGAACAAATTTCTAATAGGATACTTTAACCATAAAAGTGGTACATTGAAAAAAATTCATCATCTTATATAATTAAGAGATGACGTGAATACGCAATTTACATATACTTCCTTTATATTTCGTTTTATTTGCATCCATTTCTTGTTAATGTATAACTTCAACCATTAATATTTTTTATTTTCAATAATTAAACAATATGAAAAATAGATATTCAGAAAATATACATTGAGACAAATCTAAAGAGTCGTCAATATACAAAATTTGTTAACTCTTTGTGTACAATTTCTTTTTACATTCTCTTATATCCTCCCATGTCAATTTCTGATAGATTTGAATTTGAGTATGAGGAATAAACACACCTTAATATTATTTAACAACATAAAATTCAGCACATAAAACCGAGATAGAAAAATATAAAACAACCGCTCGATTAAAAAAAAAAAGTGTAACTATTAAAAAGAAACCACCGTAGTACTTTCTCGATAATAATAAAACCAAGACACTTGTAAAGCAGCCAACGACGAATTTCTGATCAATCAAACATCATTGAACCAACTATTCAAACAGATTAAAATCTATGACATGAACCAATAATGAAGAAAAATACAATTAAATTCTCTTAATTCAGTTATTCCAAGCAACTTTTTGGTGCTGAAAATTGCAAAAGAAAAAAAAAACGTACGTATAAATAAAAGTAGATTTAAAGGCCTCACGAAATTACAGGGGAAGAGTGACAGTAAAGTCGATAGCAACGCCGCAGGAAGACGCCAAACCCTACGTACAACGGAAGCTTCCTTAGTGCTTAGTATTTTTTTAATGTTTTTAGCAAAGTTAAATGGAGATCTTGGAAATTTTATGAGCTTATATAATCTTAAGATCTGGCTTATAGCATATTTATAAGTCGGCCTTGTCTGATTGCTTTGGTTTTAATTGATCTTTTTGGGGTTTTTTTTCCCTAAGGAAACTACAACAAAATTATCAAAAAATTTATATAAGAGGTCTTGTATTTATGATCTCTTATTATTTTTTTATTTTTTGTAGTTAGTAAGAGTAATCTTTGGACTGTCCTCGTACACGGCCTAAGCACTTGGAAGGAGGGGGAGTTGTAAGGGGAATTCTCCTTAGTAAGATGAGTAATCTTTGGACTGTCCTCGTACACGGCCTAAGCACTTGGAAGGAGGGGGAGTTGTAAGGGGAATTCTCCTCCAAGTTCCCCTCACTTGGTGGAATTCGAACCAGTCAAGTTAAGCTTGGTTATGACCTCTTTACTTTTTCTTTTTTGGGTGTTTGCACCTGGTTTACCCTTCGAGCTACATTCGGATCGAGGCCAAGTTCGGGGTGGTTATGTTTCATTCCTCTCCCAAGGGATTTGTTGTGGGGATTCGAACACGGGTCCGTCCTACCAAAACCAGTCCCCATCACCACTGAGCTAACACTTACTTGGTATGACCTCTTTACTTTATATGTCATGAATTTATCATTAGACTATGAATTATAACAAAATGTCAACCTCATATTATATACTCCCTTTGTTTACCAATGATGTCTTGGGCTATTGGTTGAGATTGAAGTGTTGTGAATGATAGGTCACAGGTTCGAAACCCCCCTCCCATTCTTTGTACTTTGTACTGCCTTCTTGGCTCATATGGATCAAAAAAAATATGCTCCTTTCGTTTTCTTTTGTTGTTCCTATTTGAAATTGAGGAAGAAACCAATACAACTCAACAAAAGGGTAAGATTCTGCTATATTAAATAATATAAAATTAACTAAAAATAAAAATTATGCCCTTTTGAGTTATTTTATGCTAGACAACCAGTGATACAAACAAGTTTGACGGGTAAAAAATTAAAGTAACTACAAACTAGTGTGAAAATATTTATTGTTCTTTGAGTTACTCTATGTTAGACAACCAATCACGCAAAAAATTGAGGGGTTAAAAGGTAAAAAGTAACTATTAAATAGTGTGAACACATGTATTGCAACATAAAACTAATGGAGAATTTAATTTATAAATTATATTATTTGTGGAAAGATTCAAAATATATAGGAACAACATATTGAAATTTCTCAATGTAGAATACAGGAACAACAAAATAAAGTATCTTTTTAACTTATTAAATTTTTAGAGAAATCACCCGAGCCCAATAACTAGTTTTCTCCATGAAAAAACATATAATTACTTAATAAATTATATACTCTTTCTGTTTTCTTTTGCTAATCCTACTTGAAATCTTTTTGTAAGAGAAAATTAGTCAAAATAGGAATAACTTTTGGAAACGGAGAGAGTATAAATCTAACTACCAATTTTTTTTCCAACATTTTTCCCCCAATTTAAAACTCTAATACTGAAAGTAACAAATGTTATTGAAATAAATGCAAATTAAAAGTCCTAGTCTTTGAATGTATGATTTACCACCAGAATTCAAACCCTATTAATGAATGGTGAAAAAAGAGTAACTAAAAAGAAAATATGCACAAATTTAATCCCTAATCTTGTTATTGATTTTCATCCCAACATTTTTAAACTCTAATACCGAAATTGATGTAAGAACCAAATATTAAAGACAATCTACGTAGATGGGAGTTTATATGGAAGAATCGAGATAATGGGAAGGAAAATAATTGGGAGAAAAGGTGAGAAGGCATTGAATGGGCCCGACAATCAGAAAATTTGATTGTTTTCTTAATCGTTAGTGTAACTAAAATAGTTGATACTAGAAAAAAAAAATTAATGTCAACCAAACAACAATTTTATATATCTATGGTACATGAAGTTTCACTTTTCATGTTTTTCATTGTCAACTAAACTAAATGTAAGTATGTATGAAATATAAAAAACATCTTAGTGTATAAATTAAGATGATATGTTCGCCACAAATAAGATTATATATGAAGTCATCAAGTATTATAATACAAAATTAGATTGTATACGAATTTCAAAGGGTGGGTTCAAATTATTTTTGTTGGGTAAACAACATATTATGTTATTGGACTCAGATTGATGTTTTAGATATTAATTCGTAAGTGGATATATATGTGATGATGGGTTGAGTGGCTAGCGGGTATCATATAAGAAACATATCTAGGTACTTTACTATCCATTCTTACCTAACTAATTATATAATACAGATACAATTGGCAAAGTTTGGTTCACTTGACAAGTTTTTTACTTTACACTATAAAGAGTTGGGATGTGAATCTTGTCAAATGATTAGGGTATTTGAAAGTTGAGATCGTCTCTTATATTTTTTCCGTCTAATCTTAAGTATTTGACTCGCAAATACTATATCTAGAACGCCAAGATACAAAGTATCTAACTCGCAAATACTAGGACTGAGGTACAACTAGTTTCCACCACGCCTTACGAGTTACACCGTTGGCATAATGGCATGACTAATTCAAGTAAAGCTAGTTTTATTAGATTAAGAAAGGAATGCTATCATTTTTAATACTCAAAAGTACAACTATCACCGGATTTTTCATAAACCGAAATTTCTTCATACTGAATAGTCCTTAAGGACCACTATTGACCATTTTGATTCTACGGGTTCCCCTTTTTCTTCATCAACCTCCAACTCCATCACTGATGCTCCTCCAGCGCACTGACGGTTGCTTCACGTTGTGTGGTTTCCTCCACCACCTTCCTTCAACAAACTCGATTTTGATGGTTCGGTACGAAATTCTTATGCTTCTGCTGGAGTTATAATTAGTGACTCGCAAGGCTCCCTCATCAAAGCATGTGCATACAACTTAGGAACTGCCAAAGTCTATATAGCCGAAGCTATGGCTCTCCAAAAAGGTATCCTACTTGCCATACAAGAAGGTATATCACAACTCCACATTGTAGGCGACAATCTTCTTGTCATTAACACTGTCCAAGTTAAATGGGCACCATCGCGGCAGATTGCCAACATAATCAAGGATATACAACATCTCTTAGCTACATTCTGTCACTGCAACATTCAACATATCTATAAAGAGGTTAACAAAGCGATAGACTGGATTGCAAAAGTTGACCATTTGATTAATTCCTCTTTTGTAATTGAAAATTGTTCAAATTCTACTTTACATTCCATCATTGTAAACGACATATTAGGAATACCCTTCATGTGGATGGTCTCCTAATATTCATTTTTCCTTATCTTTATAAAAAAAAAGTTTTATTAGATTAAGAATACCTGGACCATATGCAATTTCCCAATATAAATAATCGTTACGTCGTAGACATTACAAAAATGTCAATGTCATATCACAAGCACCCATCATGGATAATTTTATAAAAGAGATGTTGCCTTAACATCCAGTTGTCTCTTTTGCAAGTGAATCTTTGCCTCTTCTCCCAAGTATTTTTAATGTCCACAGAAGAGCTACATGGTCCCAAAGTTGGCCATGAAAAGTGTCTTCCCACGGAAAGTTTTTTCTGGCATGACTCTCACAAAATGTATTTAAGAGATGGATAGAAAAATTGTGTACCACTCACTTTGACACCAAATTCAATATAATTCAATAACTTTTTGTTTGTATTTAATTCAACAGTCATTTTGAGTGTGCTGGCTCTGTTTGACAAATAGAGTTTTGAGTTTACTGTTATAATTTTAACTTTTTGTTCAACATATTTGACTGCTAATTTGACAACTTTTTTTATAAATGTGTTTGGTAAAAATTAACTGATTACTAAAAGATTATTGCCATTTGTTTGTGTAAAATGACATTTATAAACAATACATATGTGTATTATTATTATTATTATAGGTAAAAAAGTCATTAAACATATTCCTACCTAATCCTCTAAAGAAAAAGCTCCTAATAGGAGCTTTTTTATTTTGAGAGTTTTAATTTCAAAACTCTCTCTAAAACTCTCTTTTACCAAACACACCTTTTAGAGTTTTTAACTAGTCAAAACTAAAAGTGGTCCAAACCTCTCTTTTTGCTCCAAAACTCTAATTGCCAAACACCCCCAATATGTTACTCCGTAACTCATTGTGTAACTGTAACACGCATAAAGACATATACTTAAACAAAAGTTACATGGACTATACAAATAATGATATGTTCATGTCATTTATTAATTTCATGTCATTTGAGGTATTTTTACAAACATAATGGTGATTTCTAAGTTGTTACACCTAAATTTTTTTGTAATATTAAAACAACAAAAACTATTATTAAATAACTGAATTTGAAATATCATAAGTTCAAAATCTTGCAAGGAAGAAGTTTAATGCAACAATTGTATTCAAAATATCAATTTTTGTTTGAACAACTACATACACATTCAATCAGCATCTTAAATAAAATCCATATGCCATATACTTATTCATCCTATAAAAAAAATTAATTAAAGGAGAATAATGATGCAACACAAATTAAATATTCTTATTCTTCATAAGCTCGTGCATAAAATCTAAGATAAATAAATGTCATGCTGTTATATGTACCCTTCCTTATACAGTCAAATGAGATATTAAAGACTTGAACCTATGACTTCTTATTTAATATGTTTTTTTTTTTGAGGGAATCTTATTTAATATGCTAATGTACTAACCAGCTACATTACAATACTCATGTTGTTCTTTGTGGAGGGGAAATGATTTAAATACAAGATAATATTTTTATTTTTAAAGTCTTCAAATACATGTTGATAAATAATACGGAACGTATCGCCCGAGACAAAAACTAGTTTCGTACTTTCGTATTATATCTAGCCACTTTCCTTCTTATTTATGACTCTTCACACATTCTTCTAAATCTAAATTCACTCCAAACAAGCACATACACAAAAAGAAAAACTGCTCTCTCTCTCTACAAAAACGCTCCCACTCTAACCCTAACCCTACAAAACTCCAGCCGCCTTTTCTCCTAGGCTCGCCGGAGGGTGGCAATTCAGCCTCGACTCCGGCGAGCTTCGGCCGCTGCTTCTTCTCGTCGTTTTCTTTTCTCTAATTTTCAGTCCCCGGTGCCGTCGATCCCTAACCCCTCCTTGGTTTCGGATCGTTTTTTGGTGTTGTGGTAGCGGCGTTCGGTCCGCCGCCATCGTTATTTCGTTTCGTCGGTCATCCTCCAGTCCGTAGGTTTCCCCCGAGTATGTGCGATTCCACCCCCTCCCCTGTTCGATGCGTCCCCTTCCCCCTTTTACCCCTGTTCGTGGTCGTTTCTTCCTACCACCCCCGTTTCGGCTCGTCTGTGGGGTGCCTAACCCCCAGCTTCCTTGGTCAAGCGTCTCCCCTCCCCGATCCCCCCCTCTTAATGTGGTTTAGTCTACGTTTCCCCTTTCCCGTCCCCCTGGTTAGGTTTAGGTGTAGTCGAGTGTCCCCTCCCCGTCCCCCACTAGTGTTAGTTGGCGTCCGTGTATTTAGTGTGCCAAGGAAGCGTTTGGTGCAGGTTCTTGACGGTGTTGTGTGCAGGCGTAGTTCTATGTGTCGGGTGGTAGTTTTTGGTTTCATTATTTTCAGGTTCGTTTGTTTCAAATCTGTTGTTTGTCGATCTTGTAGAATTGGGATTGTCACTTTGGATCTTAGGATCCGTCAGTGGGGCGTAGTTTATCATTCTAACTCGCCCCAAATTCTCGTGATGACTTCATGTGTCATCACACCTAAAAAACGCATCTTGTGGGAGGCCCCCCAACTTGATTCGGGGCACGTCAAGACCTCCACCTCTTTCGAGTTTCAGTCTAGTGTGACTAAACTTCGCATACCCTCGCAGCAGGGTCAGAAGTCACTATCGAACGTGACTTCTTTGTTAATTGCATCAGGAGAATCCCAGGAGGATCATCCAGGACCTTGGGATTTCGTGCCTAGTGGACAGGATCTACTAGCAGTTGTACGACAATCTTTCTATGAAGATCGTAGTTGTGTACTTCAACAGTTTGTGTCTCACATCCAACTTCACTCCCCATCGCTCAAGATACTCGTTATTCGGACTGGACTTTTACTAGTTAGTGTTTACGTTAAATTGTTTGTACGAGTTATTGTGGTTTTCATAGTTTCAGTTGTTTCTTGTTTCTGTTTAGTTTGGTTGTATTACCATTAGGTTGTACTCCCGATTTTCATTAATGCAAATTTTCTTGATATTAAAAAAAAAAAAAAATTTCACTCCAAACATTTTCCAACCCGATCCAGTGCGACAACGTTAAAACGAATTTTGGTCTTATTACTACATTTCTTCCACTCCACACATATATACCCCTAAATCCGTAAATCCTAATACTAGATAGCAAATGAACTCCACTCTTTTTCTAATTGGTAGAATAACAAACTTGCATTGCTTTTAGTCCAAACCGATCTTCTCATCACAAACTTACAAACGAGATGTTCACATGATAGTGTTTGTCTCGTAAAAGACCGTCTATTTTTAGATTAAAATTAGGCAATGGTAAACTCAGTATTAAAAATAGAATTAGCCCAATATATAGTAATTAAGTTAATTTCTTTCGGTCACTAGTAGTTTAATCCATTTAGTGACTAGGTCTACTTTTATATTAAAATTAGACCATCTCTTTTCATAATTTTTGTACACGGTAATACCATCTCACTACTATGTTCGAAATTAACCTATTCTACTATAATACTTCCCCCTTCTTTTTTTAAATTGCAAAGTTTTTCTTATTTGGAAATCTCATATTAATTGCAATATTTTTTTATTTGGTAATTTATTTTCTCTAACTCTCTCCTATCACATGTGTCCTATTTGTATCTATCTCTCTATCTCTTCATCTCCACATGAGTTTCTTAAAAAATATGCCAATAAAATATGTTGCAATTATTATAGGAGTAAAGAAGTAGTAATCAAGTAAGACGACCTTCTTATGGAACAATAGTCGCATATAGGAGTGTAAGGTGTTAATGATCTATCTGACTCGCAAAATAAACGATTCGAACTCGACTCAAATTTTTGTAGTGTCGAGCACACATATCAAAGTTCGATTAGGAAAGTTTGTGAGCAAACTCAAAATATATTTTTTAGCTATACTATTTTCTATATTATAGAAATTAAATGAAAAATTATAATTAAATTGAAATACTTGTGCAAAACTCACAATGAGTAGTTTAAAACCTACTTATAAAATATATATAATATAATTTTTTAACGCAAGTTAAGTTTTAAGTTAAATTAAACTAGACAATTTAAACCTCAAAAAGGTCAACCGCTCAGCTCAAGCTCGACTAAAAGTCTTATGAGCCGACCCAAGCCGACCAACCCCAAGCTCACACGCTCAGTCTCGGCTCGACTCTTTAATATCCCTATTCACATATTCTTTTTTTTAACGCATAGTACACCAGGTTCACCAGAGTTTAGCTCCTAATACATCCGAATCCACTCGTGTCGCACAACTACTTTGAATAAGTGAGTCAGCTAACAAAAGTTTCTGCATACGGCGAGGCTCGAAACCTAGTGGCATATTCGCTTCAGCATATACGCCTACATGCATAATAAACCTAGGTCCGACTCTTTAATACCCCTAGTCGCATTCTTTTTTTAACGCATAGTACACTCGGTTCATTAGAGCTTAACTTCGACTACTTCCGAATCGACCCGTGTCGCATAACTGTTTGAATAAGCGAGTCTCCCAAGTCCCAATAAAAATTTCTGCATACGGCGAGACTCGAAACCTAGTAGCATATTCGCGTCAGCATATACGCCTACATACTACCTCCGTTCTCTTTTAGTTGCAACGTTTGACAAATTGCACTATTCATGTTCTCTTATTTGACCACATTTATTGATTTATATGTTAAACAAAATATAGTCATTGGGGTCTTGTTTGATTCGTTTCGATGTAAGCTTTCATAATATCAAATTTTTATAATTTTTACTTACATACAATTAGAGATAAAACGATTTGAAATTGTACATTGACAAGCGTGAAAGTCAAAATGTTGCAACTAAATAAAAACAGAGGTAGTACATAATAAACCCAAAAAATTGTTAAACGACCAACCGTTACCTTCCATATAAATCCTCTCTCTCTCTCTTTACCTCTTATTTGTCAAATCTCCACATTCAAACAAAACACTCACCACCCCAAAACTCTTCCTACGTTTCTCAAACCACAACCACAAAACTCCCCACAATTCCACAATCCCTTAATTCTTTTTTCTATATAATAAACTCCACCTTCTTCTTTACTCTCTCATCTTCACACCCACTTCAAAATTCCTTCATCTTCTTATCTTTTCCTTATATGAGGGGAAAAAAGGTTGAATTACATACACAAAAGTTAGCGCAAATTGTTTGCAAAAACGGCTATACAAGGAAAAACTCGATCTCTTCACGTAAATAATGTGCGGCGTAAAAAAGGTGCTTGTTATTGTATGATTATTGATAGCGGAAGTCCTTCGTTGCACGGCGGACGAGGCGCCTTGCCTTCTGAAGGCGGCAGCCCATCCGATCTTCTATTTCTTGCTGGTGGTGGTGCTTGTTTTTGTGCGTAATTTGATTATATAGTTTTTTAGAGTACAGTTTTTTTGGTGATTTTTTTGTATAGAAGAGAAAAAAGTTGTGATTTTTTGAGAAGGGAAATTAAAGATGTTGAGAATTAAGAGAGTTCCGACGATTGTATCGAATTATCAGAAGGAGGAAGGTGATGGGTCTGTTCGTGTTGTTGGTGGGTGTGGACGGAATTGCCTCAAAGAGTGTTGCGTTCAAGGTATTCGATGAAATTCCTCTTACAACTTTTTTTTTTTTTTTTTTTTTTTTTTTTGTAGAATTGATTTTATGATGCAAAAACTTGAATGGAGTGGGTTTATAATATGTTTTTGTGCATTAGAAATTATATGATATAGTCAGTTTTCGTTTGATATAGACAATTTTTGTATAATATATTAATATGTCGTTTTGTGTGATAAGGTGGTTTGACTGCACAATAAATTATTGCGAATTCAGTCCATCTAAGTCTTTTTATTTTATGACTATGCTGGTCTTGTGTTGCTGAAGTTGATGAAATTCCCCCAAAAAAATGAATTTTTTTTTTGATGAATTTGAAGGGTGGGTTTTTTCTCTGTTTATAGAATGTTGGGTTTAAATTAAGAATGGGTAGGCCCCATTTGTTTGGTATGGGTTTGTACTAGATTTTTATGGGGGTTTATGTATTTTTGATGGGGATGTTGTTTTTTCTGGCGGGGGATTGATTGACCAACTGTTTAAATTGATGGAGGTTGAGATTGTTAAAACCTTATAGTAGCTTATGTAAGTGTCTTTTTTTTGTTTGTTTGGGTTTCTGTTAGCAGAATTGTGGATTTGGGTTTAGAATCAGGAATATGTATGTGTTAGTGGTTTGTTCTTTTGTGTGTGTCTAGCTCTAGATATGATGAGTAATTAGTTACCTGAGTGTACCATGGAGGCGGCCGGAGCAGCGGCCGAGTGGGAACTGGGTGTAGACAATTAGGGGGTTGCAGTCAAGTATTGAATATTTTGTCCAAGTAATTTTGTTTCTTATTGTTTTCTTTATGATTTCTCAAATTAAACTTGTACTTGCAGTCAACTATTCTTGCAAATTTTGCTGATCTTGACTGATTTTGCTTTTCTTCAAGTTGGTGTATTGGAAAATCTTTGAGATTGTTGGATTCTTTTGTATAAGAACAATACAGGAGACAGTGTTAGCTTTGAAACACAAGCATGTATTTATGTTTGCACACTTGTTTTCTTGTGCATGTTACGTCAAAGGTCTAGCATGCAGTATGGGCTTTATTGCTCATGGAGCATGAGTTTGATTGTAGTGGTTTTCTTTCTGATTTTTACTTATTACTTTATTAATCCTTGTTTGTTGGATTCGGTATTCTTAATAGGAGCAAAGCTCCCTCTGTATGCTTACAAGAGGGTCGATAAGATTGGCAACCAGAAAGCTTTGGATGTTGATGAGGCTAGAGAGTCTCCTGTTGCTTTCCTCGACTCACTCCTGCTTGGAGAGGTAATTGATTTTGGATGAAAAACGAAAAATCGGCACCTAATCATTCATATTGTAGACCAGGAACTTTTAGTAATAATCTCACTTTTAATTTGCTTTGACAGTGGGAGGATCGCATGGAAAGGGGCTTATTCCGCTATGATGTCACTGCTTGTGAAACCAAGGTATCTTTTAGCTTTCTCTGTTTCATTATTTTTTGTGGCTTGAATGTGTGTGGAACTATTTTTGTGGTTTGCCATGCTGATATATTGTTCTGGATAATCGTAATAGGTGATTCCTGGTGATTACGGATTTGTTGCCCAGCTTAATGAGGGCCGTCACCTGAAAAAGAGGCCAACTGAATTCCAAGTGGATAAGGTCTTGCAACCCTTTGATGGCAGCAAATTCAACTTCACTAAAGTTGGGCAGGAAGAGGTGCTCTTCCAGTTTGAAGCAAGTGAAGATGGTGAAGCTTACTTCATTCCTGGTGCTCCAATTGCTGTTGAGAATACTCCAAGTTTTGTTGCCATTAATGTAATTTACTTTCTCTGTTCCTTTGTGTTATGAATCCTCTTCCTCTTTACATTGGTAAAACAACTAATTTTAATTTCTATGTTGTGTCAATGAACAGGTCAGTCCGATTGAATATGGACATGTGCTTTTGATTCCTCGAATTTTCGAGTGCCTGCCTCAGAGGATTGACTATGAGAGTTTCTTGCTTGCTCTCCACATGACTGTTGAAGCTGGGAGTCCTTACTTCCGGCTTGGATACAATAGCTTGGGTGCATTTGCTACTATCAACCACCTCCACTTCCAGGTATTATCTCAGTCCTTCCTTTTGGTTGTTTTTGCGTGAGATGAGAGCGCCACGTGGCAAATGAACTGGAGGGACAATGTCTTGTATGATAGTACAGGTTTCTCAAACATTGAAATGATTGAACTCAATTGTATGTTGTTTATGTAAAACAGGCTTATTACTTGGCTAGCCCATTTCCCATTGAGAAGGCTCCTACCAAAAAAATCGGCACTACTAGCAACGGGGTAAAGATTTTCGAGCTTCTGAAATATCCAGTCAGGGGTCTTGTCTTTGAAGGTGGGAATTCCTTGCAAGATTTAGCCAAGGAGGTCTCAGACTGCTGCACTTTTCTTCAAGACACTAACATCCCTTACAATGTCCTCATTGCTGATTCTGGAAGGCGGATTTTTCTTCTCCCACAGGTCTTACAAATTAACCCCTTAAACTCTTTACCCTAGTCTTTTCATCATTGTCATAACTAAAAATCTTTGATTATATATGCACTTGCCAAACAAACAATGAATTCAATTAAATTATTAACATATTCTCGTGTTATGTTGGATCCAGTGCTATGCTGAGAAACAGGCTCTAGGGGAAGTGAGTCCTGAGCTCCTTGATACTCAAGTCAACCCAGCGGTGTGGGAGATCAGTGGGCATATTGTGTTAAAAAGGAGAGAGGACTATGATGAGGCTTCTGAGGGGAACGCATGGAGGCTCTTGGCGGAGGTGTCTCTTTCTGAAGCAAGGTTTGAAGAAGTGAAAGCCATGATATTCGAAGCCATTGCTTGTCCCGTTGTTGAAGATGGTTCAGACACACTTCGTGAGGAAGCTGAGCTCAAATCTCGATCTGGTCTCAGTGAAATGGACGCCATCAACTCAGCTGCTTCTTCTATGGTAACCGGAAACCACGGATGCTTAGTTCTCCAGTAATGTGGATCTTCAGCTTATTAATATGCTGTTGTAAAATAATGCAACCAGAGTTTGCATTGTATGTTTTTTTTCCCAAATATTGCATGTTTTTCTGCTAACGGATTCTTAGGTGTTGTTTGGTTGGAAGCTATTTCCCTTGGAAATAGAAATTCCTAGGAAATGCATTATGGGTGTTGTGTTTGGTTGGAGGGAAATGGGAGAAGCATAGGAAATACAAATTCCAAGGGAAATAGAATTTCCCATGAAACATGGGAAATCACTCACCAAGCCCCCCTTGGTGAGTAATTTCCTAGGAAATGCAATTTCCTATGGTGTCAACCAAACAATTTTGTCTAATTCCTAGGAAATTAACAAGGGAAATAATTTCCCATGAAATGTAAATTCCCATGGGAAATTACTTCCCATGTGAACCAAACGAGGCCTTATAGTATTGTAAGTATTAACTCATAATAGAAAAAAAGAAAAAAAATAGCAGGAAAAAAATATGAAAAAAGGATCCTGTTTATTATAGCTATTGTTGGCAGCTTTCCTCAGGATTAATGTGATATTGATACGGTTGCCCTGAGCAATGTTACGCTTGTAAAATGCTGGTATTTGGATTTAAAGTACTTCTTGCGTTTCAATTTAGTCGTGACACTTTTTATTTTAGTAAGTTTTAATTTAGTTGTGATATTTTTATTGGGTAATAATTTTTCTTTATCTTTTTCCTATCACATGGGAGCTTTTTATTTTATTTTTTTCTCTCTCCTCTCTAGAAATTATCTAGAAATACGTGATTTTAAAAGTATCACAATAATATTTGTTTCAATGCTTGGTAAGAGTCTTGCGCCAAATTCTAGAGGCGACATCTTACCAAATGAAGAGATCTCCTTACATGCAAATACTGAATGGAGAATCAGCAAGGGTTAATCCTTGAGGTGTAGTACGAAACCTTCTCATCGTCCTTTTTTGAAAAAAAAGGACTTAAAAAATACACAAATGATCTCAACTAAAACTTTATCTGGAAAGATGTATTACATTGAAACAATAGTGAAACCTCGATAGAAAATTGGCAATATGAACTAGAAAAATGAGGTGGCCATGGGCCGGGCTGGCCGAGCCCGGCCCGTTCCCGGCCCGACCCCGCTATGGGCCCGACCCGGCCCGCTGCTCATAACATGGGCTGTGGATCGGCAACGTTTGGGGAATTTAAAAGTCAGTCCGGGCCCGGCACGAGCCCGCTATTTTGGCCCGTTCAGGCCCGTGGGTTGGGCCCGTTGGCTGACCCGTGGGCTGGGCCCACGAAAAAGATGCTCGCAGTCGCAGACTTGAATGTGTGCCGTTGAGTTGAAGTACTCTCAATAACTCTCCTTTTGCTGCAAATTGTGCAGGTAAAGTGATGATAATTGATGACATTGTGTCATTGTGACAATGACAATACATATTAAGTACAATGTCACAAATACACAATGTATTGCAACGTCCATAAATAATCCATATGCACCAAGCAACAAGCAACGACTAATTTTACAAAAGTTTTGAGGCAGTAGTTTATATAGATTACGGGCCTGTTCTCTTCGGCATTAAACAGTTGGACTGAACTGATCTGAACTGAACTGAACTGAAATGAATAGTGATATGTGAGAGTAAAAGTATTGTCAAGAATTGAACTGAACTGAATTGAACTGAACTGAATTGTACTGAACTGAACTGAATTGGACTGAACTGAACTGAAAATAAGCTGGGGAGAACAGGCCTTAAGTGAAACACTTTTCTCTTTTATGTAATAACTTTTTAATAAAAGTGTATCACTTATTAGAAGTATTATATGTCGACTGTCACGTGTTGTTTGGTTGGGAGCTATTTCCCTTGGAAATACAAATTCCTATGAAATATATTATGGGTGTTGTGTTTGGTTGGAAGGAAATGGGAGAAGCATAAGAAATACAAATGCCAAGGGAAATAAAATTTCCCATGAAACATGGGAAATAACTCACCAGCCCCCCCTCGGTGAGTAATTTCCTAGGAAATGCAATTTCCTATGGTATCAACCAAACAATTTTGTCTAATTCCTAAGAAATTAACAAGGAAAAAAAATTTCCATAAAATGTGAATTCCCATGAGAAATTACTTCCCATGTGAACCAAACAAGGCCTCAATAGATCCATAATCACATATTGTTTCTTCCTTCCTTTTTTTTTTTAGTAAAGATGATAGTCAAAGTTGAATATATCTTTGTAATTGTGTTTATATCTATCTTATTGGGTCACTATCAATAAGCAATGATTCTCTACATATCTATCTCTATATTGTGTCACATAAAGAAAAAAAAAAAGTCAAAATCTTCCTCGTTTCCCCCTTTCATGCAACAAAATACAATTGATATAGGAAATGGAACAAAGAGGATACATTATAAGAAGGTAAAAAGTGAACATTATTAATAAGGATTTTTTGTCTCAAACTAGCTTTAACTTTTAAGTTTTTGCGAAAAACTACTTTATAAAAAAATTGTTGTCTCAAACTACTTTTTTTTTTTTTGGTAAACAAAGCCCTTCATTCCTTAAATAATAAAATTAATAGTCTTACAATCCAATGATAATTGTTCAGAACAATAACTAGGGGGATGGGGAAAATCCTAGTTACAACACCTTCGTCATCCATGACCTTACACGCTTTGGCCATAGTGTCCGCCACTTGGTTAAACTTGCGGCTGCATTGCTTAATCAGAGTCTCCGGGTGCTTCGTAAGCCACAACCTGTACGTATTGATGACAATAAATCACAATGACCTGTTGTAAGAAGCTCTACATCAAACTTGCAATCAGAATATATAATGGCCTTGGGGAGGTTGTGTGCCTCCACAAAGTACATAGCCTCCAAGATCGCAAGAAGTTCAGCTGCAAGAGAGTAATTAGTGTAAACCTTTTCCCAAACCTCACAAACCATTGTCCACTTCCGTCTCGAATCACCACCCAGTACCCACCGTTTCCAACAAACTACCTTTTTTTTTACCATTTTATTGTTGACAACTACCTTATATCAATTTCCAGCGTTGATTTTTTTCCCCATTCATTAAATATTACGTGATAGCATGTGACCTCTTTAAACCCCCTTTGTTTTATAACAAGGGTCAAGAACGACCAATGAGACGATGGTGGATAAGCTTCGTCATCGAGAGGGTAAGGCCCTTATATGACCACTCAGTGATAAAGGAGGTAGAGGTGCAACCATGAGGTTTGTCTAGAAGCAACTACCCTTGAAAGAGTGCATAATAACTGTAATACTCCGTATTTTTGGAATTAATTCGTAATAATTAAGAAATATAAAGAAGTTAATAAAAAGGTATTTTAATATTATTTACAAGAATAATAAGAATATAATAATATTAATACGAGTCGGTTGTGTTAATTTCGGATTTATAAAGGTTAAACCGAGTTCACCCGATCTAGGGTTACCACTTTTGGAAGGGTATAAAAAGGGAAAGTAAGAGGAGAAATTTCAGAAAACCCTAAGTTTTCCTTTCTCCCTCAGCCGTCATCTGCCTTCCTTCTCTCTCTCTCTCTCTCGCTGTTCTCCCCTTCCCTCTCGCTGCTCTTCATCTTCTCTCTCTCTCTCGCCAATCGTTCCTCTCTTCGTCTCCTTCGCCGGGTCCCTTCGCGGATCATCGTCGAGGTGTGCGAGTGAGTGACGCTGCTGTGCGGTGTTCGAGACGAGCGACGAAGCTCGAGTGGCGTTCGAAGGTCAGCTCGAGGGTGCGAGCGACGTGCGAGTATTGTGCAGTGAGTGAAGTCGAGGGTGCGAGCGAGGGCGAGCGAGTTGCGACGCTGTGCGCGACGAGCGAGGCTAAGGGCGTGTGTGTGTCGGTGTTTCGAGACGAGCGACGAAGCTCGAAGTGCTGTGCGAAGGCTGCGCGACGAGCGCGAGCGGATCGTGCGCGAGAGTGGTGTGCGAGCGGTCCGGGCCGTGAGGCTGCTGTGGTGGTGCGCAGCTAGAGGGTCGCCGGAGTTGCCCCGCCGGCGAGTCTAGTGGTTCAAAACCAATAGGTATATATTGTATTAAATTATTAATAAATTCTGTTTTCATAATTATGTTAAGTATAATCAGTTAATTAATAATTCAAGTTAATTAGTTATTTTATTATTCTGACTATAATTGCGAATATAACGTTTGGACATAATACTGGATTGGACCTAAGAGTTTTGGACATAAGATTTGGACATAAAACATGGTTGGACTCATTTAACTGGTTTGGTAAAGATAGTGGACTAATGTCACTAACTAATATTAATATGTTCACTAGATTTGACTCATAAAAGACGTTAAACTCTTTATAATAAGAAAAGTAACGAAAATTCTTAAACAAGGGGTTTATTAATCGTTTATTTCGAATTATTAAACCGTATAGTCTGGTTACGTAGTAGTTGTTAATATTACCAACGACGTAGCACTAAAGCTTTTATTTAACGGTTTAGGTCCCAATTTCATAAGCGGAACGTTCGATTAAGACAGCGAAAATTCTCCGTTATAAGGTACGTACGCGTACCAGTTTAATCCCAAGTATTAGTATCATGATTAGGTTGCAATCTATGTTATTGGAACCTAGAAGCATGATAGGGAATGTTTGATTGATTGAGATTGTCTGGTTAGACATTTGTAATTGAAATTGATATGTTGCATGGGAATGCGTAATTCTATCGTAGTATTTCAAAGAGCATTTTTAATCTATCCATAGTGTAACAAGGTTGTTACAAGAGATATGATTTGAGCATAAGAGGACAGGTAAATGATTCTATGTATCCATAGTGTAACAAGGTTGTTACAAGAGATACGATTTGAGCATTTTAATGAAGAGAACAGGTAATTGATTCTATGTATCCATAGTGTAACAAGAGTGTTACAAGAGATACGATATGTGGTTATGAAATGAATGGTTAATATTAAAATGAATTATGGCAATATCTTGTAGCTGGACTCCCTACAAGTGATGAACAATGGGGGGAGTGTGGGACTTGTCCTACGCTCCTACGCAGGCCTACTGTGACGACAGTAGTGTCCTTATATTTTTGACACTCAAGTAGGCGGAAGGTTCCGTTCGATCTTGGGGGTATGCATACTAAGGTGATGGGTGTGAGACGGCTCGAAACCGTATTTGCATTTCATCTAACAGACCTAGTGTCTGTTAAGGATTCAGTAGCCCGTATGATTCTAGTAAGATGACGGTGCCCGTTCGATGCCAATTAAAGATTAAAGATTAAAGGTTAAAGGATGTAACATAGTGTAGCATCATGCTTAAGATTGTTCATGTGTGCATCATTTATGTTTACATGTATTCAATGGTTCATTACGTACTCAGCATAGCTGATTGTGTGTTATTATGTGTTTGATGAACTGCGATGAACCATTGATGCTACAATGGGGAGCAGACTAGGTGTGCTGGTGTGCTGCATAATCTCGAGCATACGGGGACTAGGCTTGGTATTTACATTAAAGCATTTTGAAATAAGTATTATTGGTTTTTCTAAGACTTATATATGGTTTGTGGTTTGAATGAAAGGGGTCATTGATGATTCCCGAGTTGTATTTATATTTTAATTCCGCTGCATTTTAGTTTTCAAGTTAATGTTTTAAGTTATCGTTAACTTATTATGCCTTGCGTTCCATCGCGGCGGTAACGCCCCGAGGTCGACGCGACGCAGCAGTGGTAGGCGCGCGTGGATTTTGGGGGTGTTACAAAACTGGTATCAGAGCCGAAGGCTCTGAATTTCAAAGACGTTTTAAAAACGATTTCAAAATGGGTAGTATGGGATAGAAGCATATAGAACATATTATGTTATGTGCATTAAGTCATAGGAATGATTGCAAATGTGATTTCGTTTCGTGTCTTGAACTCGAATGTGTTGTTTGATTGTTCAATCGAAGTTGCGAACGATTCTTGCAATATTCAAATATGAATAGGTTAAGAGGATGTACAAGGATGTTTCAAAAATGGTGTTGAATCAAAACCTTATTTTTGCGACAAAACTATTTACTTGCTTGAAACGATCGTTTTATCTCTTAAATACATATATATACATATAATGATATATGTTCGAAAACCTTTAAGGATACTTTATGATATTCCTTGTTATGGTTGTGACGTCTCATGTGAGATGTTTGTGTTGCAAGTCAATAAAGACTTAATATTTGTTCGTGACAACTGCTTGCTATATGTGCAATGTGTATTGGTTAAGAAAGGACAGGATATGTGTGTCACTGAGATAGCTATTATGTTATTTTCAGCGTAGAATGGTTCGGGAGGGAGGCACGCCTGAAACCTCTCTGAATATCGAGCAATCGATACGTGACTTGGTGCAAATCACTGCCAACCTAGCCCAAGGTCACAATCGTGAAGGGGATTTATCTGAAAAGGTTGCCCGTAGGAACCCACCAATACTGAATGGGAAAGGGGGACCTGAGAATTAGAAGAACTGGGTTGGGGAATTCGATAAACTTTTCTTCACCTTATCTGCCCTGATGAGAAAACTGTGCCCTTAGCGAGCTACTACCTTCAGGGAGATGCTCATTTCTGGTGGACCCAAGCTAAGAGCAACCTCCTGAGTCAGCCTGGTTTTGGGTGGGAAACTTTCAAAAAGGCCTTAAGGGACAAATATTACCCTCCATACCTTAAGAAGCAGAAAGCCCAGGAATTTATGATGTTGGAACAAGGGACTCTGTCTGTTGAGGAGTACTACCGGAAATTCATCGAGCTGATGAGATTTGCCCCGGAAATAGCACCTACTGAGGAATCTAAAGCCTCACGTTTCGAACTAGGACTTACCCTTGACCTGCAAGGAAGACTGGGGGGAGATACATTCACCTCTTTAGATCATGTGTTTGGCAAAGCTGCTCATCTTTATGCCATCAGGAAGAGAGAGGAAGGGGGTAAGCAGGGTGAGAAACGAAAGGATAATCCAAACCCTGAGGTCCAGAAGTTTGAGAAGAAGCATAATGGGAACCAAAACCATCAAGACCCTCAAAGGAATTTCGGTAAGGGACCCAATAACAACAACTAATCCCAACAACAATAACCGCAATAACAACACCAATAACCGCAGATCTGAGCGTGTGTATAGGTGTAGGAAGTGCCCTAACAACCATCCTGGTAGAGACTGTGAGGGTAACAAGGTGGAATGTCGAGAATGCGGGAAATTGGGACATAGGGCATATGAGTGCTACTCGAAGAACAAACTGAACCCCATGGCCAAAAGAATGGGAATTATGGGGACAACCCGAAATGGAAATGGAAACGGGAATGGAAATGGGGGAAGTGCTTACAATGGGAATTCTAACTACTCCAAGCCTTAACCAACACCAATAATCAGACATCTAATGGGAACAATGCAACCAATTCCCAAGATAAGGGCAAGGGGAAGCTGTATATGATGTCGACTAGAGAACAAGAGGCTCGAAGGGATGTTGTCTCGGGTACATTTTCTATCAACTCCACTCCTGTTAAAGTATTGTTTGATTCTGGAGCATCATTGTCATTTATTGCCCATTCAACTGTTAGGACTTTAACATTGATCGAGTCTGAGTCGATTTCTATGCCTATAGTCATTCCGTCTGGTAGACTGTTAATTGCTCAAAAGATTTCTAAAAGTGCCACTGAAAATAGGAGAGAGTTTCTTTCCTTCTGACCTGATAGAGTTTAACTTATCAAACCTAGACATTATTTTGGGGATGGATTGGCTTGGAAAGTACATGGCTAAGATAGATTGCGATGCGCAGAAAGTGGAACTGAGAGATCCTTTGGGAAAAAGAGTGTCATATAGGAGAATACCTCGAGAACCCGGGATTAAGGTGATCAATGCCTTACAACTTAAGAACTACGTAGACAAGGGATGGCCTCTATTTATGTGTTCGGTGAGAAGAATTGAGGATGATCCGTTAAGACCTGAGGATGTGCCAGTAGTCCGAGAGTTCAGGATGTTTTTCCTGAAGATATACCTGGTATGCCACCAAGGAGAGATGTAGAGTTCACCGTTGACCTAGTACCTGGGACTGGACCAATTTCGAAAGCCCCATATCGAATGGCTCCAGCAGAAATGAACGAGTTGAAAAACCAGTTGGAGGAACTACTTGACAAAGGGTATATTAGACCTAGCATGTCACCATGGGGAGCACCTGTCTTATTTGTGAAAAAGAAGGATGGTAGTTTGAGGTTGTGTATAGACTATCGAGAGTTGAACAATGTCACTGTGAAAAACAAGTACCCATTGCCTAGGATTGATGACTTGTTCGACCAACTTCAGGGTGCGGGGATGTTCTCCAAAATAGACTTAAGGTCAGGTTACCATCAATTGAGGATTGTTGATCATGATATACCTAAGACTGCTTTCAGGACTAGATATGGCCACTATGAGTTTACGGTAATGCCTTTTGGGTTATCTAATGCACCTGCAGTTTTCATGGACCTTATGAATCGGATTTTTCGACCCTACCTCGAAAATTTGTCGTTGTATTCATAGACGATATACTGATCTATTCTAGGAGCAAGGAGGACCATGAGGGTCATTTGAGAGTCATTTTGCAGACACTTAGGGACAACCAACTATATGCGAAGTTTTCGAAGTGTGAATTTTGGTTGGAAAGAGTGTCATTTTTGGGTCACTTTGTCTCCAAGGAGGGTGTGTCAGTCGATCCTGCAAAGATCAAAGCCGTGAGTGAATGGCCTACTCCAAAGAATGTCACAGACTAAGAAGTTTCTTGGGTTTAGCCGGTTACTATAGGAGATTTGTGAAAGACTTCTCCAAAATAGCAAAGCCCATGATCAATTTGATGAAGAAGGATTGTAGGTTTAACTGGAATGAGGACAGTGAGAAAGCGTTTCAAACGCTCAAAGTAAGGTCAACATCAGCCCCTGTCCTAACCTTGCCAATGGGAATGGGATATGATGTTATAGTGATGCGTCCAAGAATGGGTTGGGTTGTGTTCTTATGCAAAGGGAAGGTCATAGCTTATGCGTCTCGGCAGTTGAAGCCATATGAAGTCAATTACCCAACACCGACTTAGAATTGGCCGCAATAGTGTTTGCCCTAAAAATCTGGAGACACTACCTTTACGGGGTGACTTGTCGAATCTTCACTGATCACAAAAGCTCAAATACATCTTCACCCAGAAAGACCTTAATATGAGACAGCGCAGATGGTTAGAGCTCATCAAGGACTATGACTTAGACATCCAGTACCATGAGGGTAAAGCCAACGTCGTTGCTGATGCTTAAGTCGCAAGTCTAGCCATAGCCTGATACATTAGTCGTTGCCGACAAACTTTGTGAGGATTTTCTAGACTCCAGTTAGAAGTTGTTCATGAAGGGGAGGTAGAAAGATTGCTGAGTGCCTTAACCATCGAGCCCAACTTTCTAGACGAAATAAGAGAAAATCAACCTGGGGATGTGAAGCTTGAGCGAGTCAAAGCAAAGCTTAAGGAGGGAAAAGCAGAAGGGTTTGCGATCCATGAGGATGGAAGCATAAGATATAAGGGTAGGTGGTGTGTCCACAAAAATGTGAAGAATTGAAACAAAAGATAATGGGTGAGGGTCATAACACGACTTATTCCGTCCACCCAGGGGGAGATAAGTTATATAAGGACCTCAAGAAGATGTTCTGGTGGCCTGGGATGAAAAGAGCAGTAGCTGAATTTGTTTCAAAATGTCTAACGTGCCAGAAAGTCAAAAGTGAACACAAGAGACCTCAAGGAAAGATTCAACCTTTAGACATTCCGACATGGAAATGGGACTCGATATCCATGGATTTCGTTGTAGCCTTACCTAGGAGTCGGGGAGGCAATAATACCATATGGGTGATAGTGGATAGACTAACCAAAACAGCAAGGTTCATACCTATGAAAGATACGTGGAGTATGGAAGCCTTAGCCAAGGCCTATGTGAAAAATGTCATTCGATTGCATGGAGTACCCACGAGTATAGTATCAGATAGAGATTCGCGATTCCTTTCGAATTTCTGGAAAAAGGTTCAGGAAGCTTTTGGTAGTGAGCTATTGATGAGTACAGCTTTTCACCCAGCTACAGACGGTCAAACCGAAAGAACTATTCAGACCTTAGAGGACATGTTGGAGAGTGTGCCTTAGAATACCAAGGATCATGGGAAGACCATTTGGACCTCATAGAATTCTCATACAACAACAGCTACCATGCTAGTATTAAGATGGCACCATTTGAAGCACTATATGAGGAGAAAGTGTCGTAGCCCTTTTGTTTGGAACGACATTAGTGAGACTGTGGTGTTAGGACCTGAATGATTCAGGAGACAGTGGATCAGGTGCGATTCATTCAAGAAAAGATTAAGGCTGCACAGGACAGGCAGAAATCCTATGCGGATCAGAAGCGAAGGGATGAGAATTACGAAGTCGGGGAAAAAGTATTGCTTAAGGTGTCTCCAATGAAAGGAGTGATGCGATTCGGGAAAAAGGGGAAGCTAAGCCCTAAATTCATAGGACCATATGAATTCTGGCGAGAGTAGGCAAAGTCGCTTATCGCCTAGATTTGCCCAATAACTTAGAAAGGGTCCATAATGTGTTTCACGTATCCCAACTCCGGAGATACGTACCGATGAGTCACATGTACTTGAACCGGAAAATGTCGAATAGACGAAACCTTATCCTATGAGGAGAAACCTGTCCAATCTAGACCGCAAAGTGCGTAGTACGAGGAATAAGGACATCAGAATTGTCAAAGTGTTGTGGAGAAATCAAAATACTGAAGAAGCCACCTGGGAAGCCGAAGATGCAATGCGTCTGAAGTACCCTGAGCTTTTTCAAGAGGTACGTGAGTTACGGGGACGTAACTTTTCTTTTAAGGGGGGAAGAATGCGATAGAATTTCGCGCTTTCACCCTAAAGTATGTTAATTATGATAGTTATTTGTAATTATTGCTGATCTGTTGTGCGAACGTTAGAAAACGCTTATGGAATTTTGGGACTTAGAAGTGCAAAAGATCGTCGTTAAGACTGGCTACCTCCAAGTTTCGGGACGAAACTTCTTTTAAGGGGGAAAGCCTGTAATACTCCGTATTTTTGGAATTAATTCGTAATAATTAAGAAATATAAAGAAGTTAATAAAAAGGTATTTTAATATTATTTACAGAATAATAAGAATATAATAATATTAATACGAGTCGGTTGTGTTAATTTCGGATTTATAAAGGTTAAACCGAGTTCACCCGATCTAGGGTTACCACTTTTGGAAGGGTATAAAAAGGGAAAGTAAGAGGAGAAATTTCAGAAACCCTAAGTTCCCTTTCTCCCTCAGCCGTCACTCCTTCCCTCTCTCTCTCTCTCTCGCTGTTCTCCCCTTCCCTCTCGCTGCTCTTCATCTTCTCTCTCTCTCTCGCCAATCGTTCCTCTCTTCGTCTCCTTCGCCGGGTCCCTTCGCGGATCATCGTCGAGGTGTGCGAGTGAGTGACGCTGCTGTGCGGTGTTCGAGACGAGCGACGAAGCTCGAGTGGCGTTCGAAGGTCAGCTCGAGGGTGCGAGCGACGTGCGAGTATTGTGCAGTGAGTGAAGTCGAGGGTGCGAGCGAGGGCGAGCGAGTTGCGACGCTGTGCGCGACGAGCGAGGCTAAGGGCGTGTGTGTGTGCGGTGTTTCGAGACGAGCGACGAAGCTCGAAGTGCTGTGCGAAGGCTGCGCGACGAGCGCGAGCGGATCGTGCGCGAGAGTGGTGTGCGAGCGGTCCGGGCCGTGAGGCTGCTGTGGTGGTGCGCAGCTAGAGGGTCGCCGGAGTTGCCCCGCCGGCGAGTCTAGTGGTTCAAAACCAATAGGTATATATTGTATTAAATTATTAATAAATTCTGTTTTCATAATTATGTTAAGTATAATCAGTTAATTAATAATTCAAGTTAATTAGTTATTTTATTATTCTGACTATAATTGCGAATATAACGTTTGGACATAATACTGGATTGGACCTAAGAGTTTTGGACATAAGATTTGGACATAAAACATGGTTGGACTCATTTAACTGGTTTGGTAAAGATAGTGGACTAATGTCACTAACTAATATTAATATGTTCACTAGATTTGACTCATAAAAGACGTTAAACTCTTTATAATAAGAAAAGTAACGAAAATTCTTAAACAAGGGGGTTTATTAATCGTTTATTTCGAATTATTAAACCGTATAGTCTTGGTTACGTAGTAGTTGTTAATATTACCAACGACGTAGCACTAAAGCTTTTATTTAACGGTTTAGGTCCAATTTCATAAGCGGAACGTTCGATTAAGACAGCGAAAATTCTCCGTTATAAGGTACGTACGCGTACCAGTTTAATCCCAAGTATTAGTATCATGATTAGGTTGCAATCTATGTTATTGGAACCTAGAAGCATGATAGGGAATGTTTGATTGATTGAGATTGTCTGGTTAGACATTTGTAATTGAAATTGATATGTTGCATGGAATGCGTAATTCTATCGTAGTATTTCAAAGAGCATTTCTATCCATAGTGTAACAAGGTTAAAGAGATATGATTTGAGCATAAGAGGACAGGTAAATGATTCTATGTATCCATAGTGTAACAAGGTTGTTACAAGAGATACGATTTGAGCATTTTAATGAAGAGAACAGGTAATTGATTCTATGTATCCATAGTGTAACAAGAGTGTTACAAGAGATACGATATGTGGTTATGAAATGAATGGTTAATATTAAAATGAATTATGGCAATATCTTGTAGCTGGACTCCCTACAAGTGATGAACAATGGGGGGAGTGTGGGACTTGTCCTACGCTCCTACGCAGGCCTACTGTGACGACAGTAGTGTCCTTATATTTTGACACTCAAGTAGGCGGAAGGTTCCGTTCGATCTTGGGGGTATGCATACTAAGGTGATGGGTGTGAGACGGCTCGAAACCGTATTTGCATTTCATCTAACAGACCTAGTGTCTGTTAAGGATTCAGTAGCCCGTATGATTCTAGTAAGATGACGGTGCCCGTTCGATGCCAATTAAAGATTAAAGATTAAAGGTTAAAGGATGTAACATAGTGTAGCATCATGCTTAAGATTGTTCATGTGTGCATCATTTATGTTTACATGTATTCAATGGTTCATTACGTACTCAGCATAGCTGATTGTGTGTTATTATGTGTTTGATGAACTGCGATGAACCATTGATGCTACAATGGGGAGCAGACTAGGTTTGCTGGTGTTGCTGCATAATCTCGAGCATACGGGGATTAGGCTTTGGTATTTACATTAAAGCATTTTGAAATAAGTATTATTGGTTTTTCTAAGACTTATATATGGTTTGTGGTTTGAATGAAAGGGGTCATTGATGATTCCCGAGTTGTATTTATATTTTAATTCCGCTGCTTTTTAGTTTTCAAGTTAATGTTTTAAGTTATCGTTAACTCTTATTATGCCTTGCGTTCCATCGCGGCGGTAACGCGCCCAAAGTCAACGCGGCGCAGCAGTGGTAGGCGCGCGTGGATTTTGGGGGTGTTACAATAACTCATTAATCGAGCGCTTTTGCGTCGAAGATGAACGGGGCTAAGCGATCTGCCGAAGCTATGGGATGTAAAAGATCATTGGTAGGGGAGAGTTTCGCGTTAGGGAAAAGCATCAACGAGAGTTGTGCCGCGAAGCGGAAGTGAGAATATCGACACGAGTAACGCAAACATTATGGTTTGAAGAGATCACATGCTATCATGTGACATTAGATGAACGGAAAAAAGCCAACGCGAAAATCGACAATAGGTAGCTGCCAACAACAAAATGGTAAAACTAAGGTAGTTTGGGATAACAATTTTTTTATAAGTTAGTTACTCGCAAAAACTTGAAAGTTAGAGTAGTATGAGACAAAAAATCCTATTAATAACTAAGTAAAATAACACCGATCAATGTCTGAAGTAATACAGGATATATTTAATACTTGTTAGCTCTTATATATACTAATAAATTACTATTTTTTCAGGATACCTTTTTTCATAATAAAGAGTTTTTTTTTCTGTGTCATGGTCTCATGTGTGACATGATGACAATTGTGTTGCGCATCACCTAGCAAGACTTGTTCCTTTTGGTGTTGAGCAAAGATGAGAATGTCATGCTCCCTTGGATGTAGCTCCTTATGTGCTTATGGACATTATGTCCTTATCATAATACTAATGTTCTGCACTTTTCCCCTCAAAACTCAAACTCAAAGAACTAGGAGTTGGATTCTCATATAATTGTTGGACCACATGATAATACAACCTCTGAAAAAGGGAGATATTGGGTGATTCATGGAATTTTTTCTAATAATATTTGGTTTAGTTGGGAAAGATTTACTACGTAGTAAATACACTAGTTGTAGGAGATATTTTCCTGGAGTTTGTCTTGTAAGAGACCGCGTACTTTTAAATTAAAATTAGGCAATGATAAACCCAATATTAAAAAGAGAATTAGCCCAATAGTAACTAGGTTAATTTCTTTCGATGATTAGTTTAATTCATTTAGTGACTAGATCTAATTTTATATTAAAATTAGACAATCTATTTTAATAATTTTTGATTTTCCTGATGACATGAGAATAAATGACAACTTTTTTAGTTCTTGTTTGTAATCAAGAGTGGCCGACCAAAGCCTTTCCATGCTTAAACCTTAGCAAAAATTGTGTATGAGAGCAAGAAAAGACTGCTCCATGCCGTTACATGTGCTCTAATCCGCTAACTCACTCCATTTTAATGCCTACTAGCAAATAAAGCAAGGTGATCCTCATAATTAGATCCCATAAGTTAGTTACTTTAGGCATAATATGCATCACTACATCCACGAGAACTAAGTATACTAATCAATGTAAGAAAAACATGAATAAGTGCAATTTGGTTACTTAAAATTCTCTATATAAATCATAGCAAAAAGGTTCTCTTTTAAGCTAGTGATGCACAATGATTATGCAACTTAAAATGAATCATTTAGCTCATACTACCATTTACCTCTTGTTACTAATTCTAATGGTAGAAGCGAGTCCAAAGCACAATAGTGAAGCACGATTAAATGTCACCAACACCAATAACTCCACCTCTTCTCCATGGCTTAGAAGAATAACAAATCCGCGAGCTCAAGCACAAGGATGTTGGAATAGGCCTTGGATTTGTTCGCCACCAGGTCAAGTTCCCCCACGGAGACTATGTTGCATGAATCGTTGTATTGATATCATGTCGGATCCTCTCAACTGCGGTTTTTGTGGCATGAGATGTCCATTTACATGGCAATGTTGTAACGGAGTATGTATTAATATCAACATTAATCCTTTCCATTGTGGTGGATGTTATAGAAGGTGTGGATTTGGAAGGCCATGTGTGTATGGCTTATGTGGTTATGCTCAACCTTTTCCTCCATTCCCTTTCCCGTTGCCTCCAACTTTGCCTGGCCCTCCTTTCCCTTTCCCTTTTCCTTTACCTCCTGGAATGCCTGGATCTCCTGGCTCTCAAACTAGTCAAAAGATGTTCAAGAAAGAGTAAAAGCTAAGATTCAAGGCATTGACATGGTTAATTTATGTTTTTTAATTGCATTTAGACTTAATTCCATCTTATTAGTCTTTTAGATGGTCCTCTATCAAGTAGTATTATCTTAGTTTTATAGTTGTGTTTCTTACCTAATTGTGTTTGGTATTTGTTTTATGGTCACAATATTGGAACTATTCACAAGGTTTTGGATGATTATATTGGAATAGTAATTGTCTTGAATTTCTAGTTAGTTATGTGACTAAAGCAATCATATATAAAAACTCTTTTGTTGTGAGCCCATGACCCTCTTGATGGATATTTAGTGATGCAAGCCAGTGAGATTGTCCTTAACTTGATTACTTTCCATTTAATTTCATTTATGATAGTTGATTGTCTTTAGTTTCTCTTTTATTCTACCTTTTATTTTCATATTTATCAAAGATATTAGTTAATTCTATTTTGAAGTCACATATTTGTGGGTTTATATTGGGTTGCTTGAGCCTATCGCACAAGTCTTAAAATTATATATATATATATATATATATATATATTATATATATATAATATATATATATATATATATATATATATATATATCAAAAGAAGATGTTCATATCAATGGTAATTAATATTAGTAAAAGTTTAGTTTATTATTGCTATTGAATTGTTGTCATTTTAACCATACAAAGTAATAAACTACACGAGAAAAATAAATATAGAGTGAAATTAACCTAAGCCGCACCAATCAATTAAGATATTATATTTTTTAATAAATCAAACCTCCCTCCTTCTTGTTGGACTCTAACCTTCTTTTCCCATTCGTTTTGCCGCTTCTCCTCACTCTCTTTGTCTCTTGCCCTCTCCTCGAACCCTCATACCCTCACTCTAACATAAAAAATTGAGCATGCACTCGTTCTCTCTCCTCTCTAAAGTACGACGTCGTTTGAGTGTACCGTTTCGATGACTTCCTCGATAACTTTCATTTTAAATTAGGCCAAATTGTTTGGTCAAACTAAGCTTGCTACCATACTTTAATTCTTAATTAGAGTACGATTCAAATGACAATGTCAAAAAAGTTTTCTAATTCCTAATTTCAGTTATTTTGTTTTTGACAAGAAGATTTTGGGGATTAAGGAATAGGTAAGGGTCTTTTGAAAAGAGTGTAACAATTATAGATGTAATTTGGGTAGTTTGAAGACGTTTTATTAGATAACTTCTTTCCTATCCATTTATAACTATTAGGAACTTAGTTCCTCATATATACTACCAAATTATTAAAAAAAATACTCTGTCTGTTTTTTGAAAGACGCTTCATTTTAACTTTAACACTATTCACATATTTTATTTTGATCCCTTCATTAGAGTGATTTTCGTTGATCATTATATATAGGTTTCAACATAAACATATTCTTAACTATAATAGGAAACCTATGAAGATGAGACTTGTAATTTTACAAAAGTTTAATCGCATTTCTCGTCTCTCGCTCTGATCTGGTGTCGTTGCAGCACAGTCCCCCGCGAGGGCTGCCTACTTCTCTAGTTCACCACCGGTGTCCCATGAGCCATTTGAAAATATTTTATGGATTATTATAAGCCATTAGCGAAAGGGATAAAAAATCCATAGAAAGAAAAGGCAAAGCTTTGTATCCAAGTGGGAATCTTGTTCCATTTAGGGAGGTGAAATCCCGTCCAGCAGAACCATTTGCGAGGTTTGATTCTTAAACCGGATCGAGCGGGTGCCTAAGCTTGAGTGATGATCATTAGGAGGGGATTCATACCTGTGAGCTGTGACCTATCGTTCACAAATCACAACACTCAGTAGTCTTATCCATTAGGCGAAGACATCCTTTTGATAATAATCGTAATGTTAAGGATGCAAGTGAGAATGAAGCATCTATTACAAAAGTGGTGTGTAACAAAAGGCTAAACCCATACAAGGACGCCCAAAACCCCTCCTCACCGTTCACTCACGCCGATACCTCGTCAGTCGTTCCTCACGCTCTCATCCTCCTCGGTGTCTCCTCTGTTCATTTGAAATTTCAGGTGTCTCAATGTTTTTCTGTATATTTATTATTCTCTTCTTCATCTTTTGCTTAAAAATTATGCTATCTTATTCTTATTATTGTATATTCTTTATAACTTTATCTGGGTATTGTGAAAGAATGTTTCTTTTGAGTTATGGAGATTTTAATTACATTCAACAAATCATGGGTTTTGCTGGAATGTCAAAATAATAGATGCCCATGTTACAAAATTTTGAAACAGAGAAACTAATAAGGAACTAAGGAAGGAGAAAGAGTTTGAATTTTGAAACCCTAACTATAAACTTCCTGCCACGACGACGACCCCATTGTTGTTAATTGTTGCAAAATTTGAGGTATACATGTTTGTGTAATTCATGTTGTAACATTAGCTTCTGACATCTTTCAGGTGTGTTAGCATACTATATAGGTAGTTTTTATTTATTTCAATGGCCACTCCATCCTCACTCAACATGTGTGCATCGAACGCGGTCATAGGTGCTTGTAATGTGAGCAAAACTCAAAAGGTTTTTATGAGCTGTTCCCCGGATTTATTTGGCAAAAAGTTGGTTAATTCCATGCCAATTTGCTCATCTGCCGACTTTACGCCATTAAGGTGTTCTTTTGGTGTGAAACCTGTAAAGTGGGAATCGAACGGGGAAGTTTCGACCAAGTTTGGAGCTCCCTGCCGTGTAGTTGGTGTTAAGAGTACGAATTTATTCTCAGTGGGTCAGAAATTTCAACTTAACGATGTGCTGGAAGCTCAGCAGTTTGATAGAGACACTCTTAATGCCATTTTTGAGGTGGCGCGGGAGATGGAGAAGGTTGAAAAAAACTCGCCTGGGAGCCAGGTTTTGAAGGGTTACTTAATGGCCACTTTGTTCTATGAGCCTTCTACCAGAACTAGGCTCTCTTTTGAATCTGCCATGAAACGTTTAGGTGGGGAAGTCTTGACAACTGAGAATGCAAGGGAGTTTTCATCAGCAGCCAAAGGAGAGACACTTGAGGGTAGGTATCAGTGTATCACTAGTTTTGCCATTATCGTAATTGGCAATTCTCTTATGTGTTTGGTCTGGATGTAATATATGTTGCCTATATATGCAGATACTATCAGAACCGTTGAAGGTTACTCAGATATAATTGTAATGAGGCACTTTGAAAGCGGTGCTGCAAGAAGAGCTGCTGCAACTGCAGAAATTCCCATCATAAATGCAGGAGATGGTCCAGGGCAGCATCCAACTCAGGTGAGGGCTAATTCCATCATGAATGGAGACTTTATAATTGCAATAATTTAAATAAGTGACTATAATAGAGAAGCTAACAAAGACTGATATGATGAGTTTATTCTATAACTTGTTTAGAGGCTAATGATATCTGCTGAAAATTTTCTGTCTTGTTTTTGACGGACCTAATTGCTGTCCTTGTAAAACAGTAATCTATAACTGGCCGTTCTAAGGTCATAGATTTAAGGAAGTGGATTCCTTTGGTCAGACAGGATTCCTAATGTTATGCAGTGAGCCACAATTATATAGCCAGGTCACCAACCCTGCTTATGTGGCTTAAGGCTTGATTGCTTAGTGATGGCCTGATGGGAGTTGAGGACCTGAAAGCACTCCATCAGTGCACTAATACCTTGGATTGAGATTACAACACTTCGACAAAATGAGTGAACCTTTTTGGTTCTACCTTCTCAATTGTATCTCAGATATGCAACATCCTGTCTTTCTTTTCTGATTATCTCAAGATTTTCTTAATAATTGGAATTATATGATGATAAAGATAAGAAGAATATGATATAGTAGCATATCTTGATTTCTGGTCTTAAATGCCATGAACAACGAATTTGGTCCCTAATCTGTTCCTTTATTTGAGACAGGCTCTTTTAGATGTGTATACCATTGAAAGAGAGATAGGAAAGCTAGATGGCATCAGTGTTGCCTTGGTTGGTGATCTTGCTAATGGAAGGACTGTTCGTTCACTGGCATATCTGCTTGCCAAGTATAATGATGTCAAGATATACTTTGTCGCACCAGAAGTGGTGAGAATGAAGGTATGTCTCTAGTGAATGTTTAATGTATGATCATTTATACTATGTAACTTACTACATTTATATTGGTAAAGTAATCAAACAGAGAAAAGTAGATTGCAATCATTCTAGAATGTTAAGTTGCAATCTGTTGCATCTTCAGGATGACATTAAGGAGTATCTAACCTCAAAGAACATCCAATGGGAAGAAAGTGCGGACTTGATGGAAGTAGCTTCTAAATGTGATGTAGTGTATCAGACTCGTATTCAGAGAGAGCGCTTTGGGGAAAGAGTCGATCTTTATGAAGAAGCGAAAGGGAAATACATAGTAAATAGAAATGTGTTGAATGTGATGCAGAAGCATGCTGTAGTTATGCACCCTCTTCCACGGCTTGATGAGGTAACCATCTGAACCCTTACTAGTGACCGTCGAAAAGGGGTGCAAATAATTATGGTTTTCCTTCCAACTTAGATGATTTATGAGCAAGAAATTACCAGCCTCTAACTTGGTTGATGATTTATTTGGGTTTGATACAGATAACTGTAGATGTGGATGAAGATCCGAGGGCAGCCTACTTCAGACAAGCAAAGAATGGCCTATATATCCGTATGGCTTTATTGAAACTTCTACTTCTTGGATGGTAGATTAGAGATTCTGAGGTGCTGAGATTGTTAGTGACCTAAAGCCTTGGTCAAGTAGGAGCAAGGTGGAGAGCATGCTTTTATTACAAATCTACGCGAATGTTTTGTTTCTGAAGGAAGTGCTATTGGAATTTTTGACATCTTAAAAGAAAGTTTTTGGGTTACGTATGGAGTAATTTAGATCATACTACACTCAAGTCAGATCAGTGTGATATTGGTGGCTCAACACGGAAAAGTTTTGAGATCAAAAATCAAGCTTTTGAAAATCGTCGAATAATATGCACCAAGTTATGATTCTGTTTCACTGTTTTTCTTCTTGCAGCATTCCACAGTGTGTTGTATATCTAGAACAATTAGTTTTGGACCAGAACTTTGGGACTTGAGAGTGTTGCAATTCATAATTTGTTTAATTACTAATTTAACTACTGAACAAATTATGTTTAAGAGTTATTTTGACAATACTAAACAATTAGTATGACAGCTTATTGTTACCATAACATAAATGCTTTTGCCAAACAAGACATAGCCCTAAACAATGTCATATAACTTTAAATCAATGGATCATTTTTAAGTTCAAAAAATCTGAGGTATTTTGTTACACTTATGTTGTTCAACTTAGCTGTTTCATACTGTAAGTTCAAATTTCCAAGGGTTTGAACCAGGATAAAAAAAAAAAAAAATACATTGTCTACAACTAGATCACAAGAAGATTTCGCATGCGTGCATGCCATTAGTAAGCAGGAAATTTAGGATCAACTTCCTGTGCCCAAGAACTCAATCCCCCGACAATGTCCTTTGCTGAGGTGAAACCAAGCTTATGTAGAAGATGGACAGCTCTCTGCGAGTCATTGCCTCTTCTGCAAACTGTGTATAAATGAGCACCTGAAACGCCTTTACGTGTTTCCTCTTCCTTCAAAGCCGCTGCAATTTCTGGCAATCGGGTCTCCAAAGTTGAGAGTGGAATATTGACTGAATTTGGAAGTGATATGATGTCAAAATGATGAGAAGGTCGAACATCGACTAAAATATGTGCTTCTCCATTGACAACTTTCTCACTGTATTCCTTGCAACTTATTCTTGAATCTGCTGAAATGAGATTCAACTTGGGTGGAGCCTGCACCCAGATAAGATAGACAGAGTAAACAGCTAATTGATACACTCAGCGGCGGCATGCATAGAAGACATAAAAAGGAGCTTCATAGAAATGAGGAAAGTTATTCACCTAAGCGTTCTCACATATTAAATAGATAAAATAAGTCTATTGACATTCTTACCCTTACGAAAAAGAATGGTAGAGCGACGAAGGGTCCAAATGTCAATATATCTTTGTTATGTAGATGTGAATTCTCTTTCACCTAAAAATGGTCAGTCTTCCTGATCTTTGAATCTCTTCTAACTATCAACAATTCCTAGAATTTTAGGCTTCTATCTCCTATCCCTATAATACATAATTACGATTGCCAAGTGTATAAGTTTAACCACCCCTTTTATGTCAAATACTTAAAGTTTTTAGTTTATATTTTACACCACACAATAGTATACAATATATCATCAAGATAGCAGAGCATGAGCAGCAATTTTATCATCATCCACCAAATGCATGTATTGATGATGCACTGAATTGTGATCAATTCGACAATTAAGATAACCAAGCTCATTACAGGTTCTCCCAAGTAAATTTTGAAACACATCATCAGAGCAATCATTTTGCGTAAAGCATATCAACTTCAAAAGAAATGCATGAGATTTCAGTTCATACTTAACGATAGACATCTTTCTGAAAACCCAAAATACAAAGATGATGATGATGGGACTATACTACAGTAATATCATACGCAGCAACATATTATTTGAAAAGGAGATATCTGAGAGACTAAAAATCATAATCAATTGATCTATCAAACGAACATGAAGAGTACACACACTACAGCAGTAGCAAGTCCAATAAAATTCTTGTTAAACAAAAACATTAGGTGTTAATAGCTTTTGAGAACTTTAAGCTCGGGATAAAATAAAATTAAAAGGAGGAAGAGCAGATAAAAAGGTCTTACCGTTGACAAAGGAAACTGGGTGAACTTCTCATAGTCAAATTCTCTAAATTTTTCAGGGGTGAATGTAGATCTTTCTCCACAGGCTTCACATTGTGGTGATTGTCCCCGTATTTTGACCTTGACAATGTGAACCAGGGGGAGAGTTAAGAGCAAATAAAAGAAAACAGAATTAGCAAAACTAATTGAAGATTTTCTCAGTTCAATAGATTTCTAAAGATAGGCTGATACTTGTACGACTGCAAGAGGAAATGCTTAAACAATGACAACTAGATAAACGAATCGTACAAAAGAGTTTCCTCCACAAACACATGTCAGCAGCCATGCTCAACACTCTCATTGTCCTTCTGATTATGAAGTCGCTCAACCAATAAAAATTACTTTGATTGCACAAACCAACATATAAGCTTATCTGTTGACCATTGCATAATTTACAAAAAGCTTGATGTGTCGTAGATACACTTAAATCCAATGATTAACAATTAAAAGTAAAGGAATGCTATTTCATGAGTTCAAAGAGCCCATTATTGCCCAGATATTTCTTTAGCACTAATCGTTCAACAAAGTACACAGATACACAACAATTCAACCATTTATATTCGTACATAATGAAACAGGTACAATACACAAAGGAGACTAGAAAGGCAATGTTTAACAAAGAAAAGAGAACTTAATATAGCAGGGAGTAGGGACATACCACTCGAATCCTTCCAGACAAGGCATCAAATATAAGCATCCGTCCAGAGAGTGGATCGCCAACATTACTTGCTATTTTTATAGCCTCTAAGGCCTGTAAAGTCCCAATAATTCCAGGAACTGCAAAACATGAATTAATAGCATTAGGGACAAATATTTGCACAGTTGTATGGTAAGCATTAGGTGGAAATGAGATAAGAAAAAAGCAAAGGGTAATCCGCAAGACCTGAGAAGACCAAACATGTTCTATACTATCATCAAAATCAGCAACTCGAGGAGATGGACAAATACCAATCTTGATTAACCATTGCCGTATTTACAAATCTACTTATGGCTTATGACAAACCATTGCCTTTTCATTCAACTTCTACATACTCTTTCAATACCTAAGTTCATGCTATAAATTAAGAAATGCAATTCACAAATAGCACCATACACAGGTAAATAGACAGTTGAGAGTTGAGACTACTCACCGACTCCAAGAACACCACTGTCAGCACATCTTTGACACGCTGTTGCTGGTGGCGGGGCTGGAAATAGGCACCGATAGCATGGGCCACCTTTGTAGTTGTAAACAGTCAGCTGCAAATGAATTTCTATCAGTTCATAAACATAGCCAGCTGATGTCTCGCATCACAAAATGACATAAGCTATAAATTTGAGTTGAGAATAAAGACAATCAGATAGCACATACCTGCCCTTCCAATCCTAGCGCGGCACCTGATACAAGTGGCTGCATAAACAGAAATATGAAATGTAAAAAATGCAACCATATTGGACGCCCAAGAAGGCTATAAAATATGCATATTACACATGATTCTACACTGAGACTCAAATATCAGACATTTCTGTCTATCTTCATTCATTACACATAAAGCTGCATATGATCAGTCCATATCATGTAAATCTCTTTAGTCAAATTAGTTCAAGCTCCATGTTATTATGGTTACAATTATAACAAAGTTGTCAAACACATTTAAAACCCTTTTACTTGGCCATTAAAACTTCTAAGTGAGTTTTGGAATATATCATTTCTCTGGTAAGATCAACAAAATATTAAACTTCCCCTAGTATACTCCTATTAACACAGTTTATTTAACAAACTGCACATATAAGGAATTTAATCGTCTATTTAAGTCAACCATTCCAATTATTAAACTTGAGATCCTCAAAGACCTTCATTACCTTTTTCAATACAACACAACAATCATTAATCATGTACCGGCTTGGCACGTTGTCCGTCGCATCAATTATATAATCATATCTGAAGATTGCCATCAGTCAAGAGAATTCTCATGTCTTGATCAAACTGAGAGCCAGTAGTAAAGGAAAATAGATATATGTAAATTAGTCTGGGAAGGATAGATACTTGCTAAAGATCTCCAAAGCATTTGATGTTCGTAATGCTTCCCTATATTCAACAATCTCAATAGTCGAGTTGATCCTGATACAAACATCAATATCAGGCAAAAGAAAAGAACTCAATCCCTTAGGCGAAGCAAGACCAATATAAGCACAAAGATTCAATTATCATTATCAGTTAGTAATCAAGATAAGGTAAAAACTAGAGAATTACGCACGCGCGACAGGCAGCAGCAGCAGATTCTACTTTGGACTTGCCAATGTAGGATTCAGTGTGGATAACCTGATAATCAGACCAGATCAAACAAATGAAATTCATATACTTGGACAGTTTTAACTTTTGATGGTACAACATACAACGCCAGAACTCACAATGTGATAAGAATCTCTCAGAAATCGCAAGTAACAGAGTGAAAGGAGCAAACCTGCCTATGCATATTATTAAGCTCAACTACATCATGATCAACAATACCTATTCGACCTAAAAGGCATTCCAAAAGAAAATGTTGGTCCCACTAGAATTCAGCTTTTCTAAAGAAGCAAATCATATCACATATGAGGGGAAAAAAAGAACCAGATCCGAAAAAAACCTTTTGCTACATTTTCAAATAAAGTAACTTCTTACCGACTCCACATGCTGCGAGATACAAAAGAGCAGGTGATCCCAAACCTCCAGCTCCCACAACCAGCATCGATGATTTCAACAGATTAGACTGCCCTACAACAATCAGAAATCTCCTAAAATCACCAATACCTTGGGTAAAATAATAATGCCAAAAATAAAATGTCAAACAATCGATTATCACTTCAACTCTAGTAAGGTCTTCAAATTGCTCCACTTAACAGGCTCCCAGGCACCTTTGCTTACATGATTACGCGAAACAAACACATATACAACAACAGGCTCTAGCATCACATCCTCACCACACAGAAGCAGATATAAGTATATAAAAAAAATCAATACTTTAAAGTTTATACCAGCCTATATTCAACTATTTTACCTTATTTTTGAGCCAGAAACTACACAAAAATTCGATAAGCAACTAAGCAAACAACAGAAAATGCCAGTTTCCTGGCAATGTTGCATAGTAAAAAGTCCCAAGCTTTCATCAACTATATGTACTCAACCCAAATTTGAAGAATTAAATAACTTCAAAATTAGCCACGGAATTCAAGAAATTATACAGCATAAATTAAAATCTAGCTAGCTCTCATCCAAAATCTCGAAATTGCACATCAAATTTCAGCACTTAACACCAAATTTCAGCACTTTGAACATTATAAACATCAAATTTCAGCACTTTGAACATTATAAACATAAAATTTAAGCACTTTGAACATTATAAACACTAATTAGTAACCAAATCATCTACTTCAACCACAATTAACCTAAAAAACAACATACTCCCTCCGATTTTTATTAATTTATCCGTGTTTATTTATGGATGTGCCTTATTAATTTACCCATTTCTTTTATTTCTATTTTTGAAATGGGGTCACTAACTTTCCAGGATTCGCAAATTCAACTTTAATGTAAATTAATCTTCTCTCTCTTTCTATGTCCCGCAACACTATTTCTCCTAAAACTCTACACAAAAAAACGCGTAAACTAGTAAAAACCGAAGTGAAGTATATCAGTAAATTAAAAGTGAAAAAGCCAAACCATGAACACCAAAAGAGGGGAGTAAAAGATGGCGACTGTAACGGTAAATAGCATCGGATGGTAATCCATGGCGGCTGAGATTGGAATCAACGGCGGAGATTGAAGGACAAGAACCGTCACAAAGAGGTTGTTTGTTGATAGAAGTTTCTCGAAGCTGAGATTCAAGAGAAGAAATTTGAGCTTCAATTTCACTCTTTTGAGATTTCAATGCTTCGATTTTGTCGAGAATATGACTGCGCTCTTCTCCATTTGACGCCATAGTCGTGCGCAGTGAAGAAGGTAGGAGTGAGAGAAAGTGACGGTTTGAAAGAGATGAGAAACGCAACTACTACGCAAATGACAAAAATGATAAACCCTATAAATTTGGACTACAGTCATTAGCAATTTGTCGTCTGGGTTTTTTAATTTATCAAGTTGTTGTTAACATTCAAACTCTTTTTTTTTTGGGAGAAATTTCATTAATTGAAGGCCAAACGGCATATTAAGGAAAAACAAGATACAATCAAACAAGGTTACATCAAATTCGTCTTCGAAAAAACTACAATGAACTAGTAACATTCAAAAAAAAAATTTTACCAATTTGGTCAATTGATCCTCTTTTTAGTGTAATTTTTTTTTAAAAAAAAGTTAAATTTAATTATTGAACGAACATATGAAATTGTTACACTTAGTTTCATATTTGAGTAAATGTCATTTATTGTGTTTCATAATTTCAAAAGTTACTCTTGCCTAACACTTCTAATTAAACAATTACTTTAATCACTAATAGTTACTAGTAGACAACTAGCAACTACCCCAAACGACTATAACTAATGATTGACCACCACCCCAACCACTAGAATAACCACCCCAACCACTAAACCACCACACCAACCACCGACCGACTACCCCCAGCCACCGACACCACCTCTCATCGCCACCCTCACCACCAAAACCACACCCGCCGCCAATCACCGACACCAGCCCCACGCCAACCGCCCACAAGAGATTCTCCTACCCCCACACCCGAACATCCACCCCATAAACCCGAAAACCCACCCCCATTCCCGAAAACACCACCACCGCACCCAAAAATCCACCCGTATTCTTGAAAACCCACTACCACACCCCGACAATCCACCTTTGACAATCTACCCCGAAAACCAGCCATACTCACAGAACAAACGAACCATGACCCATGAAAAACCAACCGCCCCAATAAGTAGATCTAAGAAATAGAGCGAAAAAGTTCTTCCACCGCCACCCAAAGGCCACCCAACCACCTATAAGCATCACCACATCAGCAGCGAAGGTGAGAGAGAGTCAATCAATAGCGAAACAAGGGAAGGGGTGGGGCAACGACACCGAAGGAATGAGAAGGGGGTGGGGGTAGCAACGCCAAAAGAAGAAGGTGGTGAGGGAGGCGCCACTGAAAGGAGAGGACGGCGATGGGGGAGGCGGCGCCGAAAGAAGGGGCGGGGTGGCAGCGAAGTGATTTTATTTTGAAGTAAACGTGTGGTGGTGGTGGTGGAGTTGGATAGGTAGTGATATATTAAGGTTTTCCTTAGATATCTTGAAATAAACAACATAGTAAATCTAAGGGTTTGCCTTCCCATTCTCCTTGTTTCCGTTTCTAAACCATTACCCTTTCCCCTCTGTGAACAAAAAGCCCCCTAAACAAATTGACCAAATCTCTTCAAACACTTCTTCATCTCAACAACAAACTCAATGGCAATTTTAGAAAACTAAATGACAACAATAATTTCCAAATTGCAATTGTACTTAATAAATACAAAGTACCAAATTTGAGATAAGAAATAACATAACTAGAACAAAAATCTAATGCATAACTAAGATTGCTAATTTATTACAAACTCAAAAGCAATCTATCATATACTCCAAAAAAAATATCCACACAGTTTCTCGTTTTACCAAGAGATCTCAAAAGGGCACCAAACATAAAGAGATCGTAGAAACCGTACCGTAGCCCCAAATGTTGTAACCCTAAAATGCAAGATCATCATCAAGAATAGCGTTGGCAATATTTGCAGATTGATCCTCATTGGACCTTTCTCCATTTTTCTTCTTTAATTTCCAACACTCAGATTTAATATGACCATTGACATGACAATGGTTACATATTTTGCCATAATTTTTTTCACCATGAGCAACCAAAGCATTTGTGTGAGCAGAATTATTAGATTTATTAACCAATTTATTGTCAATCAAATCTCTCTTAGTTAAGACATTCTTAACATCCTGCAAACTTAAATCATCTTTACCATATAATAAGTTATCCCGAAAATGTTTATATGAAGGTGGTAAATAACACAACAACCTAATAGTCATATTCTCATCATCAATGTCAACATCGATGTTTTGCAAATCCATAATTATAGAGAAGAATTCATCGATGTTTTGTGATACAGTGTATTTCTTTATGATATAGTATATCTGTCTGTAATATAGTGTGTTTCTGTGTATTATAGTTGATTGTGCAATTGAACCTGTTATATATTAGAATAATATTGTCAGTTTCGATATAGTGTGTTTGTATGTGGTATAGTGTTTTTTTTTGTGCTATAGTTTTTTTTTATGGCAAGAGCTATATGTGATAGTCGATAGTGTTTCTTTGTTTTTTTTTTTTTTTTTTTTTTGATACGGAAAGAAAAACCTTAAGCTACCCGCCCTAATGGGGAGGCCAACCTAAAATATCCTTACGGATAAGAAGGGAAAAATCAATACAATAAGGAGGAGTCCAATTTAACACATTGGGGAAGAGATGACCCTTATGCGCCATGAAATCCGCCGCACGATTAGCCTCACGGTAGCAGTGATGGATGACCACCTCATCGAACCGAGAGAGAAACACATCTGCATCACAAATAATATTAGCAATTATCCAAGGAGGATTAGAACAGTGCTTGATGGAGTTAATAACCGCAATATTATCGCCCTCTATAATTAAGTTTCTAATTTGGAGAGACAAAGCTCCTTTAATGCCTTCATAAAGACCCATAGCCTCAGCCATTAGAATACTAAAATGATCACCCAAAGCCTTGGCAGAGGCCATAAGCACCTCACCTAGACTATTCCTAATGACAAACCCATATGAAGCTTGCCCATTAGAAAGCTTGGAGCCATCAAAATTAAGTTTACAAAAATTGTCTGGAGGGGGGGCCCAAAGCAGATTAACGCCTGTGCGGGGGGGAAGCTTCTTCACTGAAGAAGGGGCAAGGCGGACCGGATGTTCTACAGAAATGACACAGGAAGCTTTGTCCCAATTCTTTACATAAGAGTTAATAATATGGCTAGCTTGGGTGAAGGAAGTACTTTCATTATTGAAAATCACTTTATTTCTAAAAAACCAAATATGCCACCATACAAATATAAAATACGTCAGATCTGATAATGAAAGATTCGTGTGGCACACTTCTAAAATGGACCGAAAAGAAGAGAGCTCCAAAGAGTTAATCCAAAAAGGGAGAGAAGGCCACTGAAATTTATCTACCAAGCAAGCTAGAACATTAATTGTGAAAGGACATTCAAAACAAAGATGGCATAAAGTCTCCGAGGGGCTATCACAAAAACAACAGTTCTGGGGAACAAAAATATGGCTTTTTTCCAGCCGAGATGAGGTAGCAATCCCATCATTGCACGCTTTCCAGAGGAAATTTTTTATTTTGGGGGGACACATAACCCCCATATCCAATTATACTCAACTTTCTGGGAGTTAATACCAGAACTGCTTTGAATAAGGTCGGCTCCTGACTTTACAGAGTATTCTCCATCCGACGTAAGACCCCACACCAATTTATCATTTTGGGGAGACAGGGGAATAAAAAGAGAGGAAATAATTTTGGAAATGTAGGGAGGAACTAAAGTGAGAAGCTTACCATAATCCCAGACACCAGACTCCAAAATGCACTCACTAACCTTTAGATCTTCCGACCCTACCGTGGGAGTGAACTTTGAGATAAGAGGAAACTGGAATACCCAGTTGTCCGACCAAAACTTTATACTTTGACCATTCCCAATCGTCCACCTAAGCCCTTGGACAAATACCGTCCTATGGGCCAGGAGTTTTTTCCATTGCCAGGAAGCAAAAATAGGAGTTTTATAATTAATAATATCTTTATTCCAAGCATACTTCCTTTTCATTAGTTGCACCCACATATTATCATCTGAAGAGATAAGCCTCCATAATAATTTCAATTGCAGCGCAACATTATTTACCTCAGCTTTGCGTAAGCCTACTCCCCCCGCACTTTTCGGTTGGCAGACTTTGTTCCACCCTATCATATTGGCAGATTTGGCCAAATTAGCTTTATTCCAAAAAAAATTCCTGTACGTAGCATCAAGCTTAACAAGAATTTGCTTAGGCAGCGAGAAGCTTTGCATTTGAAAGCTAGCTTTAGAAGCTAGATTAGATTGAATTAACACTGTTCTACCAGCTTGTGACAAGGAATTAGCTTTCCATTTAGCCAGTTGGGCTGTCGACTTATCAATGACCCTTGCAAAGGTCTCCTTGGTCACCTTTGATACTATGATTGGGCAACCTAAATAATCTCCCATTGATTGAGTCTCTGTCATTCCAAGAATAGAAGCAAAATTTGCTTTACTATTATCCGTCACATTGGGGGAACATTGAAAGGCAGATTTGTGGTAGTTTACGAGCTGACCTGACATGGAACAATATTTGTCCAAAATTTGGCGAATTTTCATACAGCTATTATCTGTAGCTTTAGCAAAGATCATCGTGTCATCCGCAAAAGTGAGGAATGGGATCCTCACCTTAGATCTACCAATCGACACCCCTATTAATTTCTCTGGACAATCACTAGCCTGAGAAAGTTCACGCGCAAGTAATTCCGCACAAAGGATAAATAAGTACGGAGAAAGAGGGTCACCTTGACGGATCCCCCTTGATGGAAAAAATCGGTCACCCGGAATACCGTTAACAAGAACTGAAAACGACGTTGACGTAATGCAACTCCGAATCCAATTTATCCAAACTGGGCTAAAACCTAATTTGTCTAACGTTGCTAAAATGTAGCCCCACTCCAATCGATCGTAGGCTTTTTCCATATCCAGTTTAATTGCTATCCAGCCTTCTCTACCTGATTTATGCCGAAAAGAGTGAAAGACCTCATGTGCAATAAGAATATTATCTTGGATCAATCTCTCTGGAACAAAAGCTCCTTGAAGAGGGTGAATAATCTTCCCCAAAATAACTTTAAGCCGATTAGAAAGAACTTTGGAGATAACTTTATAAATCGTAGTACAGAGGCTTATTGGTCTAAAATGGTTGGATGTAGAGGGATTATCAATTTTAGGAATGAGCGCAAGAAATGTATGATTAATTTCCCTAAGTATGTGCCCTGAATGGAAGAAAGCTTGGACTGCCCGGCATACTGAATTACCTACTAACACCCAGTATTTTTGAAAGAAGAATGGAGGAAAACCATCAGGGCCAGGAGACTTATCCGGAGCAAGGTCAAACACTGCTTCTCTTATTTCTTCCCTACCAACAGGTGCTATTAACAAACTATTATCCTCACTTGAAACAATGGGAGAGATGAGGTGAAAATCCTCATGCGTATCAAAGTGGCAACTAGAATTAGAAATAAAACGCTCCTTGAAAGCCTTAGTGATTTCATGTGCTATTACAGAAGGCTGAGAGATAATTTGCGAATTTGCCGTTACAAACTCTTTTATTTGGTTACGATTCCGCCTTATCGTTGCATGAGTGTGATAGAATTTTGAGTTGGTATCACCTAGAAGCATATAATTAGCTTTACTTTTTTGTTTCCAGTACTCAAGGTTATACTCCAATAGTTTATTTCTCTTCATTAAAAAGATGTCTTGCTTAGTTTGGAGGCTCTCATCTTCAGGGTGAATAATTAGGAGAGATTGGATTTCAAGAATTTTACTATCCACCTGCCGCATTTGACGGAAAATATTACCAAATTTGGTTTTATTCCAATTCTTAGAATTGGTTTTTAATAGCTTACACTTTTGAGTTAGGTTATACATATGAGATCCATTGAATCTTCGACTCCAAGTCTTTTTAACAAGCACATCATAATCCTTCCGTGAACACCACATTTTCTCAAATCTAAAGGGTGGGGCTTTACAGTTTTCCATAGGAAGGTACTCTAAGGACATCTGACAATGATCAGATGAGGTGAAAATATGATGTTTAACTTTGGCTTGTGGAAAAATACCAAGCCAAGAGGAACTTGCTACTCCTCTATCCAAACGTTCAAGAATATTATTGGGGCCTGCTTTTTTCTTTCTCCAAGTGAATCTTTGGCCAATGAAGGCTATTTCAATGCATGGAACACTACTAAGTAAATTCTGCATTACTAACGACCTGGAGGAATTATATTGAGCTCCTCCCATCTTATCCGATACATCCGAAATTTCATTAAAATCGCCTAAGATAATAAAAGGGAGGGATAATGAATTTACATAATCAATTAATTCTTTCCAGAATTCTAGCTTCCATTCCTTTCTTGCTGGAGCATAAATGAATATGGCAACATACTGGATATTTAAATTTAAAAGGCTAATTTCACAAGCTAAAAACCGCAACGATTTATAAATAACTGATAATGAGAAGGGATATTTATTACAATTCTTCCAAAAGAGCCAGATACCCCCACCAAACCCAAGCGTAGGAATTGAATCAAAATATTGAAAACCAGCCTTACTGGCAGTTGCTTGGGAGGGGGGATCTGAGATTTAACCTCACACAACATTAAGATATTAATGTTGTTACTAACACAAAAGTCCCTTGACTCTTCTAATGCATTTTTCCTTACTCCACCCCTGATATTCCAAAAACCTATAGACATGGATAATTACAATACAGCTCATACATCACACAAATTTTGCTAAAAATAACACCATGTCTAAAACAATAAGGGGGGCTGGGGTTAGTTCCTCTTCCTCTTCAGGGCTGAAGAGGCATCGTCATCACACTCGTTGTCTTCAATTCTCCGTTTTGCTGAACCAGAATGAGAGGAGAGCTCCACAGGGAAGGAAGGATCCATCCCCATATGCTGAATCTGCCTCACAATAGAGCTATCTGACTGAATTGAATGAAAAGAATTTTCTGCAAAAGCATTGAGCTCACCCAGCTCATCCGATTGAACATCATCCAGAAGATAAGTATTCTCATTTTCCAGATTGTCATCAGGGCTAAAACTTACCTAGTTGGCCCCCTTGACCAAGGGAAGTATCTGAGACTCATCAGCATTGTTGTGGGCAGGAATATTTGTATGCATAGAAGACAGAGGTAGTGAGGGGGGCACTCCCACATCTATGGAGCCCTCCATAGTACAAACAGCAGCAATAATAGGAGAAGAGACATGAGTGTCTAAGAATAAAGCCTCATCATCAGAGGAATCACTGGAGACAAATGGTTCAGACACCACAAGCTTACCTTTCCCTTTCCCATACACAGGAGGGGGGGGGCACTATAGAAGTATGGCCAACAGAATCTTTAATCACTATACCATGATTAGAGTTTTTCCCAGAAGGAAGGGGGAGGATACCAGAAGCATTAGAAGGCAACACATTCTTTGCTTTAACAGGAGCAGCAGCTGGCTTCTTGCTAAGGTGCTTAGGCTTAACACACACCACTCTTGCTGGCTCAGCAGTGGTGTTGTTAGGGACTTGCCCAGCAGCCATAGCAAGAGTTTTATAGAGAGTATGCTGTTTAGGATTCTTCAAGAGTTGGATAGTAAGATCTTTTTTAGGGGAATTCAACAAAGGGCAAACATCAATTAAATGAGCAATCTCACCACAAAAGGAGCAGCCTGAGGAGAAGTCTTCGTACCAAATAACATAGCCATGCACAATATCACCACTCCTACTTACTTCAGCAAATTCCAAAAGAGGACCTTGAATATCTACCCGGACACAAGCACGAGCAAACCTGATTTTGTTTCTTAACAGGGACCTTTGATCAAGTTTGATCAAAGCTCCAATATCATTAGCAGCCAACATATTAGCAATTGAATCAAAATTAAGAAGCTCAGTGGGTAATCGAGGGATTCTCACCCAAAGATCCACCCACCTGATTTCCTCAAGGTATGGGTCAAAAGATGGTTTCCAAGGTTGGAGAACAAGCAGGTCCCCCTGGATATGCCATGGACGTTCACTCCAAACTAGAGCTAGGTCCTGGGGATTGGCAAATCTCAGGAGAATCCACCCATTTCCCATCTCCAAATAATCCACATCCCCTTTCACAACCCTCCAATCAGCTTTAGTTCGAGAAATTATAGTACGAATATCTAAGGGAGCTGACAGCATTTTAGCTAATAAACAAGACTTTGATAACTCAGAGATATCCTTTTGAACCTGAGGGAGGTCATCTAGGACACAAGATTCTGTGAAAGAAGGGGGATCTTGCACAGTAGGGGAAGACAAATCTAAGGGAGTGGCAGCAACATTCAATTGAACTGGACTCATACCAACAGACTCATTTTCTTGACTAAGGTTTGCATTCAAAGAACCACCAGAAGGCAAATTATTTATAGGTTTAGGGCTACCAAGCAAGGCATTCTTAAAAGAGGGAGGGGTACTCATATTAATTTGCAAGAAACAAGCAGGAATAACACAACTATAAATAAAGGAGATTTTTGGTGTGTTGTAATAACTCACCATAATTCTCCTTTTATAGACGAAATAATCCTTCACCAAGGGGTGGGTATGATAGAAGACCAGTAAAATATCCATAGGGAGAAGTTCTATCACATTTAATGCACTGACAAATGAAATTATACCTTCTTGAAGAACTGATAGAGCAGAAAATAAAAAATAAGCTTCACCATGCGCCGGATTACACCTCTGAACAGTCACTCTTACCCACTTTTGATTAACCAACTCAACTTTAGAGAGAAAATGAGGGTTAGCATTTAATGCTCTGAAACCCAAAACCCTAGAATCACCAGCTGGGTTGAGACAAAATTGAAGAATTTTATATCTAATTAGCCACGCAAGTAAGCTCTGCTTTGAATTAGAGCTTTGAGTAGCTCTAGAATCTGCTTTAGGGAGGAACTTTTGAAATCTTAATGATGTACTAGGACTAGCTATGACAAAGAAGTCTTCAAATTGAATTGGGGCTAAATTGGAAGGGTACAATACTTTATGAGCAAAGCAACAGATAACTAGAGATAGGACACTCATCCATGCGCAGATAACGAAGAGACTAGTCGCCTGAAACTTGGAGCATTGAGATGGGGGATTTACTGTACGGTTTTGAGCTGAATTATGATGCTGGTTTTCTAGGGTTTCAATGGTTTTGGTTTTCGCTTTCTTTTTCGCCTTCTTGTTGTCTCGCTCTTTCTCTCTCATCGGGTTTTTTCTATCGATAGTGTTTCTTTGTGTTATAGTGTATTTGTGTTATAATATAGTGTATTCCTCTCTTATATAGTGTATCTGTTTGTGATATAGTGGGTTTATGTGTATTATAGTACTGCGTGTCCCGATTCACGTGCGTGAGCCTGGTGCACACTAATTTTACTGTGAACCAGGTCCAAACAAGTCGAATGGAGAAAATTATTAGTTTGGATTATTTTGAGAAAGTTCTCTCAAAAGTTGAGATTATTCGGGAATAATCCAAAATTGAGATTATTTTGAGAAAAATCGGTGAATGTTGGGATTATTCATATCTTTTTCTTACTACATTTGATAATAATAAACAAATAACTAAAAAAACTAATGAAACATTGATTTAAGAAAAACATATTTAAAAAAAATATAATATAATTATAATTATATATTGAAATCAATTTTTTTATAATACTAATAAATAACTAATTGCGAAAAAACATTAATACCACTAAAATATTGGCCATCAAAAAAAGGAAAAAAAGAGGAAGTGCAAGATTGCCATGTATAATTTCCACCGCATTCGAAAGGTCAAGATTGAGCAACTCATCAACACTAAAATATAAATCTTTAGGTTTTTGAAGTTTTTAGGTTACTGTTGATGAACTATTTACATCTTCAGAAGACTTTAATCTATTCAATTGTTCGTCAAATTGATCAAAAATTGGGTGAGCTTTTGATGATTATCAAAAACAACGGATGTGTTAACTGGTAAGAGTAAAATCTCTAATTAATTATTGTTTAATCTTATATATGAAGCAATTAGTGATTAAAAATTGTGCTATATTTTAAAATATTGTTTCTTTCTACGCAACTTGGTAGATGAATAAGATTACAACAATATTATGCTCGAATCTTGATCTCTGTTGTGTGTGTTTCTCTCTCATGAATGAATTGCACGATTGACATTAAAATGTGTACATTGTAATATTATTTTCGTACTAATAATCAAACACATTAGTGGCAAACATGATCTAGTGGCGGATCCAGGATTTTCGTTTCGAGGTGTTATTTATAGGTTTTAGGACTGGTAATTTGATTATTTTATTTGGGGTGTTAAGTGACACTCGTTGCATCAATGTAGGTCCCTTAATAAGTTCGAATTGTTAGGTGCTTTTGGGGCACGTAGAACTATGTGCTTTCAAGCCTATTTTTTGCATATTGGTCATATAATTTGCTCAAATGAACAAAATGTAAAATGTGCAAATGTCATGTAATTTGCTCGAATGAACAAAATGTAAACTGTATAAGTATAAAATGTGCGAAAATACGAGAGGGATCACCTGAAACTAGGTGCTCCTGGGAGCATTATGAAGACTTCTAATAAGTGGTTGGGTATATGAGATCATTTTGTATTACACCCTTTACTTCATAGAAATGTTTACAGGCGAAAACCTATGTGTTATTCAACAAGCAAATCAAAGCATATCTTTACATGCATGTACTCATTTTGGTCAACTTATAGCCAATATCACTTTGATAATGAAGAGATTTCATCATATTTAGTTGATGGTAATGGAGTAAATTCTTAAAGAATATTGCTATATTAGTATATTGTGATATAGTAAAATGTAATGGAGATAGAATTGAGGGGTAAAAAAACGTTGATGAATACTATCTCAATCTCTGTTTAACCTCCTGTTTGACTTCTTGTGGTCAAATTCTAATACTGTATTCTGACTACTTTCTTGTTAGAATTTACAGAAAAATTTAATATTGTAAGATATGCTATTAGATTTGTTTGCAGTAGTGTTTTCATGTAAGTATCTTTTCTGGAAAAAGAACTAGATGAAAAGTAGTAGTTGTCAAATTTCATTTTTAGGGTGGTGTAATATCACAGAGGAAGTGGAAAAAGAGACACGGAATAATTGTAACAGATTTTGTATGTTCATGATCCTATTATTAAAACAAATTAGGGCGAAGTATTATCTACATAATTTTATTTATGATCTTCGATTTCTGAATTTTGTAAGCCATTTGTTTAATTGAGACTGTTAACCCATATATATGAACTGAAATAAGAGTAGAGAAGAAGGCACAAGAAAATAAGGAAAGATGTATGCTTTGCATCTGTATATAAAAATATTCATTCACAATTTGTGTATATGTACAAATATTTTCTTTAAACTTAGTTACTTAGGATGTTCAAAACAGTTGCCCTAGTCTTAACCAAATGCCTAAACAAGGAGTCTAATGTTTCATCAAGAACTTGAATTTCAGACTCCAGTTTCACCATTTGACTCCTCATATTCTCTACTTGTAACATATTAACACCGTTTTTGTTCTTTTGGCAGATAATTGACTCAAGAGTAGCATCAACAACATCAAATTCACTGTTTGTTGACTTTGCTTCTTTGTCACCACCCTGGTGCATTAACTTGTTTACTAAAGACCATTTGCTTTTTTGGGTTTCCAACTTTGCACCACCGATATAGGACAACACGGACTTAAAGATATCAAGGGTTACGGCCTCTACATCTTTCAACATGGTCTTGATGGCATCACCCTCGATAGTTTGGTTAGTTTCCTTGACTGTGTTTTTCAAGCACCTCTTGATCATCTTCTTCGAACTCTTGCGTGTGTTCAAGTATTGAACAATTTCATTGTTAATGTTAAGTTCACCGCTACACCTTCTTCTTAGGACTGATTGTATGTCTTGAATTCGTTCCTTTGATTGTGCCAAGACATCCCTCGATGTGCTACACATGTCAAGGATCCTTAGAGATCCATCCAAGACCTCCTCGACCCATTTTGAGTGTAGATTTTGAGATATGGCTTTTTGATTAAGAGGCCGTTGGAGCAACTCATCCACACAACAATACAAATCTTTTAGGTTTTTAAGTGTTTGGTTTAATGATGATGAAGTAGAGGTAGCTTGAGAAGATGTCAATCTTCTCAAGTGTTCATCGAATTTATCAGCAACTGGGTGAGCTGTTGATGGTAAACTTAAGGAACGAGCATGGTAAGAAGCCATTTTTAGTTTCTTTAGCTTAGATGGTTGATGCAAAGGTGAAGTTGAATGTATATGCAAGTGTTTGATTTTGATGACTTCTCAATTCCTGCCTTTCTGTTTATATATTAGGGTAAGAGATCAGAGAAGATAGAAAGAATCTCCGAACAATAAATTAAAAAATCATAGTGTCTCTTCCTACCCAACTTGCCAGCTAAGAATGATTAGAACTGCACCGCAGAATATTGATTTCAGATTTGATATTCAATATCATATGCTGCACCCTGTATGTGTGTCATGATCCTAAGTAAATGCTACTCACGAATGGAGATGCCACCAAGTTTTTAGCTTCATTAAGATAACATATGATCATTATTTGCATGAATCTGTAAACTAATCTGAATAGGATCGAAAGAATAGAACCTGCTGGCTGTACTGCTGTAGTACTGTATGTCTGTAAACTGCATGATATGTTAAGCTTTCTTTTTGCATAATGGCAACTGCATGGTAAGATCCTGAAGGATATGAAGTGGATGTAATCTTATCTTGTAAAACTGAGAACTTGCTCAACTGTAGGACCAGCCATGAAAAACTATTAATACCATGTATGCCCTCTGCTTCCACCATAATTTACAGAGTTCCTACAGACACATAGAATCTAGCATACCATATTCAAGGTATCTCTGCATAGTAAAAAAATATCACGTAATACAATCTATGTACTCCATTGACAGTAAATATTTTGTTTGCTTGTTGAATGTTAAGAAATTGCTTTTTTTCCATTGACATATTTGTTTGAAAAAGGAGAATCACTTAAATTAATGAATTCCATATATTAGCTGTTTTTTAAGCTATTGTATTTGTTTATGCCCTCAAATTGTCTCAGTTAATTTTTGTTCATTTTTTGGTGTTCAGAAGTTATAGCATAATTGAAAATTATGAACTTGCTAAATAATGCTTTGAAGAGAACGCAAATTGGAAAAAAATATTCATGTATATACAACTTCCATTCACAGGTCAAAATTCTGTACAGGGGTAATTTTTTTTTTTCTCTGCTAGTTACTAAGGAAATTAAAAAGAGTTGCTCTGGTTTTAATTTGATGTCGTAACAACGATTCCAGAACTTCCTCAATATCTTGAATTTCTGACTCGAATTTCACTAGTTGTGACATATCAACATTATTCTTTTTCTGGCAAACCATTACCTCCAAAGTAGCATCAACTGCGTCAAATTTGCTAGTGGATGCGTTCTCAGCTCTCTGGCTGACAAGTTTTGAGAAAGACCAACTAGTTTTCTGACCGATGTAGGATAACAATGACTTGAAGATATCAACTGTCAACATTTGCACATCCTTAAGGACATTGGCCTCGTTAGTGTTGTCGATTTCCTTGATATCTTTCAAGCACTTCTTGTTCTTGGATGTTTTTCGGGTTTTTAAGTATTCTGCGACTTCATTGGTGACGTTAAGTTCATCGCTACACCTTCTTCTTAGTACTAACTGAATGTCATGGAGCCCTTCCTTAGACTCTACTAAGATATCCCGGGATGTGGCACAAATGTCGAGAAGCCTTAGAGATTCATCAAGCACCTCCTCAACCCATTGAGTTTGAGATACAGTTTTCTGATTAAGAGGCAGTTGAAGGAATTCATCGACACACACAAATTTCTAAGATCGCTTAGCTTGTTGGTCTGTGATGAAGTAGATGTGGCTTGTGAAGACCTCAATCTGCACAAATGCTCATCCAATTGATCTGCAGTTGGGTGAGCTTTTGATGGAAAACTTAGAGAACGGGTGTGATGAGATGCCATGTTTAAATGTTTTTTTTGGAGGCTGGTAACTTACAGGTGCAAAGTTTTGTTTGATGACTTTGAAGTTTGATCTTCTTTCCATGTCTCTTTATATATCAAATTAATAAGAGAAGACAATGAATCTTAAGAGAGAACATGATTTCATATTTTTTATTAGGGTCTTTTTTTTTGCCTATGTATCATGCTGTCTCTTCTCACTCAACCTGCCAACTATTTTTATAGTAAGTCCTTCTCGATTGTTTGTTCTGTGTTCTTATACCACCCCAACTTACCAGCTATCATGTTTGATGCCAATCCTAATGCAATATTCTGCTACAAAAAATGCGTTTTACATGAGTGTCAATGATGAGTTATTTCTCATATAATGTGCTGCAGGCTTGGTGGTTGGTGCTTAATTGATAAACCACTATGCACACGAGTGGCTAGCTAAGTCCTACAAGGCTACAAAGCAGGCAGATATATCCATGTAGAAGAAGGTATCGTATGACTAACCATTTTGCTTATACACTTAGGTAGTAAGATATTTTATATCTACAGGAAAATTATCTTTTTGTTCTTAACGCATACTGATTACCTAAATCTAGTTCTTTCTTATTTATTTATCTATTTCTCTAAAAGTTATTATGTGATTAGTTAATCGCGAGACTTTTCACAAAATGAATGTATGTACCAGAACTTTCGATTTTAAGACTTGTATGGAACTTGTGAGATTCAATACCAAAAAAGAGAGTGCAAAATAAAAGGAGGTTGCTTGAAGCCTAAGGTTGTGCAAGTTTTCGTCCTTCATGTACTTTAATGATATTCAATATACAAGACGACTTGATGGGATAAAAGCAGGTGACATAATAAAATCGCTGAACCTCATCTGAAGTGAAGAACATTAATTAGTTATTTAATTTTCTTTGAAATGGTACATAGCAAGACGATTTTAGAGTATGTTAGTAAAAAAATAATGGAAAAATGCACACTAGAACCAAGAGAAATAGGTTGAAAAAGACCAACTGGCTTTTCCGAGGCTATTCTCACAGTTCATTGTGCTCAAGGCAGACTGTATTACAGAAGGAACCAAGTCGTGGGATGGCATAAGTAGTAGTGAGGCAAAGGCAAAATGATGGAAGAGAATTATGTTTGACTTGGACTCAGAGGCTGATCTAGGAGTTTGAATATGGGGGGTCCTAAGTCCTAACTAAACCAAGCAGATAGACAATGATCATAATAACATATGTGAAGTTTAGTTTTAAGTTTTCAACATATTGACTTTTACACTCATGAACAGACGTGACTTTTACCTTTAATATCTTCAATTATTTGTTCCTAAAGTTTTTAGGGAATTGATATAAATTTGGTAAATGTAAATAGAGACAATTTTTAAGTATTTGTAAATATATTTTGGTCATACTTAATATAGCAATAGTGCACAAAGTCAAATTGCTGAATTTATCTGAAAACGGAAGGAGAATAATCGTTATATCACAAAATATTGGTTAAAATTAGAGCTAAAATTAAGAGAGGGATACTATTCAAGATAATGAAATGAAGATCCAATATAAAAAAAGAAAAAGTGGTAAAAGAGAAAAGAGAAATAGGAAGTAAAAGTAAAATAAACAAACAAAGAACAAGGCATCAAGTAAAGAAGAAAGAAAAAAAAAAATTGGCACCCATGGTATTGCATGTTTGTTAGTAAGTTTACCACAAAGGTACATTGTATCTAGTTATAGGGCGGGAGTTAATTTTACTTTTCGATGTAAAAATTTGCCCGAGGTTCAAAAGAAAAAAAAGGAGAATTGATTTTTTTTTGCTGGGGCCTATGTCACCTAGGACCCTTAATAGGTCTCCCCCTGCGTGGACTACCTACAAGCCGTCTTATTGTTGAAGGTTGACTCAAAATGCTATAAAATCATACTTGTTCCGACGTAGATTCTAGCCCGTCCTAAAAATTTGGCTGGACCTATGCTAATGTTGTTTTACTTACAATAATGAAAAATAACATAATTTTCTAATATATCCACTTCATAATATAATCCATCATCATAAGGTTACGAGAAAACGAAGCTCACCTTGTGACATGAGAGAGCAAAGTAATGGGTTTTACTTTTTTTGCTTGATTTATTTAGAAAATTTGAGCCCTCGACCCTTGGGTGCTCCGCACCATATTAAACGGACCTAAACCTAGTCTAGAGAGGTGAAGTAATGTTCAATCAAGCTACCAAGACCAACAATATAGTTGCTAAGGTAAGTGAAAGGGGCTGCTGATTTATGGTATCTTGATCAACCTCCTTCGTAGAGTATTTTGATTTGTGAATCCTAACAAGCAAAGACGTTATAAATGAGCAATATAGATTAACAGAACTTATAAATTTGTGCCTATATAATTTTGCATACCCTAATATAAATCTGTATCCACCACTAGACACTGGTTATATAAACTACATAAAATTTGTATTAGACATCCTGGCCATTACAGATCATAAATGTTACAGAAAACAGTTCAACAGTTAATCCGTGAAAAATCTATAGAAAAGAATTTCAGAAGTTAAAATGTTAGTACTTAAAAGTTAAAACTAAGAGAGCTGCACTAAAATTTAGTGGTCTGGTTAGGTTCATGGTCTGACATGAGACCACTGTTTCATCTATGTATATATATTCTAGCAAGAGAACAGAAAGAAACTCTATTGAAGCAAGAGAGAACGTGGTTATAATTTTATGAAGGTCTTCCTTAGGCTGTATTATGCTGTCTTTTCCAACCAAACTTGCCAGCACAAATTATGTGAAACTAACTTAACTTATTTGATTTCAGCAGATCTTATGGTGGGCTTCTACTATACATCATATATGTGATATTCAATGTCGTATTCTGCTCATGTCTTCATCATGATCCTAAGTGATCGCCATGCACGAGTGGTAATGACACGGTATATTTTTTTATTAAGGCCTATGATTCTGCAAGTTGTTTAGTCTTTTAAGCTTTACTAGTTTTGCCTTTAATTTTATGCTAATTCAATAATTTGCACGAGTGACATTGACATTTTGATAATTATTGAACTAGATTTATAACAACCAAGTTGCTAACATGATCCAAGAAGGTAGGCAACCGCTGTGTTGGAGGTAATCGATTTTAACACATGCCCTTAACTTCATTTTTTCAGAATTTTTATAGTGAGAAAATGGAATCTTACACGCTGACACCTACACGTTTAACAAACAAATCAAACCATATCTTTGTGTAAACTCATTCTGGTCAAATTCCACCCAATCAAACCCTTATGACACAGAAAATTCATCCCATCTTTGAGAAAATACAGAGTATATTATTACTTGTTAATACATTCGAATCAGTTCGTTTTGTTGATTATCATGGAATTCATTATAATACTATATAGTTTGATTATATGGCAAAAAGAAAATGGAGATAATATTGGGAAGAAAAAACAATCTTTTACTAGTTTTGTCTTATGACTTTTAAGTTATGAGATGCTGTTGTGATCATGGTTGGTTAAGCACTCAAACAATTATAGATAAGAACCATAGTTCGACGGTTTCGGTCGCGATCGCGATAATGGTCACGGTGATGCGGAAATGGAGACGATGCAGTTGGCGTACCGCCAAATAACGACTCACACCAAGATATATCCTTTGAACCTGCCTAAAACGCGATACTTTTACACCTTTATGATGCGGGTTTTATTTGTTCGATAGATCTGAAAACCTCTACGACACGGCCGATACGATACGACGCGGCCTTGTTTTGACACCATGATAAGAACGCAAAATATACTTCCTCCGTTCCTAAATTACGGTAATGTTCACTTTTTTACGTAACTCATGTGCGTTTCTTTGATCAATATCTTTAATCGCCACAAGTAAAAATTATAAAAAGTTGATATTTTGAAAGTACACATTGAGACGAATCTAACAAAATCCCACTTAACTATGTTTTTATTTACGGATTTCTCACCATATATTCCCCACAAATTTTTATATTCACCATATACCCTCGTTGTTTTCAAAATTCACCATATGGCATATACCCTCGATGTTTACAAAAATGATTTTTGTCTTGGTTACTGAGAGTGTCGAGAAGAGTTGCTCTCGATTTAATCAAGTGCCTAAACAAGGTGTCTTCATGAAGAACTTGAATTTCAGACTCTAGTCTCATCATTTGGTTCCTCATATTCTTTACTTGTAGCATATCTACACCATATTTGCTCGTAAGGCAGATAACTGAATCAAGAGTGGCATCAACTGCGTTAAATTCACTGCTTGCCGTCATAGCTCATAACTTCCTTGTCACCACTCTGGTGCATTAATTTGTTTACCAGAGACCATTTAGGGTTCTGTGATTCCACCTTTGTATCTCCAATTGAGGACAACACAGACTTGAAGATATCAAGGGTTACCGGCTTTACATCTTCTAACATGCTTTCAATGGTGTGTCCTTTTTGCATGATCAGTTTCGGTCACGGTCTTCAAGCACCATTTGGAAATCTTCTTGGCACTTTTTCGGGTGTTTAGATATTGAGCAACTTCACTTGTATCGTTAAGTTCATCGCTGCGGCTTCTTCGTAGCACTAATTGCATGTCCTATAGGCGTTCCTTTGATTTACTAATACATCCCTTGATGTGCTCAAATATCGAGAAGCCTTAGGGATCCATCTAAAACCACCTTGACCCATTTGGAGTGTAGATTTTGGGATATGGCTTGTTGATTACACAGAAGTTGAAGCAACTCATCCACAGAGAAATACAAACTTCAAGGTTGGCGAGTTTTTGGGTCAGTGATGAACAGGTAGAGGCAGGCAGGCAGGCAGCTTGAGAAGACTTCAATCTGCATCATGTTCATCAAACTTATTGTTGGACGAGCTACTGATGGGAAACTCAATGAACGGGCGTGGTAAGAAGCCACTTTCAGTTCTGATCTGAGTTTAGTTTGTCAAAGAAAAGGCAGATAAGTTCAAGATACAAGCTAAGTCTTGGTCTGATGACTTTGCTCTTTCCCCCTTGTCTGTTTATATATAAAAGTCATTAGAAAGACAGAAGGAATCTTATAATAAGTAAGAGATAACATGATTGCATTTTTCTATCAAGTTCTTCCACGGATATTGTCTCTTCCAACCCAACTGGGCAACCAATAACAACACTAGTGATGTTATATGCTGCTTCCTGTATATCTGTCATGATCCTAATTAAGCGCTGCACACGAGTGTAATTACACCATCTATCAGTAGGCTTAACTAACAAATCAATTTATGATTTTCGAATGGCAAAAATAAATAATTTATTCAGTACAGCATATTTTGAGGATCATGATACAATATTCTGTATTAAAATTTAAGATCACCACATGATTTTCACTGCAATACCGAGATACAGGAAACACATTAGCTGTCAAGTTGGGTGTTAAAAAACACTGAACAAACATTTGAATGGTTTCACCAAAAAAAAAAAAGAAAGCATTTGAAAGGATTACTTTCTTTTAATAAGCCAACATCATGTAATTAATTATAGTATTAGTTGTTATAGAACATTATATTCTTCATATTTTTTCCTCAATTTGTATACAGTAGGAATGAAAAAAATTAGTTGGCGAGTTGGGTAAGAAGAGACAATGTCGAGCAAGCCCAGGAAAGACCATGTTATCTTCATTTAGTCTAAGATTCCTTCTGTTTTTTGTTAGTTTTGTATATATAGAGGCAGAGAAAGATAAGAAAGTCATCAAACCAAAACCTGTTGTATCTTACACTTCTTTGCCTTCAGACAAACTAAAAGAAAAACTTTAAAATGGCATCTTACCACACTCGCTCTTACAGTTTCCCCTCAAACTCTCACCCAATTGTTGATCAGTTGGATGAAAGTTTGTGCAGATTGAGGTCATCTCAAGCTGCCTCTACTTCATCAGTAACCAACAAACTTACCGACCTTAAAGATTTATACAAGTGCGTTGGGGAGTTTCTTCAACTGCCTCTTAATCAGAAAAACGTATCTCAAACTGAATGCATTGAGCAGGTGTTGGATGGATCTCTAAGACTTCTCGACATTTGTAGCACATCAAGGGATGTTTTGGTACAGTCAAGGGAACGCCTCCAAGACATTCAATCAGTGCTAAGAAGAAGGTGTAGCGGTGAACTTAACATTACCAATGAAGTCGCTGAATACATTAAAACACGAAAAACATCCAAGAAGATCATCAAGAAGTGCTTGAAAGACATCAAGGAAGTCGACAACACTAACGAGGCCAATGTCCTTAATGAAGTGCAAGCGATGACAGTCGAAGTTTTCAAGTCAATGCTATCCTACATTGGTGGATCACAAAAAAGTAGTTGGTCTTTCTCAAAACTCATCAGCCAGAAATCTGAGAAGGAAACAACAGCATCCATCAGTGAATTTGATGCAGTTGATGCTACTTTGGAGTTGATCTGTCATAAAAAGACAGCAAATGTTGATATGTCACAATTAGTCAAATTGGAATCAGAAATTCAGGAAATTGATGAAGTCTTAGAATGCTTATTTAGGCATTTGGTTAAGACTAGATCAACTCTTCTTAATGTCCTTAGTAACTAGAACGTACAAAAGTTAACTATTGTACAAAATTTTGATCTGTAAATGAAAGTTAATATACAAATGGATACACAATTTTCTCTAATTTGCGTTCTTCAAGTTTATATTTTAATTGATGCATGATTTACTAAACATAGCAGCAATTTATTACCCCTAAAAAAAAGTGCGAAATTACCGCCCTTAAATAACCAGCAATTTTATTTTATTTCTTTCGATATACATGGTTTTTTTTCATCCAGTTCTTCTCTCTCTTTTTTTTTTAATATCTTTTATTGGATATTTTTAGTCTTAAGAAATAATGAAATAGTATAAGAAGTAAGATCATTATTTTTCATTAAGAGAGGTTAAATGAAAGGTGATTATCAATATGAGTCAATGTGAAGGTATGGGTTGAACCGCTCTTGAATTCATAGCTGATTAGTTGTTAATATTCCGTTTGTCTACAGGAGCTCTAGCAAGCATGATATTATATGATCTGGTTTCCTACCTTTCCTTTTAAGTTAATTCAATTTGTTCAAATATATAATGCTTCTGCACTAACTCATCATTTAGCTTAATCGTTTCGTTTCCACTCGTGTTTAGCGCTTGTATAGGATCATGATGGACTTACAGGGAGCAGCATATAACAATGAATTTCGGACTAGTATGAAATAATCGATAATCTGGGCATAATTAATATAGATAATTAGCTGGGAAGTGGGATTGGAAGAGACTTTATATGTGAAGATCCCAAATATATAAATAAAATCATGTTATTTCTCACTTATGCGGTTATGCCTTTTAATTAACTTATCTTGATTGTACTTTGATTATTTGATGTATAAACAGATTTCAAACGAAGAGCAAAAATCAGTACAGCAAACCCAAGACTTGCATATATCATCTGCAGTGTAGTGCTTGCCTACCTTGTTGGATCATGTTGGGAACAATGTACAGCACAACCAAGACTTGCATATCAAGGTGACTCGTGCAAATCCATTAATTTGCATAACCAGCATGCAGAGCTAAGGTACTTATAAAAATTTCACCTTTTTTGAGATTTAATGATTGAAGTAAGAGGACATACTTCACTACAAAAATAAATCAATTTAGCAACAGTAAAAAATTGTTGATATTCATAAGAAATTTGTTGCTAACTCGCGTTAGCAACAAATTGGAAACAAAAAATAGTTGTTGCTAAAAGGCTTGTTTCCATATGATTTTAGCTACAAAATCTGAAACATTTTCGTTGCTACATAGCATCTATTGAAATATTGTTGCCATGTTAGTTTCTATATTTGGCGAATTTGTTGCCAACTCTAGTAACGAGTTAAAAAATGATTGTTGCGACTTATCGCAACAAATTATTAATATTTTGTTGCTAGACATTAGTAACAAATTATTGATATTGGTTGCTAAAAAAAAAACAACAAATTTTTGATTGTTATAGAGTTACACTTTGACTAATGCACTCTTCATACAACGTGGGTTAACCTTATATTTTTTCTTAATTGTTTGATAATTTGATAAATACATTTAAGCAAATCAATAAAGAGAAGGAGAGTCAGTCCACTTACAATTCTGAATGATATTTACATACTGATACTAATAGAAATTGATAATAGTGTATGAATTTTTTTGATATATAAAGCGGTAGTTTGGCTAATCTTTCTTCTATGTGGGACACATTTTTAGGAAAAACTGATGTTATTTCAGCAACAAATAATAAAATATATTGTTTCCAATGATAACAAATCGAATATCTATTTCCATATTTGTTTCTAAATAGCAACATAATGAAAATATGATGTCATCTATCAACAAATCATAACATTAATTGTTTCTAATGTGATCAACGAATGAAATATTGGTTTTGGTAATTTGTTGCTAAACGGCAACAAATTGGAAATATGATGCCATCTAGTAACAGTTAGTAAAATTAATTGTTCCTAATGTCAACAGAGCCACAATTGGTTGTCGTAATTTGTTGTTAAATGACAACAAATCGCAAATATGATGCCATCTAACAACAAATAGTAAAATTAATTGTTTCTAATGACAACAAACCAAATATTTGTTGTCGTAGTTTGTTGTTATATGACAACAAATTGAAAATACGATGCTATCTAGCAACAAATATTAAAACAACTAGTTTCCAATAGCAACAAATCAAAAATATGTTGTTATTTGTTGAAAAATTAGAGTAAAAAACATCACTTTTATAATAGGTAACAAAAAAATAATATATGTTGCTATCTATCAACAATTCAAATTTTTGTTGCCATAATTTGTTTCTATAATGCTCTAATTTTTGTAGTGCTTGAAGCTTAAAACTTTGCTTTGGTCAGTTCTATGGTAACTAAGAGTAAGGCTTAAAATCAATCTCATTATTTTCCTTTGCGCTTGGTTTCGCTATAATCTAACAACACACACAAACCTTAGATTTTTTTCCACAGGAAAGTGCTGGACAGAACTAAGCTTTAAACATGCAGAGAAGTCAGAATCCTAAAATTTCCAATCTTCAACCCAAGACAAACAGTAAGCAAGCTCATGGGCCACATTATTCCCTTACCTTCTTACAAAAACAAAAGAATTAGACTGAATCTTACATACCATAGCATAGATATCATTTATCAGCAAGAATCAGTTGCAAAGAGCTTACACGTTTATCCCTAGAGAAATACTATTAACGACCACTTGACAGTCACTATTGATGGTTATGGAACGAAGCCCTGCATCTAGAGCAAAACTCATCCCCCTCCAGATAGTCTCATTGCCCGTGTCTGCCACCTCCCAGAAGCCACCCACCTGAACCAAAGCACAAAAGCAGCACAAGTCATCTTCCCTCCAAGCCACAATATTGAAACCAGTGCCCACATCTCCCAGCAGCCCCGTATCATCATTGAGCTATATAAAACCAGCTTGCTCGAGCAGACCCCTGTAACTCACCCAACAGCTTCCCGATATATGAGATGGACTCCAAAGCCTCTTCATTCTATGTCTCAGAAAGCCAGGCATTTTTGATCCCCCAAATGACCTAACACTAGTCCAAAAATTCAGCGACAGCACCTTCATAAGTATTCACCGAGCATCTGACAGCCCACTCCATAGAATTAGGGCCAGTAAACTCCGCAACTCTTGGTAGATTACTCAACTCCCACACGTCGAGCAAAATGACACTCTTTAATACTCCCTCCGTTTCCTAAAGATCTTCCCACTTACTGTTCCTACAGATACCAAGGAAAATCAAGTTGTGTGGGCATGGTGTGAGTAAAGTAGGAGAGAGAAAGGGGTTAAGGTAAATAAACAAATAAAAAGGGGTTAAAGTAGGAGAGAGAAAGGGAGTAAAATTGTATTAATAATGTAATGGTGGACCATATGATAGTGACATGAGAGGGTAAATAGGGAAATTTGTTTTGCCAAATAAGGAATAAAGCAAAAGAGGGAAGATCTTTTGGAAACACCCTTAAACGGAAAGAAGGAAGATCTTTAGGAAACAGAGGGAGTAGCATAGTACATATTCCTCTACATAACCATTGAGCTAAATAAAACCAGCAGGTGAGGCGTTACCAACTGTGCGGACAATACTTGATCGAGCAGACCCCTGCAACTCATCCAGCGGCTTCCCGATATATGAGATGGACTCCAAAGCCTCTTCATTCTCTGACATTTTTGATCCCCCAAATGACCTAACACTAGTCCAAAAATGCAGCTACAACACCTTAATATGTATTCACCGAGCATCTGTCAGCCCACTCCATAGAATTAGGGCCAGTTGACCCTGCAACTCTTGCTAGATTACTCAACTCCCACACGTCTCGAGCAAAAGGACACTCCTTAATAGCATACCACATATTCTCTACATAACCATTGAGCTAAATAAAACCAGGTGAGGGGTTACCAACTGTGCCCCGGAAGTCAGGTCATTTCCTCAAGCCAGGTGGAAGAATATCGTAAGTGACTGTTGAACACCGCAGTGGTTGCAGTGATGAATTGATAAATCCTGGGAATTGGCATCATGAGGCCCACTAGTGGCTTGGGATGGATTCAGCACAGTCCCCCCCGAAGGCTGCCTACTTCTCTAGTTCACCACCGGTATCCCATGAGCCATTTGAAAATATTGTATGGATTATTAAATGCGCATTTTAACGTTTTCGAGAGAGAAAAGAATTTGATTTCTCGATCCTAAAGAAAAGAATTGGATTTATTGATCCTGTTGCTACTGCTTTCCAAGAAGTGAGGGAGCCCTCGAAGGACAATACTTGCTCGAGCAGACCCCTGCAACTCACCCAACAGCTTCCTGATATATGAGATGGACTCCAAAGCCTCTTTATTCTCTGACACAGAAAGCCAGCCATTTTTGATCCCCCAAATGACCTAACACTAGTCCAAAAATTCAGCTACAGCACCTTCATATGCATTCACCGAGCATCTGTCAGCCCACTCCATAGAATTAGAGCCGGTAAACTCCACAACTCTTGCTAGATTACTCAACTCCTTAATAGCATAGCACATATTCCTCTACATAACCACAAATATCACTCTCCTTATCAATAGCCTTCAATCTTCATTCGGACATGAAGGCAAGCTTGGTTAGGACTTGGGAGGGTATTGAAACACGCATGCCAAAAGAAAACCTCAGTGCGTAGAAGAACACCACGTGGATAATATTTTTGTTCCACACAATATGAGCTCCATTCGTACTGGCAGCAGCTTCATTAGACTGGTTAGCATAAAAAATCAAATCATATGCTGATTTATGGAATACCCACCACTGCATCACATTGTTTAGCACCAAAATTCAAATAATATGATGACTGTTATAACGAATGCAATAAAAAAAGAAATTAAAGAACAATTGGCACAAGGATTTAACGTGGTTCACTAACAATGTGTTAGGTTGTTAGCTACGTCCACACATCACGCAGAACTGATCACATAAGGGATTTTACCCCGAGCCCTCGCCCGTTCAATTTCCGCGCGGAAATTAAATTAGGTTTGTTATTAGGTTTAGGAGAGAGAGTAGATTACAGAATATGGAGGCAGAAGTTAATTACAGGGTTTATATATAGTACCCTATTAATTAATCTAAACAGATGGGTCTAAATCTGAAACTAAAACAAACTCGATAACTAAACAATAAACCCTGAAAAGCTTTGGGGACAACGCCTCCACGCCCCTACCAAGGCGTTTCACCCCTGGACCCCGACTTGCTGACCAGTCAGCGAGACGCCGTGCTTGGTTAATCTTAGCGGCTAGCGCCTGATAATTTATTCAAGGCATAGAACACTGACTTTATAGAATACTCAAGCCACTTTTTCATGGTCCCACCAATCCACATCCACGAAAAGGCGAGGACTCACACACACAAACCTAAATTTTGTAGAGAAAATCGCACGTGTGTTATAGACTAGTTCACATATCGAACAATAAGCAGGAGAATAACCAACATATAGTCTAGTGTTATTCCTAGTGTTGGGTATTATATGGTGTGCGAATGGTAGTTCATGATGGGTGTAAGGATAGCATAAGCAGAGGCAGGCACCTCCATCATAAGGATTATATACTCTTCTTTTAACCAAATGCCTACACAAGGAGTTTAAAGCTTCATAAGGAACTTGAATTTCAGATTTTAGTCTCATCATGTGGCTCCTCATATTCTCTACTTGTAGCATATCTACACCATATTTGCTCGTAAGGCAGATAACTAAATCAAGAGTGGCATCAACAGCATTAAGTTCACTGCTTGCCGTCTAGCTCATAACTTCCTTGTCACCACCCTGGTGCATTAATTTGTTTACCAGACACCATTTACTTTTCTGCGATTCCACCTTTGCACCTCCAATGGAGGACAACACAGACTTGAAGATATCAAGGGTTACTGGCTTTACATCCTCTAACATGCTTTCAATGGTGTATCCTTTTTGCATGATCGGTTTTGGTCACGGTCTTCAAGCACTATTTGAAAATCTTCTTGGCACTTTTTCGGGTGTTTAGATATTGAGCAACTTCACTTGTAACGTTAAGTTCATCGCTGTGGCTTCTTCGTAGCACTGATTGCATGTCCTATAGGCGTTCCTTTGATTTACCAATGCATCCCTTGATGTGCTCCAATATCGAGAAGCCTTAGGGATCCATCTAAGACAACCTTGACCCATTTGGAGTATAGATTTTCGGATATGGCTTGTTGATTAAGCGGAAGGTGAAGCAACTCATCTACAGAGAAACACAAACTTCAAGGTTGGCAAGTTTTTGGGTCAGTGATGAACAGGTAGAGGCAGGCAGGCAGCTTGAGAAGACTTCAATCTGCATAGTGTTGATCAAACTTATTGCCGGATGAGTTATTGATGGGAAACTCAATCAATGGGTGAGGTAAGAAGCCACTTTCTGTTCTGATCTGAGTTTAGTTTGTCAAAGAAAAGGGAGATAAGTTCAAGATACAAGCTAAGTCTTGGTCTGATGACTTTGCTCTTTCTTCTTTGTCTGTTTATATATACAAGTCATTAGAAAAACAGAAGGAATCTTATAATAAGTAATAGATAACATGATTGCATTTTCTATCAAGCTCTTCCACGGATATTGTCTCTTCCAACCCAACTGGGCAACCAATAACAACACTAGTGATGTTATATGCTATTTCCTGTATATCTGTCATGATTCTAATTAAGCGCTGCACACGAGTATAATTACACCATCTATCAGTAGGCTTAACTAACAAATCAATTTATGATTTTCGAATGGCAAAAATAAATAATTTATTCAGTACAGCATATTTTGAGGATCATGATACAATATTCTGTGTTAAAATTTAAGATCACCACATGATTTTCACTGCAATACCGAGATACAGGAAACACATTAGCTGTCAAGTTGGGTTTAAAAAAACACTGAACAAACATTTGAATGGTTTTACCAAAAAAAAAAAGAAAGCATTTGAAAGGATTATTTTTTTTAATAAGCCAACATCATGTAATTAATTATAGTATTAGTTGTTATAGAACATTATATTCTTCATATTTTTTCCTCAATTTGTATACAGTAGGAATGAAAAAAAATAGTTGGCAAGTTGGGTAAGAAGAGACAATGTCGAGCAAGCCTAGGAAAGACCATGTTTTCTTCATTTAGTCTAAGATTCCTTCTGTTTTTTGTTAGTTTTGTATATATAGAGGCAGAGAAAGATGAGAAAGTCATCAAACCAAAACCTGTTGTATCTTACACTTCTTTGCCTTCAGACAAACTAAAAGAAAAACTTTAAAATGGCATCTTACCACACTCGTTCTTACAGTTTCCCCTCAAACTCTCACCCAATTGTTGATCAGTTGGATGAAAGTTTGTGCAGATTGAGGTCATCTCAAGCTGCCTCTACTTCATCAGTAACAAACAAACTTACAGACCTTAAAGATTTATACAAGTGCGTTGAGGAGTTTCTTCAACTTCCTCTTAATCAGAAAAACGTATCTCAAACTGAATGCGTTGAGCAGGTGTTGGATGGATCTTTAAGACTTCTCAACATTTGTAGCACATCAAGGGATGTTTTGGTACAATTAAGGGAACGCCTCCAAGATATTCAATCAGTGCTAAGAAGAAGGTGTAGCGGTGAACTTAACATTACCAATGAAGTCGCTGAATACATTAAAACACGAAAAACATCCAAGAAGATCATCAAGAAGTGCTTGAAAGACATCAAGGAAGTCGACAACACTAACGAGGCCAATGTCCTTAATGAAGTGCAAGCGATGACAGTTGAAGTTTTCAAGTCAATGCTATCTTACATTGGTGGATCACAAAAAAGTAGTTGGTCTTTCTCAAAACTCATCAGCCATAAATCTGAGAAGGAAACAACAGCATCCATCAGTGCATTTGAAGCTGTTGATGCTACGTTGGAGTTGATCTGTCATAAAAAGACAGCAAATGTTGATATGTCACAATTAGTCAAATTGGAGTCAGAAATTCAAGAAATTGATGAAGTCTTAGAATGCTTATTTAGGCATTTGGTTAAGACTAGATCAACTCTTCTTAATGTCCTTAGTAACTAGAACGTACAAAAGTTAACTATTGTACAAAATTTTGATCTGTAAATGAAAGTCAATATACAAATGGATACACAATTTTCTCTAATTTGCGTTCTTCAAGTTTATATTTTAATTGATGCATGATTTACTAAACATAGCAGCAATTTATTACCCCTAAATAAAAGTGCGAAATTACCGCCCTTAAATAACCAGCAATTTTATTTTATTTCTTTCGGTATACTTGGTTTTTTTTTCATCCAGTTCTTCTCTCTCTTTTTTTTTTAATATCTGTTATTGGAGATTTTTATAATTTTAACAAATAATGAAATAGTATAAGAAGTAAGATCATTATTTTTCATTAAGAGAGGTTAAATGAAAGGTGATTATCAATATGAGTCAATGTGAAGGTATGGGTTGAAACCGCTCTTGAATTCATAGCTGATTAGTTGTTAGTATTCCGTTTGTCTACAGGAGCTCTAGCAAGCATGATATTATAGGATCTGGTTTCCTACCTTTCCTTTTTAGTTAATTCAATTTGTTTAAATATATAATGCTTTTGCACTAACTCATCATTTAGCTTAATCGTTTCGTTTCCACTCGTGTTTAGCGCTTGTATAGGATCATGATGGACTTACAGGGAGCAGCATATAACAATGAATTTCGAACTAGTATGAAATAATCGATAATCTGGGCATAATTAATATAGATAATTAGCTGGGAAGTGGGATTGGAAAAGACGTTATATGTGAAGATCCCAAATATATAAATAAAATCATGTTATTTCTCACTTATGCCTTTTAATTAACTTATCTTGATTGTACTTTGATTATTTGATATATAAACAGATTTCAAACGAAGAGAAAAAATCAGGACAGCACACCCAAGACTTGCATATATCATCTGCAGTGTAGTGCTTGCCTACCTTGTTGGTTCATGTTGGGAACAATGTACAGCACAACCAAGACTTGCATATGAAGGTGATTTAGCATAACCAGCATGCAGAGCTAAGGTACTTATAAAAATTTCACCTTTTTCGAGATTTAATGATTGAAGTAAGAGGATATACTTGAAGCTTAAAACTTTGCTTTGGTCAGTTCTAATAAGATTTTCAGGGAGACCGGAGATGGTAACTAACAGTAAGGCTTAAAATCAATCTCATTATTTTCCTTTGCGCTTGGTTTCGCTATAATCTAACAACACACACAAACCTTAGATTTTTTTCCACAGGAAAGTCCTAGAGGACAGAAGTAAGCTTTAAACATGTAGGGAAGTCAGAATCCCAAAATTTCCAATCTTCAACCCAAGACAAACAGTAAGCAAGCTCATGGGCCACATTATTCCCTTACCTTCTTACAAAAATAAAAGAATTAGACTGAATCTTACATACCATAGCATAGATATCATATATCAGCAAGAATCAGTTGCAAAGAGCTTACTCGAAGCCCTGCATCCAGAGCAAAAGCCATCCCCCTCCATATAGTCTCAGTGTCCGTGTCTGCCACCTCCCAGCTGCCAGCCACCTGAATCAAAGCACAAAAGCGGCACAAGCCATCTTCCCTCCAAGCCACAACATTGAAACCAGTGCCCACATCTCCCAGCAGCCCCGTATCACCATTGAGCTAAATAAAACCAGCAGGTGAGGGGTTACCAACTGTGCTTGTCAGCAGACTCCTGCAACTCACCCAGCAGCTTCCCGATATATGAGATGGACTCCAAAGCCTCTTCATTCTCTGACTGAGAAAGCCAGCCATTTTTGATCCCCCAAATGACCTAACACTAGTCCAAAAATTCAGCTACACAACTGTAATGAATCAACCTAGGGAGAGGGGTACTTTTGGTATTATAATAATTAGTTAGATTTTAGTAGTAGCTTGAAGAATAAGCTAGGAGTTAGGAGTAATATTCTATAAATAGAATGGAATAGGGAGAGAGAAAGGAGGTTGAATATGAGATATTTTGGGTGAACTTTTAAGAGTTCAATGGGAGAGAACAAGCCTCTCGAAAGCTTGTAATTATCAACTTGTTTTACTGTTTTTCAAGAGAACTATCAATCAAGTCCATTTTACTTCTTAATCTTCTTCTCTAATCTGTCCTAGTGATGTCAGTTCATCACAACAACCTTCATATGTATTCACCGAGCATCTGTCAGCCCACTCCGTAGAATTAGGGCCAGTAAACTCCGCAACTCTTGCTAGATTACTCAACTCCCACGTCTCGAGCAAAAGGACGCTCCTTAATAGCATAGCACATATTCCTCTACATAAGCATTGAGCTAAATAAAACCAGCAGGTGAAGGGTTACCATCTGTGCTGACAATACGTGCTCGAGCCCTGCAACTCACCCAGCAGCTTCCCGATATATGAGATGGACTCCAAAGTCTCTTCATTCTCTGACTCAGAAAGCCAGCCATTTTGGATCCCCCAAATGACCTAACACTAGTCCAAAAGTTCAGTTACAGCACCTTCATATGTATTCACCGAGCATCTGTGAGCCCAGTCCATAGAATTAGGGCCAGTGAACTTTGCATTTTTGCTTGATTACGTAACTCCCACATGTCTCCAGCAAAAGGACACCATAGCACATATTCCTCTACATAACCACAAATATCACTCCCCTTATCAATAGCCTTCAATCTTCATTCGAACATGAAGGCAAGCTTGGTTGGGACTTGGGAGGGCATTAGAACACACATGCCAAAAGAAAACCTCAGTGCGTAGAAGAACACCACGTGAATAAAATTTTTGTTCCACACAGTATGAGCTCCATTAATAGTGGCAGCAGCTTCATCACAATGGTTAGCATAAAAAACCAAATCATATGCTGATTTACGGAATACCCACCACTGCATCACATTGTTTAAAACCAAAATTCAAATAATATGCCGACTGTTAGAACGAACGCAATAAATAAAAGAAATTAAAGAACAATTGGCACAAGGATTTAACGTGGTTCACTAACAATGTGTTAGATTGTTAGCTACGTCCACACAGCACGGAGAACTGATTTGTTATTAGGTTTAGGAGAGAGAGTACATAGTACATATTACAGAATATGGAGGCAGATTTTAATTATAGGGTTTATATATGGTATCCTATTAATTAACCTAAACAGATGGGCCTAAATTCGAAACTAAAACAAACTCGATATACTAAATAACATACACTAAAAAGCTTTGGTGGGCTGGTGGCAAAGCTCCCATTCCCCCTTCACCCCTGGACCCCGACTTGCTGACCAGTCAACGAGACGTCGTGCTTGGTTAATTTTAGCTCCATATAATTAATTCAAGGCATAGTTCAACACTGACTTTACAGAATAGTCAACCCATTTTTTCATGGCCCCAGCAGTCCACATCCACGAAAAGGCGAGGACTCACACACAAACCTAAAGTTGGTGAAGAGAAAATCGCACGTGTGTTATGGACTACTTCACATATTGAAGATTAAGCAGGAGAAAAACCAACATATAATCTAGTGTTATTCCCAGTGTTGGGTATTTATGGTGTGCGAATGGTAGTTCATGATGGGTGTAAGGATTGCTTAAGCAGAGACAGGCACCTCCATCATAAGGATTATTGTCTTAGCTACTAAGAATGTTGAGAAGAGAGACTCTTCTTTTAACCAAATGCCTAAACAAGGAGTCTAAAGCTTCATCAAGAACTTGAATTTCACACTTAAGTCTCATCATGTGGCTCCTCATATTCTCTACTTGTAGCATATCTACACCATGTTTGCTCGTAAGGCAGATAACTGAATCAAGAGTGGCATCAACAGCATTAAATTCACTGCTTGCCGTCATAGCTCATAACTTCCTTGTCACCACCCTGGTGCATTAATTTGTTTACCAGAGACCATTTATTTTTTTGCGATTCCACTTTTGTACCTCCAATGGAAGGCAACGCAGACTTGAAGATATCAAGGGTTACCGGCTTTACATCTTCTAACATGCTTTCAATGGTGTGTCCTTTTTGCATGATCGGTTTCGGTCACAGTCTTCAAGCACTATTTGGAAATCTTCTTGGCACTTTTCGGGTGTTTAGATATTGAGCAACTTCACTTGTAATGTTAAGTTCATCGCTGCGGCTTCTGCGTAACACTGATTGCATGTCCTATAGGGTTTTCGTTTGATTTACCAATACATCCCTTGATGTGCTCAAATATCGAGAAGCCTTAGGGATCCATCTAAGACCTCCTTGACCCATTTGGAGTGTATATTTTCGGATATGACTTGTTGATTAAGCGGAAGTTGAAGCAACTAATCTACAGAGAAATACAACCTTCAAGCTTGGCGAGTTTTTGGGTTAGTGATGTACAGGTAGAGGCAGGCAGGCGGCTTGAGAAAACTTCAATCTGCAGTGTTGATCAAACTTATTGCCGGTGGGCTATTGATGGGAAACTCGATCAATGGGTGAGGTAAGAAGCCTGTTCAGTTCTGATTTAGTTTATTTGTCAAGAAAAGGCAGATAAGTTCAAGATACAAGCTAAGATCTCTTGGTCTGATGACTTTGCTCTTCTTCCTGTCTGTTATATATAAAAGTCATTAGAAAGACAGAAGGAATCTTATAATAAGTAAGAGATAACATGATTGCATTTTCTATTCAAGTTCCACGGAATATTGTCTCTTCCAACCCAACTGGGCAACCAACAACAAACTAAGTGATTGATATGGCTGCTTCCTGTATATCTGTCATGATCCTAATTAAGCGCTGCACACGATGTGAATTACACCATCTATCAGTAGGCTTAACTAACAAATCAATTTATGATTTTCGAATGACAATCTTTTTCTTTTATTCAGTACTCGTCATTGCCAGTATTCATGTACAGCATATTTTGAGGATCATGATACAATATTCTGTATTAAAATTTAAGATCACCACATGATTTTCACTGGCAATAGGAGATACAGGAAACACATTATCTGTCAAGTTGGGTGTTAAAAAACACTGAACAAACATTTGAATGGTTTTACCAAAAAAAAAAAGAAAGCATTTGAAAGGATTACTTTTTTTTTAATAAGCCAACATCATGTAATTAATTATAGTATTAGTTTTATAGAACATTATATTCTTCATATTTTTTCCTCAATTTGTATACAGTAGGAATAAAAAAAATTAGTTGGCAAGTTGGGTAAGAAGAGACAATGTCGAGCAAGCCCAGGAAAGACCATGTTATCTTCATTTAGTCTAAGATTCCTTCTGCTTTTTGTTAGTTTTGTATATATAGAGGCAGAGAAAGATGAGAAAGTCATCAAACCAAAACCTGTTGTATCTTAAACTTCTTTTTAGAACTAAAGAAAAACTTTAAAATGGCATCTTACCACACTCGTTCTTACAGTTTCCCCTCAAACTCTCACCCAATTGTTGATCAGTTGGATGAAAGTTTGTCAGATTGAGGTCATCTCAAGCTGCCTCTACTTCATCAGTAACAAACAAACTTACCGACCTTAAAATTTATCAAGTGGTTGAGGAGTTTCTTCACTGCCTCTTAATCAGAAAAACGTATCTCAAACTGAATGCTTGAGCATGGTGTGGATGGATCTTAAGACTTCTCGACATTTGTAGCACATCAAGGGATGTTTTGGTACAGTCAAGGGAACGCCTCCAAGACATTCAATCAGTGCTCAGAAGAAGGTGTAGCGGTGAACTTAACATTACCAATGAAGTCACTGAATACATTAAAACACGAAAAACATCGAAGAAGATCATCAAGAAGTGCTTGAAAGACATCAAGGAAGTCGACAACACTAACGAGGCCAATGTCCTTAATGAAGTGCAAGCGATGACAGTCGAAGTTTTCAAGTCAATGCTATCCTACATTGGTGGATCACAAAAAAGTAGTTGGTCTTTCTCAAAACTCATCAGCCAGAAATCTGAGAAGGAAACAACAGCATCCATCAGTGAATTTGATGCAGTTGATGCTACTTTGGAGTCGATCTGTCATAAAAAGACAGCAAATGTTGATATGTCACAATTAGTCAAATTGGAGTCAGAAATTCAGGAAATTGATGAAGTCTTAGAATGCTTATTTAGGCATTTGGTTAAGACTAGATCAACTCTTCTTAATGTCCTTAGTAACTAGAACGTACAAAAGTTAACTATTGTACAAAATTTTGATCTGTAAATGAAAGTTAATATACAAATGGATACACAATTTTCTCTAATTTGCGTTCTTCAAGTTTATATTTTAATTGATGCATGATTTACTAAACATAGCAGCAATTTATTACCCCTAAAAAAAAAGTGCGAAATTACCGGTCTTAAATAACCAACAATTTTATTTTAGTTCTTTTGATATACTTGGTGTTTTTTCATCCAGTTCTTCTCTCTCTTTTTTTTAATATCTGTTATTGGATATTTTTAGTCTTAAGAAATAATGAAATAGTATAAGAAGTAAGTTCATTATTTTTCATTAAGAGAGGTTAAATGAAAGATGATTATCAATATGAGTCAATGTGAAGGTATGGGTTAAACCATGGAAAAAAAACGCGGTCGCGGTCGCGTTCGCGGGAACGGTCGCGTTGTCGCGGGAACGGCTTGTAACGGCGAAATAGAACGTTTCGCGGCCGACGCGGCGTGAATTTTTTTAAAAAAATTCACATTAATATGTTTTAACCTTATTTGCATTTTTTTAGTTTATGAAGCATTAATATAATCAAATCTAATAGAATATCATGTTTCCTCAACGATATAATTAAATCATAAAAAAAAATTGGCCAATGTTTGAAAAGAACGGATGTAACGGGGATAAAATCGTTCTAACGCGGCGAGTTCGCGTTACGGAACGGACAACGCGGCGAGAAGTACGTGAATTTTATTATGGCGTTCCGTAACGGGATTTCGCGGAACGGCAAATCCAAAATCCGTTACAGAACGGCCGTTCTGTAACGGAACGGGAGAGTTTTAATTCCATGGGTTAAACCGCTCTTGAATTCATAGCTGATTAGTTGTTAATATTCCGTTTGTCTACAGGAGCTCTAGCAAGCATGATATTATATGATCTGGTTTCCTAACTTTCCTTTTAAGTTAATTCAATTTGTTCAAACATATAATGCTTTTGCACTAACTCATCATTTAGCTTAATCATTTCGTTTCCACTCGTGTTTAGCGCTTGTATAGGATCATGATGGACTTACAGGGAGCAGCATATAACAATGAATTTCGGACTAGTATGAAATAATCGATAATCTGGGCATAATTAATATAGATAATTAGCTGGGAAGTGGGATTGGAAGAGACGTTATATGTGAAGATCCCAAATATATAAATAAAATCATGTTATTTCTCACTTATGCGGTTATGCCTTTTAATTAACTTATCTTGATTGTACTTTGATTATTTGATGTATAAACAGATTTCAAACGAAGAGCAAAATCAGTACAGCACACCCAAGACTTGCATATATCATCTGCAGTGTAGTGCTTGCCTACCTTGTTGGATCATGTTGGGAACAATGTACAGCACAACCAAGACTTGCATATCAAGGTGACTCGTGCAAATCCATTAATTTGCATAACCAGCATGCAGAGCTAAGGTACTTATAAAAATTTCACCTTTTTTGAGATTTAATGATTGAAGTAAGAGGACATACTTGAAGCTTAAAACTTTGCTTTGGTCAGTTCTAATAAGATTTTCAGGGAGACCAGAGATGGTAACAAACAGTAAGGCTTAAAATCAATCTCATTATTTTCCTTTGCGCTTGGTTTCGCAAATCTAACAACACACACAAACCTTAGATTTTTTTCCACAGGAAAGTCCTAGAGGACAGAACTAAGCTTTAAACATGCAGAGAAGTCAGAATCCCAAATCCATTCTTCAACCCACAACAAAAAGTAAGCAAGCTCATGGGCCACATTATTCCCTTACCTTCTTACAAAAACAAAATAATTAGACTGAATCTTACAGACCATAGCATAGATATCATTTATCAACAAGAATCAGTTGCAAAGAGCTTACACGTTGATCCCTAGACAAATACTATTAGCGACCACTTGACAGTCACTATTGATGGTTATGGAACGAAGCCCCGTATCCAGAGCAAAAGTCATCCCCCTCCAGATAGTCTCAGTGTCTGTGTCTGCCACCTCCCAGCAGCCAGCCAGCCACCTGAACCAAAGTACAAAAGCAGCACAAGCCATCTTCCCTCCAAGCCACAACATTGAAACCAGTGCCCATATCTCCCAGCAGCCCCGTATCACCATTGAGCTAAATAAAACCAGCAGGTGAGGGTTTACCAACTGTGCTGACAATACTTGCTCGAGCAGACCCCTGCAACTCACCCAGCAGCTTCCCGATATATGAGATGGACTCCAAAGCCTCTTTATTCTCTGACTCAAATGACCTAACACTAGTCCAAAAATGCAGGTACAGGCGTACAACACCTTAATATGTATTCACCGAGCATCTGTCAGCCCACTCCATAGAATTAGGGCTAGTAAACTCCACAACTCTTGCTAGATTACTCAACTCCCACACGTCTCGAGCAAAATGACACTCCTTAATAGCATAGCACATATTCTTCTACATAACCATTGAGCTAAATAAAACCAGAAGGTGAGGGGTTACCAACTGTGCTGACCATACTTGCTCGAGTAGACCCCTGCAACTCACCCAGCAGCTTCCTGATATATGAGATGGACTCCAAAGCCTGTTCATTCTCTGACTAAGAAAGCCAGCCATTTTTGATCCCCCAAATGACCTAACACTAGCCCAAATATTCAGCTACAGCACCTTCATATGTATTCACCGAGCATCTGTCAGCCCACTCCATAGAATTAGGGCCAGTAAACTCCGCAACTCTTGCTAGATTACTCAACTCACACACGTCTTGAGCAAAAGGACACTCCTTAATAGCTAGCACATATTCCTCTACAGAACCACAAATATCACTCCCCTTATCAATAACCTTCAATATTCACTCGAACATGAAGGGAAGCTTGGTTGGGACTTGGGGAGAGCATTAAAACACACATGCCAAAAGAAAACCTCAGTGCGTAGAAGAACACCACGTGAATAATTTTTTTGTTCCACACAGTATGAGCTCCATTCGTACTCGCAACAACTTCATTACAATGGTAAGCATCAAAAATCAAATCATATGCTGATTTTCTGAATACCCACCACTGCATCACATTGTTTAGCACCAAAATTCAAATAATATGCTTACTGTTATAACGAATGCAATAAAAAAAAGAAATTAATGAACAATTGGCACAAGGATTTAACTTGGTTCACTAACAATGTGTTAGGTTTTTAGCTACGCCCACACAGAGAACTGAATTGTTATTAGGTTTAGGAGAGAGAGTACAGATACATAATATGGAGGCAGAAGTTAATTACTGGGTTTATATATAGTACCCTATTAATCAACCTAAACTGATGGGCAATCCGAAGATAAAACAAACTCGATAACTAAACAATATACACTGAAAAGCTTTGGGGGCAACGCCTCCACGCCCCCACCACGTTGTTTCACCCCTGGACCCCGACTTGCTGACGAGTCAGTGAGACGCCGTGCTTGGTTAATCTTGGCGCCAGATAATCTATTCAAGGCATAGTTCAACACTGACTTTAGAGAATACTCAAGCCATTTTTTTATGGTCCCACCAATCCACATGCTATGAACTGATATTTTAGGGTAAGGGTAATTTAGGTATTATCTTAATGAGTAGCTTAGGAAATAAGCTAGGTAGTTTTGTTAAGAAAATTACTCTATATATAGGGTTAATTAGAGAGAAGAAGGTATGTTGAAGATTATTGACAATATTAGGGAGCTTTTAAGAGTTCATTTGGGAGTGTGTCAAGTCACTCGAATACTTGGCAATCTATCCTTTATTACTGTAATTTTCAGTTTATCAATCAAATCTTCATCTTCTTCCTCAATTTATGCATTTATTGGTATCTAAGCTATGTTAGTTCATAGCACCACATCCACGAAAAGGCGAGGACTCACGCACAAACCTAAATTTGGTAGAGAAAATCGCACGTGTGGTATAGACTAGTTCACATATAGAAGAATAAGCAGGAGAATAACCAACATATAATCTTGTGTTATTCCAGTGGGGTATTATATGGTGTGCGAATGGTAGTTCATGATGGGTGTAAGGATTGGATAAGCAGAGGCAGGCACCTCCATCATAAGGATTATTGTCTTACCTACTAAGAATGTTGAGAAGAAATACTCTTCTTTTAACCAAATGCCTAAACAAGGAGTCTAAAGCCTCATAAGGAACTTGAATTTCAGACTTTAGTCTCATTATGTGGCTCCTCATGTTCTCTACTTGTAGCATATCTACACCATATTTGCTCGTAAGGTAGATAACTGAATCAAAGAATGGCATCGACAGCATTAAATTCACTGCTTGTCGTCATAGCTCATAACTTCCTTGTCACCATCCTGGTGCATTAATTTGTTTACCAGAGACCATTTACTTTTCTGCGATTCCACCTTTGTACCTCCAATGGAGGACAACACAGACTTGAAGATATCAAGGGTTACCAGCTTTACATCTTCTAACATGCTTTCAAAGGTGTGTCCTTTTTGCATGATCGGTCTCGGTCACGGTCTTCAAGCACTATTTGGAAATCTTCTTGGCACTTTTTTGGGTGTTTAGATATTGAGCAACTTCACTTGTAACGTTAAGTTCATCGCTGTGGCTTCTTCGTAGCACTGATTGCATGTCCTATAGGCGTTCCTTTGATTTACCAATACATCCCTTGATGTGCTCCAATATCGAGAAGCCTTAGGGATCCATCTAAGACCACCTTGACCCATTTGGAGTGTAGATTTTCGGATATGGCTTGTTGATTAAGCGGAAGGTGAAGCAACTCATCTACAGAGAAATACAAACTTCAAGGTTGGCGAGTTTTTGGGTCGGTGATGAACAGGTAGAGGGAGGCAGGCAGGCAGCTTGAGAAGACTTCAATCTGCATAGTGTTGATCAAACTTATTGCCGGATGAGTTATTGATGGGAAACTCGATCAATGGGTGAGGTAAGAAGCCACTTTCAGTTCTGATCTGAGTTTAGTTTGTCAAAGAATAGGCAGATAAGTTCAAGATACAAGCTAAGTCTTGGTCTGATGACTTTGCTCTTTCTTCCTTGTCTGTTTATATATACAAGTCATTAGATAAACAGAAGGAATCTTATAATAAGTAAGAGATAACACGATTGCATTTTTCTATCAAGCTCTTCCACGGATATTGTCTCTCCCAACCCAACTGGGCAACCAATAACAACACTAGTGATGTTATATGCTGCTTCCTGTATATCTGTCATGATCCTAATTAAGCGCTGCACACGAGTGTGATTACACCATCTATCAGTAGGCTTAACTAACAAATCAATTTATGATTTTCGAATGGCAAAAATAAAACAGCATATTTTGAGGATCATGATACAATATTCTGTATTAAAATTTAAGATCACCACATGATTTTCACTGCAATACGGCGATACAGGAAACACAGTAGCTGTCAAGTTGGGTGTTAAAAAACACTGAACAAACATTTGAATGGTTTTCACCAAAAAAAAAAAAGAAAGCATTTGAAAGGATTAGTTTTTTCTAATAAGCCAACATCATGTAGTTAATTATAGTATTAGTTGTTATAGAACATAATATTCTTCATATTTTTTCCTCAATTTGTATACAGTAGGAATGTCAAATTTGAGTTGGCAAGTTGGGTAAGAAGAGACAATGTCGTGCAAGCCCAGGGAAGACCATGTTATCTTCATTTAGTCTAAGATTCCTTCTGTTTTTTGTTAGTTTTGTATATATAGAGGCAGAGAAAGATGAGAAAGTCATCAAACCAAAACCTGTTGTATCTTACACTTCTTTGCCTTTAGACAAACTAAAAGAAAAACTTTAAAATGGCATCTTACCACACTCGTTCTTACAGTTTCCCCTCAAACTCTCACCCAATTGTTGATCAGTTGGATGAAAGTTTGTGCAGATTGAGGTCATCTCAAGCTGCCTCTACTTCATCAGTAACCAACAAACTTACCGACCTTAAAGATTTATACAAGTGCGTTGAGGAGTTTCTTCAACTGCCTCTTAATCAGAAAAACGTATCTCAAACTGAATGCGTTGAGCAGGTGTTGGATGGATCTCTAAGACTTCTCGACATTTGTAGCACATCAAGGGATGTTTTGGTACAGTCAAGGGAACGCCTCCAAGACATTCAATCAGTGCTAAGAAGAAGGTGTAGTGGTGAACTTAATATTACCAATGAAGTCGCTGAATACATTAAAACACGAAAAACATCCAAGAAGATCATCAAGAAGTGCTTGAAAGACATCAAGGAAGTCGACAACACTAACGAGGCCAATGTCCTTAATGAAGTGCAAGCGATGACAGTCGAAGTTTTCAAGTCAATGCTATCCTACATTGGTGGATCACAAAAAAGTAGTTGGTCTTTCTCAAAACTCATCAGCCAGAAATCTGAGAAGGAAACAACAACATCCATCAGTGAATTTGATGCAGTTGATGCTACTTTGGAGTTGATCTGTCATAAAAAGACAGCAAATGTAGATATGTCACAATTGGTCAAATTGGAGTAAGAAATTCAAGAAATTGATGAAGTCTTAGAATGCTTATTTAGGCATTTGGTTAAGACTAGATCAACTCTTCTTAATGTCCTTAGTAACTAGAACGTACAAAAGTTAACTATTGTACAAAATTTTGATCTGTAAATGAAAGTTAATATACAAATGGATACACAATTTTCTTTAATTTGTGTTCTTCAAGTTTATATTTTAATTTATGCATGATTCACTAAACATAGCAGCAATTTATTACCCCTAAAAAAATGCGAAATTACCCCCCCCCCCTCCTAAAAAACCAGCAAGTTTATTTTATTTCTTTTGATATACTTTGTTTTTTTACCATCCAGTTCTGTTTTTTTATTTAATATATATTGTTGAATTTTTGTGTGTCTTAAATAGTATTAAAATGGTATAAGGGATAAGATCATTATTTTTCATTAAGAGAGGTTGAATGAAAGGTGATTATCAAAATGAGTCCATGTGAAGGTATGGGTTGAAGCGCTCTTGAATTCATAGCTGATTAGTTGTTAATATTCCATTTGTCTATAGGAGCTCTAGCAAGCATGATATTATACGATTTGGTTCCTACCTTTCCTTCTAATTTAATTCAATTTGTTCAAATATATAAAGTTTGCATTAACTGGTCATTTAGCTTAATCGTGTCATTTCCACGCGTGTTTAGCGCTTGTATAGGATCATGATGGTCTTCAGGGAGCAGCATTTAACAATGAACATTGGACTAGTATTATACTATAGTATAGTATGAAATAATCAATGATCTGGGCATAATTAATGTTATAAATAGCTGGAAGTGGGATTGGAAGAGATGTTATATGTTAACTTATCTTAATTATACTTTGATTATTTGATATATACAGATTTCGAAAGAAGAGCAAAATCATTACAACAGCATAACCAAGACTTTGCATATATCATCTGCAGCGCAGTGCTTGGCTACCTTGTTGGATCATTTTGCGAACAATTTACAGCACACCCAAGACTTGCATATCAAGGTGACTCGTGCAAATCTATTAATTAGCATAAACAGCATGCAGAGCTAAGGTACTTATCAAAATTTCACCTTTTTCGAGATTTAATGATCAAAGTAAGAGGATATACTTGAAATTTAAACTTTGCCCAGGTCAGTTCTAGTAAGATTTTCAGGGAGATGGTACCTAAGAGTAAGGCTTAAAAGTAATCTCCATTATTTTCCTTTGCGTCTTGGTCTCGCTATAATCTAACAACAGACACAAACCTTAAATGTTTTTCCCAAAGGAAAGTCCTAGATGACAGAACTAAGCTTTAAACATGCAGGGAATCAGAATCCCAAATTTTCCAATCTTCAACCCATGACAAACAATGTGCAAGCTCATGGGCCACATTATTCCCTTAACTTCTTTCAGAAAACAAAGAATTAGACTGAATCTTACAGACCATAGCATAGATATCATTTATCAGCAAGAATCAGTTGTGAGGAGCTTAGACCTTCCTTCCTAGACAAATACTATTAATGACCACTTGACAGTCACTTTTGATGGTTGTGGAACGAAACCCTGCATCCACAGAAAAAGTCATCCCTCACCTGATAGTCTTAGTGTCCGTTTATGTCACTCAGCAGCCAGCCAACTGAACTGAAGCACAAAAACAGCACAAGCCATCTTCCCCCCATGGCCCCATGCCACAACACTGAAACTAGTGCTCACATCTCCCAGCTGTCCCGTATAAACATTGAGCTAAATAAAACCAGCAGGTGAGGGGTTACCAACTGTGCTGACAATACTTGCTCGAGCAGACCCCTGCAACTCACCCAGCAGCATCAAGCCGAGCAGCTCCCCAATATATGAGATGGACTCCACAGCCTCGTCTTTCTCTGACTCAGAAAGCCAGCCATTATTGTTACCCCAGATGACCCAACACGAGGGCGAAAATTCAGCTACAACACCTTCATATATATTCACCAAGCATCTCTCAGCCTACTCCATAGAATTAGGGCCACTAAACTCCGCAACTCTTGCTAGACTACTCAACTCTCACAGTCTCAAGCAAAAGGTCACTCCTCAATATCATGGAGCACATATTCCTCTACATAACAACAAATATCACTCCCCTTATCAATAGCCTTCATACGAACATGAAAGCAAGCTTGGATGGGACTTGGGAGGGCATTAGAACACGCACGCCAAAAGAAATTTTCAGAGCGTAGAGGAACATCACGTGAATTAAAAGTTTTGTTCCACACAGTATGAGCTCCATTGGTACTGGCAGCAGCTTCATCACATTAGTGAGCACCAAAAATCAAATCATATGCTGACTTACAGAATACCCACCACTACATCACATTAGTTAGCACCAAAAATCAAATCATATGCCAACTTTACAGCAGAATACTCACCCATTGTCTCATGGTCCCAGCAGTCCACATCCATAAAAAGGTGAGGACTCACACACAAACCTAAATTTGGTAGAGAGAAAATCGCGCATGTGTGTTATAGAGTAGTTGTCAGTTTGTCACATATTGAAAAATAAGCAGGAGAATGACCAGCATATAATCTAGTGTTATTCCCCATGTTGGGTATTATAGGGTGTGCAGATGGTAGTTCATGATGGGTGTAAGGATTGCAAAAGCAGATGCAGGCCTCCTTCATTGTATGATGGAGGTGCCTGCTTCTATCGAGGCAAATTGCAGCAAGTTGGATACTACCCTTGAAGATCTCACTCCTAGGCTAGAAGTGTCCACTCCGCTTAAGGCAACAAAGTGCCTGCTCCCTTGTCTAGGCGCTGTTGCATGCAGATTTATGATTCTTCTTCGAGTTATGATTGTATTTGTGCCCTAGTAAAAAGCTTGCAGAGCCGTTTATGCTCATTTTTTTCAAATTAAGATAGAGAAATCTTAAGAGGGATCTTGCACTCCATCGTTGAACATCTTGATTTCTAATACAAGATTGATTTTTCAACCCTGTTCACGGGTTTTCACGTTAAATAATCGGGTCCTTTTCTTATTGTTTTTTTTTGTGCTTAATATGGTTGTTCATTATGCTCTATTAGATGGGATAGTCAATAGGACTTAAAAGCTGTATCAAGAACGGGTATCAAGAGCTAGGTTGAATTGTTGACTAGAAGAGGACTTACAAGTGATCAAGAGCTAGGTTGAATGGTTGAGTAGTTTTAGAAGCATTTGACACTAGAATTGCCAAGAGCAAGATTGATAAATATAATGCAAACTATTTTACCTTTTCAAAGATGTAAGTTCAAAACTACTTGTGCCAAAAAAATTCTTTATCAACCACTCAGAGAATAAGAAACCTGATGACATGAAAAAGGAGGGAAGGGGTTGGATAGACAAGCACTTGGAGTACGATTGTCCAACTAACACGGAGTATGGACTTCAATGTCAAGGATGTGGAGACAACGGCGGGTCTGATGAAAAACCATTGGTAATAAACAAGAGATATCTGATGTGTCGTTGTTTTGATTTAGAGAAGAGTGAGGCGATGTGGAGACAACGGCGGGTCTGATGAAAAACCATTGGTAATAAACAAGAGATATCTGATGTGTCGTTGTTTTGATTTAGAGAAGAGTGAGGCGATGTTCTGCTTCTGAATAGATTATGAATTTCAGAATTTCATTCAACACTTGGCCAATTGATATGGGTAGCTGTTACTTCTGATGATGAAGGGAAAGCCGAGTCTAACATAGCTAAAAATAAAGCTAGTTAATTTGAAGAATGAACTCCTTTCATCTTATAGTCAGTTCTTTATTGCAGGATAAAGGAAAATGTTCACGAATTCTTGAAACAGTATAGCTTTTGTGGTTTACTTTAGGCCAACAAATATTAATATACCATGGAACCTACCAAAACATAGTGTCATTTTCACTCGTGCACAGCGGTTAGAAAGGATCATGATGAACATACAGGGTGCAGAAGTATATATGATGTACAGTAGAAGCATAGCATATAATCTCATGAAATGAGTTAAGTATTGATTAAGCCAGCATCATGTCACTATTGTAATGGTTGTTGCATAGCACAATATTTTTCATATTTTTCTCTTTGATTGATATATTATATGAACAAAGAATGTGATGATCAACTGATAAATTAGTTGGCGAGTTGGGTAGGAAGAGACAGTTTGTAGCAGGCCCAAGAAAGACCTTCATATTATATATGAAACCATGTTATCTCTCATTTAATTAAAGATTCCTTATGTCTTCTCTTAATTTGGTATATATAGAGGTTGGGAAGGATGGTAGAAGTCATCAAACCAAAACTTCTTCTATCTTACAGTTCTCTGCCCTTTGAACAAACTAAAAGAGAAAAAGAAAGAAAACATAAAATGGCAGCTCACCACACTCGTTCTTGTAGTTTTCCCTCCAACTCTCACCCAATTGTTACTCAATTGGATGAAAGTTTGTGCAGATTGAGGTCATCTCAAGCGGCCTCTACTTCATCAGTGACCAACAAACTTAACGACCTTAAAGATTTATACAAGTGCGTTGATGAGTTTCTTCAACTGCCTCTTAATCAGAAAAACGTATCTCAAACTCAATGGGTTGAGGAGGTCTTGGATGGATCTCTAAGGCTTCTCGACATTTGTAGCACATCAAGGGATGTCTTGGCACAATCAAAAGAACGCATCCAAGACATTCAATCAGTACTACGAAGGAGGTGTAGCGGTGAACTTAACATTACCAGTGAAGTCGCCGAATACCTAAAAACCCGAAAAACATCCAAGAAGATGATGAAGAAGTGCTTGAAAGATATTAAGGAAGTCGACAACACTCAAGAAGCCAACGTCCTTACAGATGTGCAAGCGATGACAGTTGACGTGATCAAGTCGATGTTATCCTACATCGTTGGATCACAAAAAAATAGTTGGTCTTTCTCCAAACTTGTCGGCCAAAAAGCTGAGAAGGAAACATCAGCATCCACCAGTGAATTCGATGTAGTTGATGCTACTTTGGAGGTGTTCTGTCACAAAAAGAAAGCAAATGTTGATATGTCACAATTGATGAAATTGGAGTCAGAAGTTCAGGAAATTGATGAAGTCTTTGAATGCTTATTTAGGCATTTGGTTAAGACTAGATCAACTCTTCTTAATGTCCTTAGTAACTAGAACGTACAAAAGTTCACTATTGTACAAAATTTTTGATCTGTAAATGAAAGTTAATATACAAATGGATACACAATTTTGAATTTTCTCTAATTTCCCTTGTTCAAGTTCATATTTCAATTATGCATGATTAACTAAGCTTAAGCAAATTTCTTTTATATATACTTTATCTTTTATCGAGTTCTCTGTTTCGATATATTAAATTATGGGATTTTCCTTTTTGTTCATAAGTAATAACATAATGGTATAATAAAATAAAATGAAGTAATTTCCATTTAAGAGTAAGCTTAAATGAAAGGTAATTATCAAAATGACTCCATGTGAAACTATGCGTTGAACCTCTCTTGAATTCATTGCTGATGAGTTGTTAAGGATTCCATATGTCTACAGGTACTATAACAAGCATCTGCATGATATTACATAATATTGTCTCCTACATTTAATTCTAATTTAGTTCAATTTGATCAAATAATAATGCATACATTAATTGATCGATTAGCTTAATCGCGTCATTTCCACTCGTATTTAGCGCTTGTATTGGATCATGATTAACTTGCAGGGAACAGTATATAACAATGAATATTTGATTAGTTATACATATGATATTTCAGCATTCTCTTAATGAATCTGAGCATGGTTCATGTTATAATTAGCTGGCAAGTCGGATAGCAAGAGACATTATATTATACATGAAGCATAACCCATGGAAGACCTTAATATAAAATCACCAATCATATCATCTCTTACTTATTCCCTATATCTTGTGTTATACTGTGATGCATAAACAGATTCTGAAATAAGAACATAATCACCATACCAGGACTTGTGAAACTTCTTCTGCGCGGTACTTGCCTACCTTATTAAATCATGTTAGCAATTTGTCTGTTTCATAGCTAAGGTAATGATCAAAATACTAATGTCACCGGTGTTGATCGTTAGATTAGCTGTGCTTAATCTTCTGTAAGCTGGCCGATTTAATTTGGGTTGTTAGCACTCTTATTATCTTAACTTCATCCTGCTAAATTTCTGGTTTCTGCCTATACGGCTGTACCTATAATATGCATGATGAGAAGGCAATTTTCAAAGAAAAATGTCCATAAATCTATGAAACCATAAAGCTTTTGTGGTTTACTATTAGCCAACAAGTTCATATATATCATACCACTCGTGCATAGCGGTCAGTAAGGATCAAGATCAGCATACAGGGTGCAGAATTTAGAATAACATAATGTGTAGTAGAAGCATAGCATATGATCTCATGAAAGGAGCTAATACAATATATATAAGTAATAATTAACCCAACATCATGTCACTATTATAATGGTGGTTGTCTAACACAAGATTCTTAATCTTTTTATCTTTGATTGATATATTATATGAGCATATGATGTGATCATGAACTGATATATTAGTTGGCAAGTTGGGTAGGAAGAGACAATGTGTAACAAGCTCAACAAAGACCTTCATATTATATATGAAACCATGTTATCTCTCATTTAATTAAAGATTCCTTATGTCTTCTCTTACTTTGGTATATATAGAGGCAAAGAAGGATGGTAGAAGTCATCAAACCAAAACTTCTTCTAGCTTACAGCTCTCTGCCTTTGAACAAACTAAAAGAAAAAATTTCTTAAAATGGCAGCTTACCACACCCGTTCTAACAGTTTCCCCTCAAAATCTCACCCAGTTTCTGATCAATTAGATGAAAGTTTGTGCAGATTGAGGTCATCTCAAGCTGCCTCTACCTCAACAGTAACCAACAAACTTACCGACCTTAAGGATTTATACAAGTGCGTTGATGAGTTTCTTCAACTGCCTCTTAATCAAAAAAACGTATCTCAAACTCAATGCGTTGAGCAGGTGTTGGATGGATCTCTAAGACTTCTCGACATTTGTAGCACATCAAGGGATGTTTTGGTACAGTCAAGGGAACGCCTCCAAGACATTCAATCAGTGCTAAGAAGAAGGTGTAGCGGTGAACTTAACATTACCAATGAAGTCGCTGAATACCTTAAAACACGAAAAACATCCAAGAAGATCATCAAGAAGTGCTTGAAAGACATCAAGGAAGTCGATAACAATAACGAGGCCAATGTCCTTAATGAAGTGCAAGCGATGACTGTCGAAGTTTTCAAGTCAATGCTATCCTACATTGGTGGATCACAAAAAAGTAGTTGGTCTTTCTCAAAACTCATAAGCCAGAAATCTGAGAAGGAAACAACAACATCCATCAGTGAATTTGATGCAGTTGATGCTACTTTGGAGTTGATCTGTCATAAAAAGACAACAAATGTTGATATGTCACAATTAGTCAAATTAGAGTCAGAAATTCAAGAAATTGATGAAATCTTAGAATGCTTATTTAGGCATTTAGTTAAGACTAGATCAACTCTTCTCAATATCCTTAGCAACTAGAATGTACAAAAGTTTCACTATTGTACAAAATTTTGATCTGTAAATGAAAGTAAATATACAATGGATACACAATTTTCTCTAATTTGCGTTCTCCAATTTATTTTATCCAGTTCATATCTTCATATTAGAGGTGATCATGGGCCAGGCCGCGGCAAAACAAAATTTGCCCATTGGTCGGGCCGGGCCGGGCCTGAATTCGGGCCGAATTGAGACTTAAACATCAATTTTATGAAGTTCATATATGCATGATGACTAATTAGGCTTAAACATCAATTTTATTCTATGTATTTCAATAATATATACTTTATTAAGCTTTCTTAGATGTCACAATATAAATTTCTGTTAAGGCTTACACAGTACTGCAACTTGTTTAGTATTTTAAGCTTTCTTGTCCCTTGAATTCAAAATTTATAGGTACCTTCATTAGTCCTGCAGTTTGGTTATGCTAATTCAATTATTTGCACGAGTGGCATTGAATGGTTGATGATTATTGAAACAAATTTAAAACAGACAAGTAGCCAGCATGATCCATGAAGGTACCTTAGCACTATGTTAAAGGACATTCATTGAACACATGCCCTTAACTTCATTTTTCAGAATTTGAAAATGGAACCATATCTTTATGTAGATTCATTCTGGTCAAAGTCCACCCAGACACATGCTTAGATCAATTGGTAAGAGAGTTGTTCTAGCTTAACCAGAGGTCTCGGGTTCGAGCCTTGGGAACGCAGCAGAGTGTGTTGGGAGAGTTTTCCCTCCCAATTGGGGCCTGACCCGGCTCAAATCCGAATTAGTCGGGATCCAAAAATGAATTTCGAAAACCGGATATGGTTCACCAAAAAAAAAGTCCACCCAGACATGCCCTTATGATGTAGAAAATTTACCCGGTTTCGGAGAAAATACAGATTATATTACTACAGTCATTGATGATAATGGAGTAAATTCTTCTACAACAGCAAAAAATATAGCAAAGGGAAAATGGAGTTTATATTGGGAAACAAAAAACAACTGTTCACTAATTTTGTCTTAGACTTTCAAGTCCTGAGATGTGTAGCCATAGTTGGATCATGGCTGGTTAAGAACTCAACTAGTTATATATAAGATCATGAACAAATTATATGTAAGGTAAGATCTACTGTTTCATTAATGTAATTGAGTGTATAAATTCTATTCACAAAAAAAAAAAAAAAAGTTAACCAAAAAAAAAATTGTACAATTTTTTTTTTTGTCCTAGTTAGTTAGAATAATGAAAAGAGTTGCTCTAGTCTTAACCAAATGTCTGAACAAGGAGTCTAAGGCTCTGTTTGGAGAAGCATTTCAGGTAACTTAAATGATAAGGTGCTACAATTTTAAGTCACCTTATATGATTAGTGGTGTTTGGTGGAGGAACTTAAATAAAATTTAAGTCCAAAATTTGACTGAAATTGAGTTAGAGTAAAATATAGCGTTTGAGATCAAGCGCTGACATTTTTTTTTTTTTATCTTTTTAATCCTAAAAAGATAATTTTTTTTTTCTTTTTAAGCCTAAAAAAATATTTCAGCTACAGTCATAAATAATTTTATCAAATCGGTTATGCAATCAGCTAGCTTAACAGTTTCAGCTACTACCTAATCAGTTTCAGCCACCTTATCAGTTTCAACTCCATTTCAACCAGTGTTGCCAAACATAACCTAAAGCTTCGTCAAGAACTTGAATTTCGGACTCGGGTTTTATCATTTGGCTCCTCATACTCTCTACTTGTAAGTTGTAACATATCTACATTTTGGTTCTTTAGGTGGATAACTAAGTCAAGAGTAGCATCAGTAACATCAGATTCACTACTTGCTGCCATTGCTTCTCTGTCACTAACCTGGTGCATTAACTTGTTTACTAAAGACCATTTACTTTTCCGTGATTCTACCTTTGTTCCTCCGATGCAGGACAACAAATACTCCAAGATATTAAGAGTTACTGCGTCTACATCCTTCAACATGCTCTCAATGGTATTGTTCTTGTTTGTTCGCTATGTTTCCTTCATTTCTTGATAGAGTTCCTGGCACTTTTACTGTCTACAGATGTTTAGATATTGAGCAGTTTCATAGGTAATGTTAAGTTTACCACTACACCTTCTTAGAACTGATTGTATGTCTTGAAGGCGTTCCTTTGATTGTACTAAGAAATCCCTCGACATGCTACATATGTCGAGAAGCCTTAAGGATCCATCCAAGACCTCTTGAACCCATTTTGAATGTACATTTTGAGACACAACTTGTTGATTAAGCGGTAGTGGAAGCAACTCATCCACATAACAATACAAATCTATAAAGTCACTGAGTTTTTGGGTTACTGAGCAAGGATGAGGTAGAGGCAGCTTGAGAAGACCATAATCTGCATAACTGTTCATCAAACTGATTGTCAAAGGACCAACTCAACCAAAAGCTTAAGCTAATAGTTGGAGTCCCAGGAATAGTTTAATACTCTATCACTGATCAACAATCAGGTGAGCTTTTGATCGGAAACTCAAGGAACAGCCGAACAGGTAAGACGCCATTTTTAGTTTTGATATTAGCTTAGCTTGTTAAAGAAAAGGCAGTAATGACTTTGATCTTCCTTCCAAGTCAGTTTATATATGAAAGTAAGAGAAGACATCTATATCTTATAATAAGCAAGAACATGATTTTATGTTTCTATTAAGTCTTTCCATGGTTATTTTCAACTATTAACAACTCGAATGATGTTATATGCTGCTCCCTATATGTTTGTCATGATCCTAAGTAAGCGCTGCACACGAGTCGAATATTACACCATATATCAGTAGGCTTAACTAACAAATCAATTTATGATTTTGTATTGAAAATTAAAGCTCACCATATGAATTTCAACTGAAATAAGGAGATACAAGAAGTGAAGAAACACATTAGCTGTTAAGTTGGGTGTTAAAAAACACAGAATAAACAATTTGTAAGGAGTTAACATTATTTAAGTAATGAGCCAACATCACGTAATTAACTATTGTATAAGTTGTTATAGAACAGAATATTTCTACATATAATCTCTTCAATTGTATACAATATGAACGAAAAAATTGGATCACTGACTAATTAATTAGTTGGCAAGTTAGCTAAGAAGAGACAATGAGGAAGAACCCCAAGGAAGACCATGTTATCTTCAGCGGTCTAAACTTTGGGTGATAATTTTTAAAAGGTCTGAACTATTGATTAACCTGTGTAGGTCCCAACTTTAGGGGGTCTTAACTTTTAGCGGGCCTCGACAACTTAAAACTGAAGATTTTTTTTAAAATCTCACCTAGTTTTTACATCCCTCCTTCAATTAACCCTTCTGATGTGACCCAAGTTTTACAAGTGATAATCTATTAAGCCTGTTTTAAGTCACTAAGGCCCGCTAAAAGTTAAGACCCCTTAAAGTTGGGACCTACACAGGTTAATCAATAGTTCAGACCTTTTAAAAATTATCACCCAAAGTTCAGACTTCTATTGTCAATTTTTCCTTTATTTTAAGATTCCTTCTGTTTTTTGTTAGTCTTGTATATATATAGAGAGGTTGAGAAAAGTGAGAAAGTCATCAAAACAGAACTTCTTGTATCTTATAGCTTTTTGCCTTTAAACAAACTAAACGAAAACCTTAAAATGGCAGCTTACCACACCCGTTCTAACAGTTTCCCCTCAAAATCTCACCCAGTTTATGATCAATTGGATGAAAGTTTGTGCAGATTGAGGTCATCTCAAGCTGCCTCTACTTCATCAGTAACCAACAAACTTACCGACCTTAAAGATTTATACAAGTGCGTTGATGAGTTTCTTCAACTGCCTCTTAATCAGAAAAATGTATCTCAAACTCAATGCGTTGAGCAGGTGTTGGATGGATCTCTAAGACTTCTCGACATTTGTAGCACATCAAGGGATGTTTTGGTACAATCAAGGGAATGCCTCCAAGACATTCAATCAGTGCTAAGAAGAAGGTGTAGCGGTGAACTTAACATTACCAATGAAGTCGGTGAATACCTTAAAACACGAAAAACATCCAAGAAGATCATCAAGAAGTGCTTGAAAGACATCAAGGAAGTCGACAACACTAACGAGGCCAATGTCCTTAATGAAGTGCAAGCGATAACAGTCGAAGTTTTCAAGTCAATGCTATCCTACATTGGTGGATCACAAAAAAGTAGTTGGTCTTTCTCAAAACTCATCAGCCAGAAATCTGAGAAGGAAACAACAACACCCATCAGTGAATTTGATGCAGTTGATGCTACTTTGGAGTTGATCTGTCATAAAAAGACAGCAAATGTTGATATGTCACAATTAGTCAAATTTGAATTAGAAATTAAAGAAATTGATGAAGTCTTAGAATGCTTATTTAGGCATTTAGTTAAGACTAGATCAACTCTTCTCAATATCCTTAGCAACTAGAATGTACAAAAGTTCACTATTGTACAAAAATTTGATCTGTAGATGAAAGTAAATATACAATGGATACACAATTTTCTCTAATTTCCATTCTCCAATTTATTTTATCAAGTTCATATCTTCATATATGCATGATCACTAATTAGGCTTAAACATCAATTTTATTTTATGTATTTCAATAATACTTAATTTTTCATCAAATTTTCTATTTCTTTAATATAAATTTATGGGGTTTTTTTTTTTTTTGGTTTAAGAAATAACAAAAGGGTATAATTGAAATGTGATTATCCAAATGATAACTCCATGTGAAGGTAAGCATAGAAATTACCCTTGAATTTGTTGCTGATTAGTTGTGAAGATTCCTTTTGTCTATAGGAGCTATAATGCATGCTCTCCTACCTTTCCTTGTAATAATTCAATTAGTTTAACTACATAATGCATGCATTAATTGAGAAGTTAGCTTAATCGTGTCATTTCCACTCGTGTGTAGCACTTGTTTAGGATCGTGATGGACATGCAGGGAGCAGCATGTACCAACGAATATTGGATTAGTGTATATACTACAGCATAATATCAAATATCTGATAATCTGAGCATGGTTATTGTTATAATTAGCTGGCAAGTCGGATAGGAAGAGACATATAATTTATACAATGGAGCATAACCTATGTAAGAGTTTATTACAGAAATAAAAATCATGTTATTATATAGTTTCATATATCTTCTTCAGCGGAGTGCTTGCCTACCTTTTTGGATCATGTATGTAATGTAATGTGCATGTTTAATATCGATGTCACTCGTGCAAATCATTAAATTAGCATAACCAAATTGTAGAACTAAGGTGCCTGTACAATTTTACCTTATTGATGTCAATAGGGTGATATCTGTATGTGACTTGTAAGCTTGTTTAGGTCAGTTCCAAGAAAAAATTTCAGGGAGGTGGTATCTAAGAGTAAGGCTTGAAATTAAATTGCCTTTCTCTAAAATCTAAAACTGACAAAGAGAATGTAAGATCGAGTGCCTTGAATCTGGCGAAAACGGAGGAGACAGGTGTTCGCCCGGTCAACTGGGCAAGTCTCGCCCGACCGGCCTGATTGACTTAGAGACCGGCCGGCGAATGACCGAGTATAAAGATCGTCAAATATGCTTGCACGCCCGACCAGACAGTTTGGCTCGGGTAACCGGTGGCTGGGTTTTCGACGCAGGTTGACGATTTTGTATCCGGTTATATATATACTTAACCTAATTCGTTTGAAAGTCGTCATTAGTATTTTTACACATTTGTAATATGGAATTCCTCAAACAGAAATAAACTTTTCTTTCTGTCTGCCCATAGACGTAGCCAACACTCCGTTGCTGAACCACGTTAAATCTGTGTGTTCTTTATTGTTTTCTTTGTTCATTATTTGTTTTTTCTCAAATCCGTTATAACAAATTGGTATCAAGAACTTTGGTTTTCGATCTGAGTGAGAAAGATGTCTGGGATGAATGTGAAAATTGATGAATTCACTGGAAGAAACAATTTCAGTCTATGGCAAATCAAGATGCGGGCTTTAATGACGCAACAAGGGTTGTGGACACCTTGGCAAAGAAATTAACAGATTCAGTTTCCGCTGAGATGACCGTTCTGGAGGAGAAGGTACATTCAACGATTCTGTTGTGTCTTGTTGACGACATAATCACTGAAGTCGCAGAGGAGGAAACCACATCTGGTATGTGGTTGAAATTAGAGAGTTTGTATATTATAAAATCGCTAACCAACAATTTGCTTTTGAAGCAACGTCTGTTCAGTCTGCGCATGAATGAAAGTATACCTCTTAGAGATCACCTAGATCAATTAAATATGAGTTTGTTAGAATTGCGTAATACTGATGTTAAGGTGGAGGATGAGGATGTCGTTGTTGCTTTAATTTTGCTTACTTCTTTACCATTGTCATATGAAATTTTTGTGCAATCTTTCTGTAACAGCCCCCGTCCTAGCTTATGTTAAATATTAATTAAAAACTATACTTTCTAGCAATAGTGGAAGCAAGAGCATAATCAAACGTTACGGAGGCTGTCACCTGCTGGAGTCAACCCATTAATATGGCTGGATTGACTCTACGAGCTACACTTAAATCAAACATTCATCACACATGAAAATTAATTTAGTTATTAAAAACCCAAAATAAGATTTTAATCATAAGTTAAACAGTATTCATAAACAGAAGTAAATCTCAAAAGGTGATCATGTTCAAGCTTGCATCTGCTATGATAGTTGGGACATGACTTCATATTCGCTCTTCCCTCATATTACCTTAGTTTGCTAGTTCCTGCACAAAAATCTGCCCCCACCAGGACAGGTTCATAGAACAAAAAGAAGAAATAAAAATCAGCTTACGCTGGTACACATATCAACCCAAAGATAATTATGGTGGCTGAGAATAAAATGTATTCACAATCCAAATTTACTTTGCAAAATCCATGTTAAAAAAACACCATCTCATCATGAATTTCCACAATTTAGTGTTTAAAAGATAATCACAAACTTCTCAATACACGCACCAAGTCAAAACGGTTTTCTAGTTATGCGTAAGAAGAAGAGTTCACACATTGAGGTGCACCTAAGTGCAAACCTCCACACAATTCGGAGTTGAACTCATACTTTTTACTCGCTTGCAAGCTTTAATAGGACATGTCCTTACACATATACACACATTCCTCTTCTATACGCAAAAAGAGTTCAAAACCATTTATCCCAAATTCGAAACAAGTCACCAATGTTCGGTGATTGAAGAAAACTGTTAATTACTTTAATAAGAATGGTTGAATATGGTTATAACAGTAGTTAAGTGATAATTTGAGGTGCAATATATCATATCAAAATCAAGAGTTGCTCATCTAATCCCTTTTGTAAAGAACTTAAGTTATGTTAAGTAAAAAGAATGGTTTCGGAAGCAAAGATGTACTTAGCTTGAATCTCAATTGAACATTAACTTAATAAGTGGAGTTCTTCAACCTTAAACCTACTGGAAATCTCCTCATTTGTAAAGAAAATTATTTAAACAACTTCTCACGCAACACTAAAGTACATTCGTGTCTAAAATGCGGTTTTTTAAGTGAAATTCTTCTACTTTGGTATGACATTAAATAAGAAAGATTATTAAACAAGTTCTAATACTAAAATACAGTAGATTAGTGATAAAAACTTTTGAGATAATCCTTTAAAACTTCCACTTATCATTTGCTAAACATAACTTCATAAAAACATGGAAAACTAGGGTAGTTTAGTCACCTTTTTAGTGTAAAATCAACTATCAATTAAGGATGTTCTTAAAAATCATGATACCTACACATGCAACCTCTTAACAATCACTTAACCTACTGTTCCATCATCCAACTTTATTCCAAAACAATTCAAATTCCAATCACAACAAAAGTTCATGAAAAAAACAAAAAATCACATAACTAGTTATAATGTAGTGAATGAACATGTTTTTCCACTTGATTTTTGAATATTCAATGATTAATCCTTATCAAACACTAATATACAGTAGATATTAATCACCTAAAACCAAGAAAATCATCCTTAAAATCGTTCTCAATGATTTTACCAAATTTTGTATAAACTAGATTTCCAAATGGGGCTGTTTTATGTGTACCTTCACTTCTAACAGCAAGAATCCGACTTCTCCTTCTCCTTTGGACGAGATTTTTACTTCTTTGGAATCCTTAAACACCTATTTATATCCACACAAAAATTCATAAGAATTGACTTCAGGAAAGTACTTCAATTTACCCAAACAATCAACATACCTACTGTTTTCTGTTGAAGAAGATGGTTCTTTTTCTTGAACTTCTTGGCCACGAAATGGTGATCTTTTTCTTCCCAATATGCTCTTATATGTAGTGAATAATAATCAGGCTTTGCATGCATAGGTTCAGAAGCAAAAATCCAAGAAACGAAGCAGAGAACCACCTCTGGTTCTTACCGCCTGAACTGGCGAGTTGGAAGAGGGAGAGAGAAAGGTTTTGGGCAGAGGAAATTTGTTTGTGTTTGGTGATGAAACTTATGTAGGATGTGAGGGTATATGTGGGGAAGGTATGGGTGTATTAATTCAGACTTGTTAGACCCATTTGGTTTGATTAATGTGGTTCCATTCCACCTTGTATTTCTGAATTTTCCAGCTCTTCTCATTTGTCTTAATATGACTCCAAATCTTATAATATACCATATGTTAGTATTCTAAGACCCCAAAATTATTCTTATTATAATCCTCATCATAAAATTTACTTGATATATCTAACCTCATACTCTAAATGAAATTCTAAAGTCCATTCTATTAAGCGTAACCGTTAATTTGCTTAATAGTTGAACATAATTTCTATCTTCCAATAGCCCTCAATTTTCACAACTCAACTTCTTAAAATAATATATCGATCCTAAGTGTTTACACATAACTTGATAGTATTATTATCTTTACATAATTCCTTGATTTCCTTCTAAATACTAATTACACAAAAGCACAAATTATTTTTACACACAACTTATCATACGTATTACTTACGTACGATCACATTTAAATTTCTCGAGTTAAGCTACTTAATCATGCATTAATTATTTATTATTTACTGGCTGTTACACGTTGAATACTGTTTAAACTTATGATTAAAATCTTATTTTGGGTTTGTAATAACTAAATTAATTTTCATGTGTGATGAATGTTTGATTTAAGTGTAGCTCGTAGAGTCAATCCAGCCATATTAATGGGTTGACTACAGCAGGTGACAGCCTCCGTAACGTTTGATTATGCTCTTGCTTCCACTATTGCTAGAAAGTATAGTTTTTAATTAATATTTAACATAAGCTAGGACGGGGGCTGTTACACTTTCATTGTTGGTAAAGCTTATGTGTCCTTAGAAGAGGTCAAATCATCTTTACATACTAGGGAATTGCGCCATAAGACATCTGTTAGTACATGTACATATAATCAGGCCTCTGGATTAGCGGCCACTAGTAGTAAGGGACATGTATGGGAAATTCTGGGAAAAAGAATTTCAGGACATCCAAAAATTTCAAAGGGGGTCCTAAACCTTATGATACCTGTAATTATTGTAAGGAAAAGGGGCATTGGAAAAAGGAACGTCCTAGAAAGAAGAATCAGGAAAATAAATTTGGGTATGCTTCTACTGATGTTGCAGTAGAAAATTCGAATTCTGAGGATGATCTTGCTTTAGTTGCTAATGAACAAACACATTACAGTGATGTGTGGGCTTTAGATTCTGGAGCGTCATATCATATGAGTCCTCGTAGGGAGTTGTTCACTACTTATGATCAGGTAAATGGGGGTAATATTTTAATGGCTAACAGTGCAGTTTGCAAGATAGTTAAAATTGACTCTATCAAGATCCGGACACATAATGGTACATTTTGCACATTGAACAATGTTAGGCATGTTCCACAGATGACCAAGAATCTGATTTCACTTAGTTTGTTAGACGATAAGAGGGGTTCAGTTTTACAGGTGGGGATGGAATTGTGAATGTCTGCAAGGGTTCAAATGATGTATTGAAGAGGGTCAAGTGTGGTACTTTGTATGTTTTAAAAGGTTCTACTATCAGGTTTAGCTGTTGCTGCTTCATCCGAAATTCAGAATGAGGATATGACCAAGCTATGGCACATAAGACTTGGGCATATGAGTGAGAGATGAAGCAAATCCTCTCTACGCAGATCTTTTGGGTGGCCATAACGTCAAAAATATTGAGTTTTGAGCACTGTGTTTTTGGGAAACTACATCATAGCAATAAGTTTCCTAAGGGCATTCATAGAACAAAAGGTACTCTGGATTAAGTTAAAGAGTCCACAGTTATCCTCTTTTTCTTTTTCTCCTTGAGTGATTTAATGTCCTATAGCTGACCATGTTCTGTGCTTGTACTCTTTCTATACCTGAATTCATCCACTTGTACCATCTGAACTTCTATATCTATTTGCTAAATTTATGGTTTTCGTCACAAGTCTCATTTTTAACTGTAATATGCATGAGGGAGTTTTTTAGATTCTTGTTGCCATATTCTTATAACTAAATGAGGTCCTTATTGTAAGTAGATGCGTGACTTGGAAAGCTTTGGGAAAGAGGTGTCAGTAATAGCAAAGAGAGAGAGAGAGGAGTACTTCAGTGTGATTGAGAAAAATATTAGATTCTTTTCCAATCGGGTTTAACCTTAATGTTGGGCTCCTAGAAGATGTGGCCCTATGCCGTAAACCTTTATGCACATGGCAAAATCCGGCCCTAATAAACACTTTGCTATACATCAATAGTAACTTCCCATGAAGTTCTGAAACAAGATAGCTTTTGTGGTTAATACTAAGGCCCAACAGGTTACTTTGTTTCCAATCGAATTCAATAAGTTTACATATAGTAGTATGTACATATATCATGCAACCTACAGAAACATGGGTGTCATTTCCACTCGTGCATAGCGAACACTTAGGATCAGGATGAGCATACAGGGTACAGTACGTATTTCGAGTGTTATGATGCATGTGTAGTAGAAGCACAGCATGTTATCTCATGAAATTACAGGAATTGCTATTAAGTATATATTGATTAACCCAACATCATGTCACTATTATAATGATGATTGTCTAACACAAGGATCTTAATTTTATCTCTTTCGTTGATAAACTATATGTACAAAAAATGTGATCATGCACTGATATATTAGTTGGCAAGTTGGGTAGAAAGAGACAATGTGTAACAAGCCCAAGAAAGACCTTCATATTATATATGAAAGTATGACGCCTCAAAAAAAAAATATATGAAAGTATGAAACCATGTTAGCTCTCACTTAATTAAAGATTCCTTATGTCTTCTCTTACCTTGGTATATATAGAGGCAAAGAAGGATGGTAGAAGCCATCAAACCAAAACTTCTTCTAGCTTACAGTTCTCTGCCTTTGAACGAACTAAAACAAAAAAAATTCTTAAAATGGCATCTTACCACATCCGTTCTTACAGTTTTCCTTCAAAAACTCACCCAGTTTCTGATCAGTTGGATGCAAGTTTGTGCAGATTGAGGTCATCTCAAGCTGCCTCTACTTCATCAGTAACCAACAAACTTACCAACCTTAAAGATTTATACAAGTGCGTTGATGAGTTTCTTCAACTGCCTCTTAATATGAAAAACGTATCTCAAACTCAATGCATTGAGCAGGTGTTGGATGGATCTCTAAGACTTCTCGACATTTGTAGCACATCGAGGGATGTTTTGGTACAGTCAAAGGAACGCCTCCAAGACATTCAATCAGTACTAAGAAGAAGGTGTAGCGGTGAACTTAACATTACCAATGAAGTCGCTGAATACCTTAAAACACGAAAAACCTCCAAGAAGATCATGAAGAAGTGCTTGAAAGACATCAAGGAAGTCGACAACACTAACGAGGCCAATGTCCTTAATGAAGTGCAAACGATGACAATCGAAGTCTTCAAATCGATGTTATCCTACATAGGTGGATCACAAAAAAGTAGCTGGTCTTTCACAAAGAAGAAGGAAACAACAACATCTACCAGTGAATTTGATGTTGTTGATGCTACTTTGGAGTTGGTTATCTGCCAAAAAAAGAAAGCAAATGTTGATATGTCACAATTAGTGAAACTAGAATCCGAAATTCAAGAAATTGATGAAGTCTTGGAATGCTTGTTTAGGCATCTGGTTAAGACTAGAGCAACTCTTCTCAATGTCCTTAGTAACTAGAACAAAAATTCAATCTTGTACAAAAATTTTGATCTGTGAATGAAAGCTATATACAAATATACAATTCATATACATTATTCTCTTAACTTTGCTTTTGTCTATTCTTATTTTCTTCATTACATCATGATCCAAATATACCATAAGCGTCTAAATTTAAAATCTAAAATACCTGAAATTATAAAGATTGAAAAGAGAAGAAAAAACTGAAAGCAAGATAATTTTTTTTCTCAAAAAGTAATTATCTGTTTTATAATTACCTAATCATAGGGTAAAAAAAGTTTTATCGCTTAAGAAATTATAACACGGATTAAAAAAATATGATTATTATTAAAAACTAAATAGAAAGACAATTTTTATACACAATTAATTTATCATTCTCTTAATCACTTATCATTCAGACTCTTCTGCAAACAAAAAGTTTTATCGACTTAAGAATTAATGATCCAAATATACATTATTGCGTGCATATAAAACTTGTTATTAATTAAGAAGAGTCTGAATGATAAGTGATTAAGAGAATGACTCCATGTGAAGTTATGCGTGGAATTCAAAGCTTAAAAGTTGTAAAGATGCCATTTGTTTGCAGAAGCTCCATAAAATAAAATAGTTAGAGCATGGATGATATTGCATGGTCTCCTACACTCAGACATTTGCTTGTATTATTGGATCACCATTCATGTACACAATTTCTTAAAGATTTTAATTTAGTATTTTATTTTCTTATTGGTTGGGGGGGATTGAGGTTATTTCCTTCTCATTTATATCAATTTGTTTGAAATGTCACGCCAACCATATATTTTTTTGCCAGTTGAATATCATAGATGGATTTGTAAGTTAGGGTACTGATACATGGTGCATTTTCACGCGTGTGCAGCGCTTAATTTGGATGACTTAAGAAGGATGGAGGTCGCTATTTTCAAGGGGTTGGATCAGGATCGTCTTAAGAAGGATGGAGGTCCTATGCAATAATTGACATAAGTTTTTTAGTTAAAAATTATTATGTATAATTCTTCTTAAAAAAATTATTTGTAATTATAAATATAAGTATTTATTAATTATAAAATTATCATATAATATTAACTTCTACAAAATAATACCTAAAGCATGAGTATTAGGATCATGCGACTAAAACAAACAACAAATTTCAAAATTATGATCCTCTAAAATGAGAGACCCTTTGTTGTCGGTCTCTTTACATGCATTAATAGATGGCCTGTGTTGGATCATATAAGCTTGATTGTCAGCAGGAGTTTGGTATATGTTTGGGTTAAGAAATCTTGCTTAGATTAAGAACTAACTAATGAGAATAGATAATAGGAATTGATTGCTTGGATGTGAGGGTTTCATTCTCAATATCTCATGCTTCTTTGATCTCGGCCAAAAGACAATAACATGAAGAAATCATTTTCGAACATGAATTGAGTCTAGGTATGTTTAATTTATTCTAAACACGAGAAAAAATTAAATAATATGCTACGAGGAGTGGTATATATCGAGATCAATCTATTTGATATATATTGTATTCAAAACATGTTGAAGATATTATAGAGATATTATTGTCATTTGTCACATGTATTTGTTACTGTCAAAGGACCAACTCAACCAAAAGTTGAAGCTGATGGTTGGAGTCCCGAAAATAATTTTATACTCTATCGATCACTCCCACTAACGTGAGAGCCCATTGAGCTTGAAGGTGGATGTAGCACATGCCTCCCTCATACATGACGCTAAATATTCCACCACTTAGAAATTAAAGGAGGGGTGGATGAGATTTGAACATGTGACTTATATGTCACACTGGCTCTGATACCATATCACAAGACCAACTCAACCAAAATTTTAAGCTGATAATTGGAGTCCCATATATAATTTAATATTCTATCACATACCATTATACCAATATAAAGTTGTCAAAGATAATTTGAGATATTGCAGGCTTAAAAATTTAGACAGAATACTTTTACGTGTTAAATGTGCAATGAGTCTCTTTTACTTTGGTAATGGTTTTTTTTCTACCTGAGCATGCCTGAGTTCTATGATATTATGAGATAATGGCCAATGGTCATCACAAAATAAAAATAATATTAACTCACATATGAGCTAGAAAGTAATTGTCCTACATAGAATAAGAAATAGAGAGAGAATGACTAACATATAAATTGGTAGTTTACTCCACATATAGGATGAAACCCTACCAACCTTATAAGTGGTCAAATCTCCTTCTGCGTAAGCTTGTATTAGACCCAATGAATTTTACCAAAGAAAGATGATGACCAACAAATTTTTTGTGGTCTAATGTCCTTATTAGTTCTACATGATGTTCATTAATTATTTGCACTGAGTAACACTAATATTTTTCATATTATTAGAGTAAATATAAAAAAACCCAAGTTGTTGTCAACATGATCCAGGAATGTAGGCAAGCATTGCGCTGGAGATCACATGAGAAATGAGAATGAATAATCTCAACCACTCGATTGGATTGGAGTTACAACACTTATTCATTAGAGTTATACCCCCTAAAAAATTTTGAGCCCAATTTTTTTTCTTTTTTGAGTTTTTTTCTCTAATATTCTTTTTCTGGAGTTACATCACTTTTTCATTAGAGTTACATCACTTATTCATAAGAGTTATAGCGCGTAAAATTCATTCTCATTTCTCATGTAAGTATGCATTCACATATGAACTCACTTTTATAACCGGGCCTGGAGGAACCCTAAAACAGTCAAAATTGAAGGTTATAAGTCACACTTTTAGACGTCCACGGGACCCGTTCACCGAATGTCGTGGGATGCCTCGAGGGGACATGGGATGGTATATTACAAACTCCCACGACTTTGAACGGACATACAAACAACTTTTACGGTCGTTTCGGGGTTGTTCCGTAGCTGCACGACAAACTAATAATTAGTCGTTTAGTGGCATTCAAGGGAAATTCAGATGGTGCGAAGCATGCGAGATGCATTCTAAGTCGTGCCGCACCCCATAAGAAGGTTTTGGGTGAAAACTTTGACCTGACCCGGAGGAGCCATAAAATAGTCAATATTGAAGGCTATAAGTCATGCTTTTACACGTCCACGGGACCCGTGTACCGAATATCGTGGGATGCCTCGAGGGTACATGAGATGGTTTATTAAGGACTCCCACGGCTTTGAACGAGACATAAGAATAACTTTTACGACTGTTTCGGGGTCATTTCGTGCCTGCACGGCAAAATAATAAATGGGTTGTTTGGTGGCATTCTGGGCTAATTCAGATGATGCAGAACACCCAGTATAAGTCGCGCCGCACCCCATAGGAAGGTTTTTCAGCGAAAAATATGACCGGGCCTGGAGGAGCTTTAAAACGTCAAAATTGAAGGTTATAAGTCGCTTTTAGACGTCCACGATACCCGTGCACCGAATGTCGTGGAATGTCTCGAGGGGACATGGGATGGTATACTACGGACTCCTAAGGCTTTGAACGGGCATAAGAACAGCCTTTACGACAAATCCGCGACTGCACGACAAAATAATAAAAAGGTCATTTGGTGGCATTCGGGAACCATTCAGATGGTGCAAAGCACCCGGGATGCATTATAAGTTGTGCCGCACGCCATAGGAATGTTTTCAGCGAGAAATCTGACCAGGCCCGGAAGAACCCTAAAACAGTCAAAATTGAAGGCTATAAGTCACGCTTTTATACGTCCAAGGGACTCGTGCACCGAATGTCTTGGGATGGCTCGAGGGACATGGGATGGTATATTAAGGACTCCCACGACTTTCAACGGGCATAAGAACAACTTTTACAACCGTTTTGGGGTCATTCCGTGGCTGCACCACAAAATCAAAAATAGGCGGTTTGATAGGATTCTAGGGCCATTCAGATTGTGCAAAGCATCCGAGATGCATTATAAGTCGTGCCGCACCACATAGGAAATTTTTTGGCGAAATTTATGATCGGGCTCGGAGGAACCATAAAACGGTCAGAATTGAAGGCAATAAATGACGCTTTTAGACGTCCACGGGACCAGTTCGCCGAATGTCGTGGGATGCCTCGAGGGGACATAGGATGGTATATTACAGACTCTCACGACTTTGAACGGGCATAAAAACAGTTTTTACGACCGTTTCGAGGTCATCTCGTAGCTGCACGACAACATAATAAATTAGTCGTTTTGTGGCATCCAAGGGCAATTCAGATGGTGCGAAGCACGAGAGATGCATTCTAAGTCGTGTCGCACCCCATAGGAAGGTTTTGGGTGAAAACTTTGACCGCGTCCGGAGGAGCCCTAAAACGGTCAATATTGAAGGTTATAAGTCATGCTTTTAGACGTCCACGGGACCCGTGCACCGAATGTCGTGGGACAGGTCGAGGGGACATTGGATGGTATATTAAGAACTCCCACGACTTTGAACGGGCTTAAAAATAACTTTTACGACCGTTTCGGGGACATTCCGTGGCTGCACCATAAAATCACGAATGGGTGGTTTGATGGCATTCTGGGGTATTTCAGATGGTGCGAAGCACCCGAGATGCATTATAAGTCGTGTTGCACCCTATAGGAAGGGTTTCTGATGGTGCGAAGCACCCGGGATGCATTATAAGTCATGTCCCACCCCATAGGACCGTTTTGGGGTCATTCCGGGAAAGATCACATGAGAATGCTCTTTAAATGAGAAATGAGAATGAATCTCAACCACATGACTAGATTAGAGTTACATCACTTGTTCATTAGAGTTATATTCCCCCTAAAAAATATTTGAATTTTTTTCTTCTAATATTCTATTTTTTGGAGTTACATCAAGTTTTCATTAACGTTACATCAAGTTTTCATTAACGTTACATCACTTATTCGTAAGAGTTATAGCGCGTACAATTCATTCTGATTTCTCATGTAAGTATGCATTCTTATATGAACTCACTTTTATATAATGAACAAGTGTTGTAACTCTAATCTAATCGTGTAGTTGAGATTCATTCTCATTTATCATGTAAGGAGCTTTCTCATTTGATTTTGCCCATAAAATCAAAAATGGGTGGTTTGATAGGATTCTAGGGCCATTCAGATTGTGCAAAGCATCCGAGATGCATTATAAGTCGTGCCGCACCACATAGGAAAGTTTTTGGCGAAAATTATGATCGGGCCCGGAGGAACCATAAAACGGTCAGAATTGAAGGCAATAAATGACGCTTTTAGACGTCCACGGGACCAGTTCACCGAAGTCGTGGGATGCCTTGAGGGGACATAGGATGGTATATTACGGACTCTCACGACTTTAAACGGGCATAAAAACAGTTTTTACGACCCTTTCGGGGTCATCTCGTAGCTGCACGACAACATAATAAATTAGTCGTTTTGTGGCATCCAAGAGCAATTCAGATGGTGCGAAGCACGAGAGATGCATTCTAAGTCGTGTCGCACCCCATAGGAAGGTTTTGGGTGAAAACTTTGACCGCGTTCGGAGCATTTTCATGTGATCTTGCCCATATATATATATATATATATATATATATATATATATATATATATATATATATGTGCAAGTCTTGATGGGGTTGAATTTGCTATTCTTTCCAAGTCCCTTCTTATCCGACTTACCAGCTAATTGTACAACGCACCATGCATGTTCACATTCTTAATTATACCACTATATACTATTCCAATATTCATGTTATATGCTGCTCCCTGTAATTGCTACACACGAGTGAAAATGATACAATTTGGCCAACTAATTAATGCATGCACTATAACTCTATAAGCAAATTGTATAATTATATTAGGAAAGGTAGGAGATCGTCGCCATCGACCATGTAATATTATGCATCGTTAATATATTTTTTTTCTAAAGATCACGTAATAGACAGATGGAATCTTAATGCATACCTTCACATCGAGACAATTATATTTTCAAAAATTATTAAAAAAGACGGTCTAATTTTAATATAAAAGTAGACTTAGTCACTAAATGAATTAAATTAGTCACCGAAAGAAACTAAGCTAGTTACTATTGGGTTAATTCTCTTTTTAATATTGGATTTACTATTGCCTAATTTTAATTTAAAAGTAGACGATCTCTTACAAGAAGACAAACTCTGCATTTCTTACAATCACCTTTCTTTCAACCATACTCAATGTCAATGGAAAATCATAAGGATCTTCTCTATTTATTATAACTTTTATTATTTCTTAAGGCAAAAAAAAAAAAGTTCCTGGCATATATGAAATATGCCATTAAACAGAGAACTAAAAGATAAGTTTGAAGGTTTATTTGAAAATTTTAACATAATAGAATTGCTTCTAATTAACTTTAGTGAATCATGCATATTTGAGATCGATATGAACTTGAAGAAGACAGATTAGAGAATATTGTATATATTCATATATTATCAAGTACTACCTCTGTTTTTATTTAGTTGCAACGTTTTGACTTTCACGCTTGCCAATGTACAATTTCAAATCGTTTTATCTCTAATTGTATGTAAGTAAAAATTATAAAAATTTGATATTATGAAAGCTTACATCGAAACGAATCAAACAAAACCCCACATGACTATATTTTGTTTAACATATAAATCAATAAATGTGGTCAAATAAGAGAACATGAATAGTGCAATTTGTCAAACGTTGCAACTAAAAGAGAACGGAGGTAGTATCTGTATATAACTTTCATGTACATTTCAAAAATTCTGTACAAGAATGAATTTTTTTGTTCTAGTTGCTAAGGACATTGAGAAGAGTTGCTCTTGTTTTAACCAGATGCCTAAACAAGCATTCCAAGACTTCATCAATTTCTTGAATTTCGGATTCTAGTTTCACTAATTGTGACATATCAACATTTGCTTTCTTTTTTTGGCTGATCACCAACTCCAAAGTAGCATCAACAACATCAAATTCACTGGTGGATGTTGTTGTTTCCTTCTTTTTTGTGAAAGACCAGCTACTTTTTTGTGATCCACCAATGTAGGATAACATCGACTTGAAGACTTCGATTGTCATTGCTTGTACTTCTGTAAGGACAGTGGCCTCGTTAGTGTTGTCGACTTCCTTGATGTCTTTCAAGCACTTCTTGATGATCTTCTTGGATGTTTTTCGTGTTTTAAAGTATTCAGCGACTTCATTGGTAATGTTAAGTTCACCGCTACACCTTCTTCTTAGTACTGATTGAATGTCTTGGAGGCGTTCCTTTGACTGTACCAAAACATCCCTCGATGTGCTACAAATGTCGAGAAGCCTTAGAGATCCATCCAACACCTCCTCAACGCATTGAGTTTGAGATACGTTTTTTTGATTAAGAGGCAGTTGAAGAAACTCATCGACGCACTTGTATAAATCCTTAAGGTCGGTAAGTTTGTTGGTTACTGATGAAGTAGAGGCAGCTTGAGACGATCTCAATCTGCACAAACTTGCATCCAATTCATCAGAAACTGGGTGAGATTTTGAGGGGAAACTGTAAGAACGGGTGTGGTAAGATGCCATTTTAAGATTTTTTTTTTCTTTTAGTTTGTTCAAAGGCAGAGAATTGTAAGCTAGAAGAAGTTTTGGTTTGATGACTTCTACCATCCTTCTTTGCCTCTATATATACCAAAGTAAGAGAAGACATAAGGAATCTTTAATTAAGTGAGAGCTAACATGGTTTCATATATAATATGAAGGTCTTTCTTGGGCTTGTTACACATTGTCTCTTTCTACCCAACTTGCCAACTAATATATCAGTGCAAGATCACAGCATTTGTCCATATAGTTATATAAATCAAAGAGAAAAACTAAGAATCTTGTGTTAGACAACCATCATTATAATAGTGACATGATGTTGGGTTAATCAATATACATACTTAATAGCAATTCCTGTAATTTCATGAGATAACATGCTTGTGCTTCTACTACATGTATCATATATTCTTAATTCTGTACCCTGTATGCTCATCATGATCCTAAGTGTTCGCTATGCACGAGTGGAAATGACACCATGCTTCTGTAGGTTGCAAGCATGATGAATTCGATTCGAAACAAAGTAACCTGTTGGGCTATAGTAAACCACAAAGCCATCTTGTTTCAGGATTTCATGGACAGTTTCTAGCAAAGTGTCTTCCCATCCTATTACATTAAACCACTGTATATTATAGTTCAAATGATGCATGTGTCGAAAACAAGAAAGATGGATGTTCAGATAATACGAGTGCACGAATTCAGGTATACAACGATCGAGTACGAGCACAAGTACATGTACATGACATATCACTCAGGAAAAAAAGAGGATAACAGTGGATTTGTAAACTTATTAATGTCATCCCAATAATTGTAATGTTTTCGTTTTTTCTCAGTTTTAGACTGTAGAGAAAGGTAAAGGACAATCCATCCAATTTAAAGTCTTACTCTTGTGGTTGCTATGGTATGAGGTGGTTGCTATGGCATGATCGTAATCCTCATAGGAGGCTTCTTTCTAGTAGAGGTATTGTTGCTGATGGGTCTTGTCCTTGGTGTCATCAGTTTGTTGAGGATGCTGCTCATCTTATTGTTATGTGTCCTCTAGAGCTGTGTTTAGGGATATCCCCTGATCAAGTGTCTTTCCTTATATGTGCCATGAGATTTGGAAGAATAGGAATAATTGCGTCTTTAAGGTAAGAGAACCTTCTCCTATCAAGATTATTAACTTTCGGGCCTCGGGAAGTGCGAGAGATGGCTTGTCACATCCTCTCTGTTGATACTTCTTTTGTTGCAGAGTCTATACTAATAATTCGCTTACAGTGGAACTACTTGCAATTTTGGAGGCTATGTATTGTGTGGAAACCCAGAAGCTTTAGAAATCTATCATTTACTCTGATTGTAAAAATGCAGTGGACCTTTATTAATGAGGGTGTTTCTGATTTATGTCTCAGTGTATCAAATTCTTACAGGCGGTGGCTCAAGAAGTTCCCGGAGATTCTGCTTAAGCATCGTAATAGGCATTTTAATCATGCATCAGATAGTTTGGCCAAGGCTTAGGTTCATAGATGCAGAATGTATTGTAACTAGGATGTTCCCCACCCCGTTATTGCAGTAAACACTTAATTTCATATTGTAATATTCTCAACAATATTGATTAAGAAATGAAAGGCTTTGTTTTTTTTTAAAAAAAAGCCTTTCTCTTAGGTACCACCACGACTTTGAAATTCTTTCATAAAACTGACCTGAGGAAGCATACAAGTCAAATAGAGATATCATCCTATTTGATAGAGTATAAAACTATTACTGGGACTCCAACCATCAGCTTAACATTTTGGTTGAGTTGGTCCTCTGACATGCTATTGGAGTCAGCGTGATATAAAGGTCACATGTTCAAATCTCATCCACCCCCTCTTTTCTAAGTGGAATATTTACTCTCAAATATGAGGGATTCCAACTATCAGTTTAACTTTTTGGTTGAGTTGGTCCTTTGACACTATTGACATCAATAAATTTTGAAAAAAAAGTGAAATTGGACATGCACCTTAGTTCTACAATTTGGTTATGCTAATCTAATGATTTTATTTTTTGTTTGTTTTAGCTCGGTAAAAACAAAATACTTTTCCTTAAAATTCTCTCAAATAGAAATAGAAAACGAAGTAACAAGAAAGATTGTTAGAATCACCTCTTCTAAAGGGATCATCTAGAAAGTAAGTTGTCTTGAATCGAATGCATTCATGCAAAAAGTTTGCACGAGTGACATTGATATTTTAAAATTCACTAGGCCATTAAACATGCAAATGCCAACATGATCCAAAAAGGTAGGCAAGCACTCCGCTAAAGAAGATATGCAATAAGGTCTTTCTTGGGTTATGCTCCACCTCCACATATAATGTTCTTCCATGCTCAGATTTATCAGATATTTGATATTATACTATAGTATATATATATATACTTCCTCCGTTCCATAATAAGTGAAACACTTACTATTTTAGAACGTTTCAAAATAAGTGAAACATACCTTAAATGGAAAAGAGAAAGTTATAAAATGACAAGAATACCCATCAAAAACTTGTGTGGTTTGCTTTTCTCTCTCCTCCTTTTGATAATGAAAAGGGTATATTATGACTTTTTGGCTTTTGAAAGTGATGTTTATTAAATCTTGTGCCCAATCCTTATGTTTCACTTATTATGGAACGGAGGAAGTATATATTAATCCAATATTCGTTGTTATATGCTGCTCCCTGCATGTCCATCACGATCCTAAACAAGTGCTACACACGAGTGGAAATGACACGATTAAGCTAACTACTCAATTAATGCATGCATTATGTAGTTAAACTAATTGAATTATATTAGAAGGAAAGGTAGGAGAACATGCATTATAGCTCCTATAGACAAAAGGAATCTTCACAACTAATCAGCAACAAATTCAAGGGTAATTTCTATGCATACCTCCACATGGAGTTATCATTTGGTTTATCACATTTCAATTATACCCTTTTCTTATTTCTTAAACCAAAAAAAAAACCAATAATTTCATATTAAAGAAATAGAGAATTTGATGAAAAATAAAGGAATATTGAAATACAAAAAATAAAATTGATGTTTAAGCCTAATTAGTGATCATGCATATATGAAGATATGAACTTGATAAAATAAATTGGAGAATGGAAATTAGAGAAAATTGTGTATCCATTGTATATTTACTTTCATTTTACAGATCAAAATTTTGTACAATAGTGAACTTTTGTACATTCTAATTGCTAAGGATATTGAGAAGAGTTGATCTAGTCTTAACGAAATGCCTAAATAAGCATTCTAAGACTTCATCAATTTCTTGAATTTCTGACTCTAATTTGACTAATTGTGACATATCAACATTTGCCGTCTTCTTATGATAGATCAACTCCAAAGTAGCATCAATTGCATCAAATTCACTGATGGATGTTGTTTCCTTCTCAGATTTCTGGCTGATGAGTTTTGAGAAAGACCAACTACTTTTTTGTGATCCACCAATGTATGATAGCATTGACTTGAAAACTTCGACTGTCATCGCTTGCACTTCATTAAGGACATTGGCCTCGTTAGTGTTGTCGACTTCCTTGATGTCTTTCAAGCACTTCTTGATGATCTTCTTGGATGTTTTTCGTGTTCTAAGGTATTCAGCGACTTCATTGGTAATGTTAAGTTCACCGCTACACCTTCTTCTTAGCACTGATTGAATGTCTTGGAGGCGTTCCCTTGACTGTACCAAAACATCCCTTGATGTGCTACAGATGTCGAGAAGTCTTAGAGATCCATCCAACACCTGCTCAACGCATTGAGTTTGAGATACGTTTTTCTGATTAAGAGGCAGTTGGAGAAACTCATCAACGCACTTGTATAAATCTTTAAGGTCGGTAAGTTTGTTGGTTACTGATGAAGTAGAGGCAGCTTGAGAGGACCTCAATCTGCACAAACTTTCATCCAATTGATCAGAAACTGGGTGAGATTTTGAGGGGAAACTGTTAGAACGAGTGTGGTAAGCTGCCATTTTAAGGTTTTCGTTTAGTTTGTTTAAAGGCAAAGAGCTATAAGATACAAGTAGTTCTGTTTTGATGACTTTCTCACCTTTCTCAACCTCTCTATATATACAAGACTAACAAAAAACAGAAGGAATCTTAAAATAAATGAAGATAACATGGTCTTCCTTGGGGTTCTTCCTCATTGTCTCTTCTTAGCTAACTTGCCAACTAATTAATTAGTCAGTGATCCAATTTTTTCGTTCATATTGTATACCAATTGAGGAGATTATATGTAGAAATATTCTGTTCTATAACAACTTATACAATAGTTAATTACATGATGTTGGCTCATTATTTAAATAATGTTAACTCCTTTCAAATTGTTTGTTCTGTGTTTTTTAACACCCAACTTAACAGCTAATCTGTTTCCTGTATCTCCTTATTTCATTGAAATTCATATGGTGAGCTTTAATTTCAATACAAAATCATAAATTGATTTGTTAGTTAAGCCTACTGATATATGGTGTAATATTCGACTCGTGTGCAGCGCTTACTTAGGATCATGACAAACATATAGGGAGCAGCATATAACATCATTCGTGTTGTTAATACTTGGTGAGTTGGGTTGGAATAGAAAATAACCATGGAAAGTCTTAATAGAAACATAAAATCATGTTCTAGCTTATTATAAGATATATATGTCTTCTCTTACTTTCATATATAAACGAACTTGGAAGAAAAATCAAAGTCATTACTGCCTTTTCTTTAACAAGCTAAGCTAAGATCAAAACTAAAAATGGCGTCTTACCCGTTTCTTGAGTTTCTGATCAAAAGCTCACCTGATTGTTGATCAGTTTGATGAACAGTTATGCAGATTGAGGTCTTCTCAAGCTGCCTCTACCTCATCCTTGCTCAGCAACCCAAAAACTCAGTGACCTTACAAATTTGTATTGTTGTGTGGATGAGTTGCTTCCACTACCGCTTAATCAACAAGCTGTGTCCCAAAATGTACATTCAAAATGGGTTCAGGAGGTCTTGGATGGATACTTAAGGCTTCTCGCATATGTAGCATGTCGAGGGATTTCTTGGTACAATCAAAGGAACGCCTTCAAGACATACAATCAGTTCTAAGAAGGTGTAATGGTAAACTTAACATTACCAATGAAACTGCTCAATATCTAAACATCTGTAGACAGTAAAAATGCCAGGAACTCTATCAAGAAATGAAGGAAACATAGCGAACAAACAAGAACAATACCATTGAGAGCATGTTGAAAGATGTAGATGCAGTAACCCTTAATATCTTGGAGTATTTGGTGTCCTGCATCGGAGGAACAAAGGTACAATAAATCACGGAAAAGTAAATGGTCTTTAGTAAACAAGTTAATGCACCAGGGTAGTGACAGAGAGCAATGGCAGCAAATAGTGAATCTGATGTTACTGATGCTACTCTTGACTTAGTTATCCACCTAAAGTCTAAAGAACCAAAATGTAGATATATGTTACAAGTAGAGAATATGAGGAGCCAAATGATAAAACTCGAGTCCGAAATTCAAGTTCTTGACGAAGCTTTAGACTCCTTGTTCAGGCATTTGGTTAAGACTAGAGCAACTCTTCTCATTATTCTAACTAAGACAAAAATAAATTTTGTACGATTCGTGAATAGAATTTATACACTCAATTACATTAATGAAACAGTAGATCTTACCTTACATATAATTTTTTCATGATCTTATATATAACTAGTTGAGTTCTTAACCAGCCATGATCCAACTATGACTACACATCTCAGGACTTGAAAGTCTAAGATAAAATTAGTAAACAGTTGTTTTTTGTTTCCCAATATAAACTCCATTTTCCCTTTGCTACATTTTTTGCTGTTGTAGAAGAATTTACTCCATTATCATCAACGACTGTAGTAATATAATCTGTATTTTCTCCGAAACCGGGTGAATTTTCTACATCATAAGGGCATGTCTGGGTGGACTTTGACCAGAATGAATCTACATAAAGATATGATTCCATTTTCAAATTCTGAAAAATGAAGTTAAGGGCATGTGTTCAATGAATGTCCTTTAACACAGCACTAACGTACCTTCATGGATCATGCTGGCTACTTGTCTGTTTTAAATTTGTTTCAATAATCATCAACCATTCAATGCCACTCGTGCAAATAATTGAATTAGCATAACCAAACTGCAGGACTAATGAAGGTACCTATAAATTTTGAATTTAAGAGACAAGAAAGCTTAAAAAACTAAACAAGTTGCAGTACTGTGTATGCCTTAACAGAAATATATATGGTGCCATTTCCACCCGTGCACAGCGGTTACTTCGGATCATGATGAAGATACCAAGAGCAGATTAGCAGAATATGACATTGAATATAAGATATATGAATATATGATGTGTAGTAGAAGCATAACATAAGATCTGATAAAATCAAATAATTATTGCTTGTTTCAGCTCAAATTTGCTGGCAAGTTTGGTTAGAAAAGACAGCAAAAAACATAGCCTAAGGAAGAACTTAATAATAAAAAAAATTGAATAGCATTATAATATGAGTTACCTTATGTCTTCTCTTGCCAGAATATATATACAGAGATAGCAAGAAGGAGAAGTCTTCAAAAGCAAGAATAACATCTTCAGCTTCTCTGCCTTTTCTTCGACAAAAAACAACTAATAATAATGGCTTCTTACCACGCTCGTTCCTTGAGTTTCCCATCAACAGCTCACCCAATTGCCGATAAATTTGATGAACAGTTGTGCAGATTGAGGTCTTCTCAAGCTGCATCTACTTCATCATCATCATTAAACCAAACACTAACCAACCTCAGAGATTTATATTGCTGTGTTGATGAGTTGCTTCAACTTCCACTTAATCAACAAGTTTTGTTCCATAATCTACACTCAAAATGGGTTGAGGAGGTCTTAGATGGATCTTTAAGGCTTCTTGATATGTGTACCTCATCTCGGGATGTCTTGGTACAATCAAAGGAATGCCTCCAAGACATACAATCGGTCCTAAGAAGAAGGTGTAGTGGTGAACTTAACATTAATAATGAAATTGTTCAATACCTAAAAGCTCGAAAAACATCCAAGAAGATCATCAAAAAGTGCTTGAAAGATATGAAGGAATTTGACAACACTAACGAGGCCAATGGCATTGAGAGCATGTTGAAAGATGCACAAGCGATGACAGTTAATGTCTTTACATCCGTGCTGTCATACATAGGTGGTGTGAACTTGGAATCACGGAAAAGGAAATGGACTTTACTAAACAAGTTAATGCACCAGGATGGCAACAAGGAAGCAGAGACAACAAACAGTGAATTTGAAGCTGTTGATGCTACCCTTGAGTCAATCATCTGCCAAAAGAACAAAAGAGGCATGAATGTGGTACAAGTAGAGAATATGAGCCAGATGCAGAATTTGGAGTCTGAAATTCAAGTTCTCGATGAAACATTAGAATCCTTGTTTAGGCATTTTGTTAAGACTAGAGCAACTCTTCTAAACATCCTTAGTAATTAATTGACAAGGAGAAAAGAATCAATTTTGTAAATAAATAGAATTTGTAAACTGAAATTCTTATATACAAAGGAATATATACATAATACACCTTTCTGTATTTTTCTTGTGTTCTTATCAATACTTCTTCAAGCTCATATATAACTAAGAGTTGAAAATCATAATATAGAAATTAGTGGATATTACTTGGCTTAGCTTTAACTTGTCTTAGTCATTGAATCATAAAGTATGAACCTTCATTGAAAATCCTTTATAATCTAACTTTTTCTCCATTGTATTTTCGTTTTATCAGTATCAGTATTCTGTAACTATCATAAAATTTATCCATTAATATCAAAAATTTGAATAGGATGAACATGTAGGTTATTATTTATTTCTCCACAACAGTGACATAAAATGCAATAAATTCTCTCTGTTGTCCGGGTGTGTTTGTGATGAAGTTTAGTACACAATAGATCCATGTATGAACATAATTAGCCTGTCATCAAAATTTCATCTACTCTTAAAACTGCCTATGCTCTGTTATCTGAGGGATCCTCGTCTATAACTGATAACTCTGCTATCTTCAAATTTTATGGCGCCTTTCTATTTCTCCTAATTGGAAGGTTTTTTTATGGAAGACTCTTCATGAACGACTTCCAACTAGGCTCAATCTGGGCAAAAGAGGGATCAACTTGAACCACTACTGTTACAAATTTATTCATTCTATTGAGGATCAAAATCATATCTTCAAGTGTTATGCTACAGCTTCGTCCTTTTGGAATCAGAATTCTATTCTGAACCCATCAATCTCATATGATTCCGATTCACAGATTGAATGGATCATTAAACATATCCTGCTTTATAGAAGCGGGGATGGTATTTCCAGCACTCGTTTGGTAAATTTTGTTACAGCTTTGTGGAGTTCGTGGATTCACAGAAATGAAGCTATTTTCAGAGCTTCAGGGAGCAATATGACTATTAGTCAACTCTACAATCATTCCACCTAAAGTGGAGTACCCAGCAACACCTACTGGGCCTCAGTTTTCTTCACCCACCAGAAGTTAGCAATACTTTTCCGCCAGGGTTTTGCTCGGCCAATCTTGGTCAACCCAAACAAGGAGCTTCTCAGCACACTATAGCTCTTGATGGTGCTTGGAACTCAAATCACAAAACAATGGGTATTGAATGGTGTATAATGGATACAGGTGCAGGGGATAATATGGCATACATAGGTGGTGGTGCTTATGGTATTGCTACTTCTGCCTTACATGCGGAAGCCAAGGCTTGTCTCCATGCTATGCATTGGGCTTTGGATCAGCACCTTACGTTAACTGATTCAACTAACTTGGACATCTTGCAGGGTATTTCCTCTCCCTATATTAATGTGGTTTGGACCATTAATGCAATTCAAGAAACAGCGAATAATTTCTCTTGTTGTACGGTCATCAAAGTTCCTCGTCATCACATTGCAACTGCAGACTCACTAGCAAAGAAATGTCTCTCTACTATGTTTAATTTTAGTACTAGTTTGTAATTGTTTTCAGCCAGAGTAAAAAAAAAATCATCTATCTAAGTAGAATTTTGTAAAATTGAAACAAAGGCATTAAGGCATGACGTTTACTGATCTTTAACCATGAAGCAGCTGCCTACATTCTAGGATCATGTAAAGGCAATGACATTTCTATAAAAATTTGAAAACAGTCACTCGTGCAATCAAACAAGTACTTGCCGTTGCCACTCGTGTTTGTACCACAAACTGTGGATTGTGTCATATATGTGCAGCAAGTGAATGTTCAGCAAAAAGAAAGGAAGGGCTAGAAAAAGAAGCGGATATGTTTAGTTGGTGTGGTCTGATTTGTGTTGTTGTAGCTTTATTGAGTTAGTTGTTATTGGATGAAATTTGGCTATAGTTTAGACAAAGAGAAAGAAACATGATGTTAAAATTTATCTTGTAACTTGCAGACTTATAACCTCGACTTTGTTAAAATGTCCTTAATGCGCCTTTGTTTGCTTCATGGATAAGGAAATTGGTAACTAGTACCTTTTGATCACTACTGGTTCTGTTTTCTTTACTTTTGCTGGTTATATCATATGTAGGGAATATGTACTACCTATTCTTCTTGTTTTGCTTCTACTACGCCATTTCCTTTTTCTTTTTAGAAACTGATGATATATTGTACTAATCAACCTAATTTAAGCTCACCTTATTATGCTCTATATCTGAGAAGACTAATCTTTTTTTTTAACTTCAGATGAACTGTTAATTGCTTTTACCTCAAGCTGTTCGTACCACACATATCAAAACTGAGGCGCATACTGTAGGACATGCAGATATTTTATGAATAGTATACGTTCATTTGGTTAACATCTTGCCATTATATGTATACATGATAGCTAAAAGAAATTAGAATTACATAATTAGCATGCTTCAAGCACAGAAAAATACTCAAAATTGCCTGTAGACATAAAAACATCTTGCTACATCAGTGTATTAGCAAAATGGTTAGGCATCTTTTACCTTGCTCCATATAAGAAACATCTGTCTGCATTGAAGGGCTTACACTGCAAGTCATTCATATCTGATACTCATAAACAGCATAGCTGGCTAATCATTGAGTACTCACCCTGCAGTATATACAAGAGAGAGAATTCGTCATTGCTACAATGTCACTCATGTATATACGAAATTTGTAGCAGAATATTGTATAAAGATTGGAATCAAACATGAAAGCTAATCAGTTATGTTAATATATCATGGAAAAAAAACATCTGGAAAGGAGTTACAATAAAGTAATTGGCAGGTCGGAAAGGAAGAAACAATGTTAATAGAAAATTATGAAATCATGTTATATCTCACTAATTATAAGATTCCTTTTGTCTTCTCTCACTTTCATATATAAACAGACTTGGAAGGAAGAGCAACTCATCAAACAAAACTTTGCATCTTGTAGGTTCTCAACCTTTAAACAAATTAAAAAGAACTAAAAGAAATGGCATCTCACCACACTCGTTCTCTTAGTTTTCCATCAAAACCTCACCCGATTGCAGATCAATTGGATGAGCAGTTGTGCAGATTGAAGTCTTCTCAAGCAGCCTCAACTTCATCCCTGACCAACAAGCTTACCAGCCTTAAAGAATTGTATCAGAGTGTCGATGAGTTTCTTCAGCTGCCTATTGGTCAGAAAACCATATCTCAAACTCAATGGACCGAGGAGATGTTGGATGGATCTTTACGGCTTCTTGACATTTGTGCCACATCTCGGGATGCCTTGGTGCAATCTAAGGAACGGCTCCAAGACATTCAATCAGTGCTTCGAAGAAGGTGTAGTGGTGAATTTAACATCACCAGTGAAGTCGATGAATACTTGAAAACCCGAAAAACATCCAAGAAAATAATCAAGAAATGCTTGAAAGATATCAAGGAAGTCGACAACACTAACGAGGCCAATGTACTTAAGGATGTGCAAGCATTGACAGTTGATGTCTTCAAGTCGTTGTTATCCTACATCAGTGGATCACAAAAAAGTAGCTGGTCTTTCTCAAAACTTATCAGCCAAAAAGCTGAGAAAGATTCAACAGCATCCACCAACGAATTCGATGTTGTTGATGCTACTTTAGAGTTAATGATCTGCCAGAAAAAGAAAGCAAATATCGTTGACATCTCACAACTAGTGAAATTAGAATCAGAAATTCAAGAAATTGAGGAAGTTTTAGAATCCTTGTTTAGACATCTAATTAAAACCAGAGCAACTCTTCTTAATGTCCTCAGTAACTAGCTAGCAGTACGAAAATTCAACACTGTACAGAAATTTTGATCTGTGAATGAAAGTTCTATATAGATAGATATTTTTCTCTAATTCGTGTTCTTATATAGTATTATTTTTTGCAAGTTCATAATCTTTAAATATGACATATATTTCTCAACACCCAAAATTGAATAAAAAACCGCAACAATTTGAAATGCATGATTAAGTCCGAGAAAACAGGGCCTTAAATTAGTTTCAAGAAGCAGCAAATACACGATTCTCTTTTCTTTTTCATTAAGAGACCAGATATGTCAAATTGTCAATAAAAAAAAATTCTCTAAAAATTTTACTTGGATAAAAGAAGGAAATTACATATTTAGAGTATAGACCGGTAATGTTATGGGAAATTTCTCCAAAAAAAACATATTATGGAGTTTTTTTTTTTGGTATAATGCAATTATTTGTTGAATATATTATGCTAGACATATAGTGGGTCGCTCTGTCAAGATTCCATGTGTCTGTAGGAACTCCTGATATTTTAGTAGGAGCAAAGGGCATGCATGAATGCATGATAGTAGTGATGGTTGTCTTCTTTACAGTCATGAAAGTTTTCAGTTTTATAATCACTTGAAATCCTTTAGAATCATATTAACTAATAGAATATGATAATAATCAAACTTTCATAACCACTGCATTATGCAGAAAAGAAAGCTTAACGACTCATGCACTTTGTACTGTCACCAAAACTGTGCAAAGACCATGCACATTAGTTAATTTTTTAGCTTAAGGTGAAAAAAATGGTGTCAATTCCACTCGTGGGTATTATTTGCTTAAGATCATGACAGGCATACAGGTTGCAGCATATATAACATCGAATATTAGATCTGAAATCGATATTCTGTTGCATAGTTCTAGTGAAAATTAGCTGGCAAGTTGGGTAGGAAGGGACACTATTATCTCTGCACTAATTATTATGAGATTCTTTATACCTTCTCTTACCCTAATATATATACAGAAAGGCACCAGATGAGAAGTCATCAACATAAACTCTTGCATATCCTTTCAACTTCTTAACCTTTGCATCAACAAGCTAAGCAAAAACTACTAGAAATGGCTTCTTACCACGCTCGTTCCTCTAGTTGTCCATCAATAGCACACCCAGTTGTTGATCAATTTGATCAACACTTGAGCAGATTGAGATCTTCTCAAGCTGCCTCTACTTCATCATCATTATACCAAACACTTACAAACCTTAAAAATTTGTATTGTTGTGTTGATGAGTTGCTTCAACTTCCCCTTAATCAACAAGCCGTTTCACAAAATCGACCCTCAAAATGGGTAGAGGAGGTCTTGGATGGATCTCTAAGGCTTCTCGACATGTGTACCACATCGAGAGATGTCTTGGTACAGTCAAAGGAATGCCTCCAAGACATACAATCGGTGCTAAGAAGAAGGTCTAGCGGTGAACTTAACATCAACAATGAAATTGCTCAGTACTTGAACACCCGAAAAAGTGCAAGAAAGATGATCAAGAAGTGCTTGAAAAACACTATTAAGGAAACAAACCAAACAACTACCGAGGATGCTTCCATTAAGAGCGCGTTGAAAGAGGTAGAGGCGGTAACCCTTGATATCTTTAAGTCCGTGTTGTCCTACATTGGAGGTGCAAAGTTGGAATCCCAGAAAAGTAAATGGTCTTTGGTAAACAAGTTAATGCACCAAGGTGGTGACAAAGAAGCAAAATCAACAAACAGTGAATTTGATGTTGTAGATGCTACTCTTGAGTCAATTATCTGCCAAAAGAATAAAAATGGTGTTAATATGTTACAAGTAGAGAATATGAGGTGTCAGATGGTGAAATTGGAATCTGAAATTCAAGTTCTTGATGAAACATTAGACTCCTTATTTAGGCATCTTGTTAAGACTAGAGCAACTATTCTGAACCTCCTTAGTAACTAAGTTTTGAGAGCAGATTTGTACATATATATACACAAATTGTGAATGAAAGTTCCTATATACAGATTCAAAGCATACATTGTCTCTTTTAATTTTTTGTGGTACTTTATATACTAAATTTAGTTCATATTTTGGGTAATCATCCTATATTAAACAATGGCTCACATAAACGAAAAAATTGTCACAAATAAGTTAACCTTTAAGCCATCCGCTAAAAGTAAATCCTTCTTTTGATCATTCCTTATTCAGTATAACTTACTCACCAATCAAATTTTAAAGAAGTTAAATTACTTGGGACCCATTTCCACTAGTAAAAAAAATCATACTTCCTCCGTTTTAAAATAAGTGAAATACTTGTCGAAAGCTTTTTAAGAGAAGTGTTTCTCCCTTTCACATGGGTGCCAAGTGCTACCTCTCTTCTGTATCTTCCCCTCCACAATTATTCTGAAGTTAAAGAAGTTAAATTACTTTTGAATATTGGGTTTTCTTTGATTTTATTAATGGACATTTTCGGGTATGTAAAAGTTCAACCTTTGGCAAAAATAACTGAAAAATTTGAAGACAAAAAAATAAAGGAAATGGCAAAGCTTACCATTTGATACCCGAGCAGAATAAATTAAACAAGATTGAAAGCAAGAAATATGAGAACTTCCAGCTACGCCATTTCACGCCGGCACGCGGCAAGTGCAGTGAGGAAACAACCGTTTGTGCACTAGAAGGTGGTGGTTGTGGGCTTTGGAGGGGGAAAGAGGCGGAGAGAGAGAGAAAAACACACTCATGGTGGTTTGTTGAATTTAATCGATTACGACATGTGAGTGTCCCAGGAAAAGGAGGATTGACTCCAAATTTGTTCGGTATAAGTTTTTAAAGTAGTTTTTATTATTTTGACTTGGTCAAAATACTAATTAGAAAAAATAATAGTTAGTGGAGTAACTGTAGGGGTGATAATGAGTTTGATAAGCTCGCGAGCAGCTCGAGCTCGGCTCGGTCAAAACTCGGCTCGGCTCGTTGAAGCTCGGGCTCGGCTCGGCTCGTTGAAGCTCGGGCTCGGCTCGGCTCGTTGAAGCTCGGGCTCGGCTCGAGACTTAAACGAGCCGAGCTAGGCAAAGCTCGTGAACAGCTTGATTATTATTTTATACAAAAAAAATATTTTATATTAAAAAAAATATTTTATATTAAAAAACATATTTTATATTTAAAAATTATTTATATATATTAAAAATTTATATTAAGTATTTCTTTTAAGATATTAACTAAGGTATGTAATAGAAGAAAGATAAAAAGAAAAGGTAAAAACAATTACAAAGAAAAAGAAAACAAATTTTAAACGAGCCTAAACGAGCTCACGACTCGAGCCGCAAATTCTAATCATGAGCTCGGCTCCCCTAAACTCGGCGAGCTCACGAGCCGAGTCGATCCCATGAAAAGCTAAACGAGCTCAAGCCGAACCCAGTGCTATTCGGGCTCCGCTCGCTCGATAAGCACCCTTAGGTGTGAGTTGCTTTTAGTGATACAAGTAGTGTTTGTACGTCAAAAGCTACAATTTGTAGCATTTACTGGTGTATAGACTTTGTTAAAGTTTTGTTTGAGTTTTTAACCAGTTATTCTTAAACATCTATTTTGACAGCTTCTTTTATCGAACATCAATATTTTATATCGCTACTTGGACAGCTAACAACTAACGGCTACACACCAACTACTAATAGCTACCAGCACAACTAACAATTACTCTCACAGCTAAAAGCTACCACTACAACAGTCCACAACTGTTGCCGAAAACGCCCTAAACCACCTTATAAGCTTTTTGGATTACTCTTGCTATCAATGGAGATGACTAATGAGTAATGAGGTTGGTTTTTTTTCCCCTTGACTATTAGTTTTTTAACTAGAATTAATATTTTGGTGGCGAAAATGGTCCACAACCACCTCGTGGTTCAGCGGTCAAGCCAAACTGGTGGCGGTGGAAAAGGTTATAATTAATTCTCCTGACTTATAATTCATGTTTTTTTTAATTGATTTTCTTTTGTTGTTGTTTGATGTTTTCTTTAATTGTAACCCTTATTTACGTACTTTATTATGCAAAAATTCGAAAATCAACTAGAGATTTGAACTATTGTTCATTAACTATTGTTCA